>NW_007360014.1:545006-625440 GCF_000359705.1 Exserohilum turcica Et28A | reverse complement strand
AGCGTCAGAGAGGAGAGCGATTAGGTGTTAGCCGCCAGGCTTTGGCGCGCTGTAGTAGGTGCAGAGAGACTGGCCATAACTCGCGTACGTGCAAGAAAGATACTCTAGGTACTGCTTAATCTATTATGTTAATATGTAGTAAAACAACTATATTGTGGTGGAACTACAGGCTTATAGAGGTGCGCAGGTTTGGTGGGGTGCGGCGCTCGCTTGCCTGCGGCGCTCGCTTGCCACATACGTTACCTAGTTAAATAGTTAGGATACCCCAACAGCGAAAACACATAGGAACCAAAGACCAACCTCACGAACTGCCGCCAGCGCCTAGCATAGTATCACCAATTGCCTTAGCAAACCTAGGATCACCCTCCAAGAAAGTAGGCATAAAGACACTCCAATCTAAGGCAGGAGTACCTGGCATTAGACCACCCTCGAGAGTGGACACCTCTCGATTCGCCCACTCTATGGCCTCCAACGCCTCGATATCCTCCACGTACTTTCCCGACTCGTTAACCTACTGTTGTTTACGACGTTTTAGGATTTTCCTTTGTTTATAAAGACGATCCTTCTTCGCACGCGCCGCTATTAGCGCCTCTAGAGCTACAGACTCCGCTGCATCAACCTCGGCCTCTTGTTGTTCAAGACGCGCCAACTCTTGATCCAACTTTTCGAAGTTCGGGATCGGAACCTCCACCGGAACACACGACTTCACACCATTCTAATAACAATTCCTACACTCCTTCTTCAACGACGACATCCAACACTCCAAACCCCGCTTCGCGCAATATTGACAAGAAACCATCGCGAGTTCTCTAGTACGATTAATTCGGTCACCAACGGAATGACAGTGCGCAGTACTTCTAGAGACTATGACAAGTTAGCTCATGAGGACATGAAGCCAGGAAGGGGAGGATAGTGTTACGAACCTAAGGAAGGGAACAGCACGAAGATAAAGAAAGAAGAAAGGAAGAAGCCTATGTTAAGGCCTCACGAAATAATAAGAGTATATAGACTAATGACGCATGAGCGCCCTGCGTCCTACGGTCTTGGTAGAACGCTACTATGAGACAAGTCACGTGTGTCCCACAGATCCCACGATGTCCCACGAAGTACTACGCATAGGACAACATGATACATGTAGGACAATATAGAACATAGGACATTCCTTTAGTATATAGCATAGGCATTGAGCCCTTATAGCTTAATGTGTTTAACTTAAGTTTTGAGTACAAGTACAATACAGAGAGTTATTCTACTTGCACGTTACTGTCCTTGTTTGCACCCTGTCACTCTATCTGCGAAAACTAACTAACAAGAAGATCAACACCAGAAGTCTTATATTACTTCCACTTGATCTATACTCTTAACATACACTCTCGCGATACCTGGCTTCGCGGAGCTTTCTTGGGGACTAGAATACTGCCCTACTGTGATACTCCTCGCGCTATTAAAGGTCTAGTGTCTTGCTCTTCTTCTTGGCGTTTGTTTTAGTGTTAAGCGAGTGATTAAGATACTTGTTCTTGCAGTAGAGAAGCTCGTTTTAAACCTATAGAGACTAAAATAAAGCCTTAAGCCACTAGGCTTTAACTTTTGACTTATCCCTAACCGCAGCATTAAAAACTTCTCGTAGCTCACGCTAGCTATCACTATCGTTATGCTGCCTAATTTCTAGAGTCTTATCTTGTTGTTGTAGGTGTTTATTAAAGCGTTTTAGGATAACCTAAGCATCTATTAGCCACACCCTAGTAACTTAAAAACTCTTCTTAATAAGATCTAGAGTTATTGTAGAGCTCTAAGCAGGCCAAAAGAGGCTAAAGAACTCTCTTTTTGTTGCCTTTGCCGTGCTGTAGGACTCGTGGAGGTGGCAATCGAGTTGTTTCGAGTATGCTTTCGACATTAGAGCGAACACAACCACATCAAGTGGCTGCAAGCTATAGGTTGCGTGGGGTGGAAAGATAGCTAACAGGATGCGGTTGCCATCGCAGAAATCTATAAAATCAGTTGATACATGGCTGCCGTGGCCATTAAGGATTAGAAGCTAGTAATCCTGTCTTGCTTTTGGCTTCGTGAAGCGTTCAAATACCTATTTAAGCCACGCTATGCTAATATTATTGTTGCTCTATCCCGTCGCTGAGTTTAAGAAGAAAATCTTATGTTTTGCGACCTCAACGGCGTTAACCTAGCTTAATTGAATCCCAGCGGTGCCCTTGTAGATAATAGCAGGCGGCAATACCTCACTAGAAGCGCATACGCAAGCTAGCAGCGTTACCTATTCTCTATTGCTATCCTATATCGCCGCCTTAATCTCTCCTAACGCCTATAGTGCCTTAGAAAAGACGCGCTTTATGCGGTTTGTAATGCTAATAAAGAAGCCCTTCTTATTTATATTATAGGTATTGCGCGCGTTAACATCGTACTCTCGCATTTTTAAATGCAACAAGTCAAAGTATAGACTATATCTTTCTTCTAAATTAGTGTTGTGACGTTTGCGATTAATCCTAGTGCTCTATTTAATAGTGAGCTCGTTAGCATAGCGATGCAGAAAGCAGGAAACCCAGGCTATGGAAACCTTATTTTTAACTATCGTCGCCGCGAAATTTTGTATCATTTCACGCGTAGGAGGAAGCCCTTAGCAAGTACAACATTCTATATATAGCATAAGTTCATGCTCTTATTGTAGGTTAAGATTTTAGCAGTCTTAGGCAGCTTATTTAACTTTAGATAGTTATGCGCCTTTATGCTGTCACAATAGCGTTGTTTAATTAACTCTAAATATTTTTGCAACTTAGCGGTACAAGAATTTATCTCTAGCCTTACGCGATTTAATATATTTAATCGCTTCTTGAATTAGATCTATAGTTGTGGAGTTACGACGCGTTAAAGGTGGGTGGGTTCACGATGCGGCAGTTTGGTGGGGTGGCTCGTTGACTGTACTGGCTCGTTGGCTGCGCACGGATAGTACCATGCCCGGGGTGGTGCCTAAGCGGCTCGTATCGCGAACCTAAGGCGGGTTCGTGCATTGAATCTTGTAACGAGCGAAAAATGGCTCAAAGTGCAACTACCTGATTTTGAAATGCCTTATTAGGGGCAGCAGGACTGCTTTGTGATGTCGCTCATCGCCATGTATACCTCACGCTCGTTATTTTCAACCTTGGCGAATTGCCTCTCTCTGGCAACGCTCGTTGCAGCGGTTCCGGCCACCAACCACCATCTGACAGTTTCGAAACGCAATGCGAAAATTGAACAAAGTGTGTTCTTCAACATCAACGGCACCGAGGCCGAGATCAGGATTGCAAAACTGAAAGCTGAGGGATACCGACCAAGTTCCCTAAATGTACACGGCTCGCCCCCCGATGCAAAATATGCCGGCATCTGGACAAAGCAGGACGGCAGTCGATATGAAACTATCGTGGGCGCCAACGAAACCGCTTACAATGCATGGCTGGCTCAGTGGAAGACCAGTGGCTATGTCTCGACGCACGTATCTGCCACCGGGCCCGCCTCGAACGCAGTGTTTGCGGGAGTGATGGAGCAAACATCTTCGGTTGGCAACTGGACTCAGACGTGTAGTCTTGATGACCCTTACATATATGTTAATACGACCGATGGAACACCCATGACAATCAAAGGCGTCAGCATGTATGGCGTCGAGGGCGAGCGCAAGTACTGCATCCTCGGACATGAGGACACGAACAATCACATACAGACTGTGTGGTACCAGAAGGACAAGTTGAGATATGATTTTGACATGTTGTTGTCTTCAGAGACTTCGAAGAGATTCTGGAGACTGGTTTTTGTTGACAGTTCGGAAGACCAGATTCTTACGCCCATCTTTGACTCGACAAGTGTTGGGCAGTGGACAGTTCGTACCAATCTCACTACATTGCAACTCAAGACGGAAATGGCCGCTCAAAAGGCCAAGAACATGTACCCTACGCACATTTCAGGCGCAGGCTCCGCAGAAGCAAGATACGCCGTCATATTTGCAGAGAGGCTCACCCCGCTAGAGCGCGAATGGCACGTCACAGGCACTGTTGGCGGCTTCCAAGACAACGACGGTATCCGCGATACTCTGGACCAAGTAATGCAAGACTTTATGAAAAGGAACAGTGTCCGACAAGCCCAAGTCGCCGTGTCCATCAATGGAACTGTCGTCACTTCGCGAGGGTATACATGGGCCGAGAGCAATCGCGCCATTGTCCAACCGTCGGATAAATTCCTGCTCGCGAGTGTATCCAAGGCCTTCACGTATACCGCAGTGGACCACCTCATATCGACAGGCATGCTCAATTTGACGACCCGCGTCTACCCCCTCCTCGGCTACAACAACCCCAAAGACGCCCGCGCGTTGAACATCACGGTGGACCAGCTCCTCAACCATACGGCGGGCTTCGATCGCAGCATCTCGCCTGATATCGGCTTCGTCTTTACCCTTGTCGGGCAGTCACTCAATCAGGCCACGCCCGCCACGCTACGCCAGGTCATCGAATGGGTCTATGACCGGCCACTCGATTACACGCCCGGCGAGAAGACTGTTTACTCCAACTACGGGACCATGCTATTGAGCTACGTGCTGACCAATCTGACGGGCCACACGTACAAGTCGTACCTTGAGAAGCACGTGCTCGCGGGCTACGACGTGGAACTGTGGGAGACGGCAGCGGACAAGCACCTCAACGACGCTATTGTGCAGGAAACACAGTATACCGGCATTTCTGCCTTGACGCCGCTGGCAAAGAACAGAGTCTCCAACGCGAACGGTGGCGACGGGGGCAACAAAGAGGAAGCCATGGGTGCGTATGGGCTCAAATGTTCGGCAGCCACCATAGCCCGGTTTTTCAGCACCCACGCAGCTTACTCGACTGGCGGACACGAGCCATACGCGAGCCGCGACGGCACAATGGCTGGCGCACGCACAATTGGTTACAGCTTGCCGACAATGGATTGGGCCTTGACGCTGAACACGAGGGACTTTGTGACTGACCAGGCTTTCTGGGACCTGGTGTATGGAGGGATGCTGTATAATTTTGCGCGCTTTCCAGTCGTAGATTCCTTGTAACAAGTGTTGGGATGGCGTATATTTCTCCTGTATCTATATTATCCTATGGATGCTGTAAGTGACCATCTACATATAATGTAAATGCTGTTGTCAAAGGGGGATACGCCGATGGGTACCTTTGGGTGGTTCGATACATAACAGAAGCGCTGACGGTGGCAGTGAGTCAGACTAGCCACCCGGATCGTGCTCCACTTTAGACTCAACCGGGTGTTGTGCTGAAATGGTTTTGACAGTGTTGAGACAAGTTGGGTGGAAATGTGAAGATCCGATTCACAGTCCAAGTCACGTGGTGCTGTTTCCCACAATCAAGCTTCTGTCCAGAATCAGAGTCGTGGTCGTGAAATCGAGTGTCTTGCCCCTGGCTAAGGGATACGCTGTACATGCATTCTCCGCAGCCGCCACCCCCCGACCAGGCGAATACGGGCTGGCTCGCCACTCGCTACGTCACTCCGCAATGTATCGTTTCCCGCTAGTGCCTTTTCTTTCACGCTCCCACCTCCTCGTATAAGCATTGTATACTGCACACTGGTTGCGTCATATGAGAAATTGGCCTGGCTAGCGCGTAATAAATGTAAGCATTGAGCAGCTGGGGTGCTCGCCATTGTCCTTGCAACGTCTGCATCAGAAGGGAAGATGGCGCATAGGTCGGACACGTGAATATCGTATCTCTGTGTGTATGTGTGTATGTGTGCGTGTATATGTGTGTAGGCAACAGGACACATAGACGTAGGGTAGAAAACAGACTCATATGTTGGGGTAGTATAGTGGGTTCGAGGTGGGTAGTGTAGTATAGTGCTACGTCGCTCCAGAAAGCGCCGATCTTGAATAAACTTGGGCATATATTGCTATAATTAGCCCCAAAGTTTCTATGCCGCGGGGAATCATGGTCTTGTGGACAGGCTGAAATTTTCTCTTCTCTCATCATCGTCTTGTTCTTCTTGCTTCTCTTGCAGGGCGGTGATGGATAGGCTCGTCCTGGCGTCTTCCTCTCGTATACGGCGTGTAGGTTGTTTATTGGATCCGGGCTGCCGGGACTCGATGAGTGCCTATTTAGAAGTGGGCTTTGCCTTTTTGAGGAGGCGGCGCTGGTTTGCGATGGCCGGGCGATGACATGGCCGTGGGATCAGAGCTGGAAAGAGTAGGATCGGATCGTCTGCGCGTGAACGGATAACTCGGTCGGACAGCCAGGTGTGGGGAGGGTATTTGTGGAATGGCATGGCGGTCTGGGCAAGGGGATGCTGGCAACGCCGTCGCTGTTAGCGCGGGATGATTCATCACGTCGCCGGCAGGCGAATCGGACAGCGAGGAGATTAGCGAGGCCCGCCTTGATTCGCCGGCGCTTTGCAGGCATTCGACGGCCTTTTCTGCTGCCACCGCTGTGGCTGCTGTCGTTCGGAAGCATCCGCCTGTAGCGAGCACGAGCATGATGCCCGTTTCTTGGGGCAGCTTCAGTACGTCCAAACACTTTCACGCCTGGGAATCCCGCGTCAACGTCCCAGTGGGAGCAGAGCATCATCGGAATACATGGTTCCATACTCTTGCCGTAATACATTAGCTAACATTAACATGAACTCTGCTGGCTACCTCCCCCTTCTGAAGCGTCCACCGCCCTCGACAGCCTTTCTCTGTACTCTTCCATTCAGGAGCATTGACTCTACGGCAGGCCGTTGTAGATGCACTTCTGGGGATCATCAAGCTTGAGGGCCCTTGCCGTGAACGGGATGCACTCGTCGCCCGTGGGGTTAGGGTACTGGCCAAGCCAGACTGTAAACACCTGGCTGGGGTTGGGGTCGTTGGCCGTGATGGGGCAAGCCTGGAAGTCGTATCTCTTGTCGCCATCAACGAATTGCAGCGTGTTGTTGGCGTTGATTTCAAACGGGCCGCGCTCGAACTTGGCGTCGATGGGGGACACGCCCGTCGACCACTTGATAGCGCCTTTGCCCTCGGGCGTGCGGTCAACGTACGCCTGCACGACGTTGGTATCGACGTAGAGGAAGAGCCCACCGGATGTGTTCACCGACATGGCGGCGTACTTGGGGTAGGGCTTCTTCTCGCAAAAGATTTGTTGGTCGTTGTTGATGCCAAGACCGTCCTTGTAGACGGCGACGTTGCCATTCTGCACAAACGTGCCCGTCCGTTGTGATAGCAGGCTGAAGAGGTCGCCCGGGTGAACGGGGTCGTCGAAGGCGGCGGCGGCGAGGGCCACGGTGGAGGCCAAGATGGTCGAGGTAGAGAACTTCATATTGATGCGGCTTGGTGGAGCACTAGGTCTAAGTAGTTTGGACAAGTGATGAGCATGTGTTGGGTCATTGTCAGCAGAGGAAAACGCACGCCTCTTTATATCCCCATGGGCCTTCGATCCATGCACACGAGAATACGAGCATGATGCAATGTTGCCGACGCTATGCCCGAAGCATGGCTCTGCACGCACTAAAAATATTCCATGGCGAATTTAGAGGCAAACGTCAGAACAGATTAAACCCGCCATTCTGCCACGGGCTAGCACCTGGTAAATGCCCGAATGTCATCCGGCATGGGTCATGCCTGTTGACCGTCCAACGTAACATTCCATGTGCGTGAGCCTGACCAAGCCAATTATGCGGCGGGACCTGGTTATGGCACGGACAAGAGTAGGCTGTATCTAGTATGTATACCTGGGTACTGTGTCCGACAGACTGGTCGTTTTCTGGTTACAAGGAGCCCTTGGTCGTGTTCTTGCATTAAGTTGCAAAAGTCGCACGACGGGAAAACAATCCCAGTCCACATGGACCGTGTGACGAAGCTCGTATACATAGTGTTTGTAGATGTGTCTATGGTAGCATTCGGGGGGCAGGTAGCGCTGATTTGGGCCTCGCACGGTGAAGCAGGGCGGTAAGCAGGGCAACGCATATCCTAGGCCATTTCCAGGAATTGATCTGTACCAGGAGAACTAAGCGGTCAGAACATGCAGCCGATGAGATGGGGGGACCACAGCGGTACGGACAAGCGCATTGCGAGCACGGAGAGAGTAGGCATAGCGTCCGGTTCGTCTTGGCAGGGAGATGAAGGCTGTATGTATGGATGGATGGATGACTGTATGGATGTAGTGCATGGGAAACTCTTAGCAGCTTCATTTCGAGGACGGCATTCCGGTTGTTCCGTGATGATCGCCATGGCGCTGGCCAGTCTACACATGCACGTATACTATGGGCAGTCAGTCAGTGACAAGGGCCAGCCGTCCGCACAGCCTCATGAGTGGCGTCGCCGTTGTCGTCGTCGTCGTCATTGTTGTTGTTGTTGTTGAGGACGCATGGGCCAGGCAGGGCCAGAAGAGTATGTATGGAGATGGGACTCTCTCGTATCCGGCTGGCGGGACAAGGACGAGAAGCCGACAAAGGCAAAGGCGTCGAGGCTGGAGGAGAAGATGGAGAGAGAGAGAGAGAGAGAGAGAGGCAGCCCCTTGGCGGGCTCGGGGGGCTCGCATCAGCCAATCAGCAGCGTGACCAGGTATGACGTTTAGCGCACAAGCTGAGCGCACCCTCGCAACGTCTTGTCTTCTTGTCGCAAGCCAAGGTTGCGCGCAACACCAACCCCCCATCCCTCTCTCTCCCCCCCAACGAGCCTCATTTGCTCATCTCATCTTCCATCCGCCGCCCCGTCCCCCCGGCTGCTGTGCAGACGTCGTCAAAGTGCGGTTCCCACACCTCGCCAGCCAATCCTCCGCCATGGACTTCTCCGACATCTTGTGAGTCCTCGTGGAGCTTGGGCGGCGTGCACACAGGCAGCTATGCAGCGCCGCCTCCTGCTCAACCACGCGTGCTCCCCCCCGACTCTGTCCATGCCGATGACTAATGTCTGTCCTGTCCAGTCGCATGGTGAATTTCGCCGTCGCCGTCTTTGTGGTCCTCGGCGGTATCGCCAAGCTGTTCCCGTTTTCGGATTTGTGAGTGTGCGCCCGCTGCACATGCCCTTCCCAACCCGCCGCATCGACCCCCTCTCCACCGTTCCTATCTATTCTTTGGCGCGGACACTGCTGCCGCGGAGCTACACGCGCCACACGGCAACGAGGGCGAGGGCACAGAGCAGAGGCGCCAATGGCTAGGCGTCGTCGCTGCCCACATGGCAGGCACCAGCCAGGTCCCAGAGATGGCGCTGCCGTGCTCTTCCAACCCGTCATTGCCCACGGATGCACCCTTTGGCTTCATGTAACCTCGTACCGCGCTAACCGTGGCCTCAGCTCCAACATCATCCTTGGCGTATACCTCATAATATTCGGCCTGGGTAAGAGTTGGGCCTGCTCGTGCCTGACGGACGCTGCTAACGGCTGCCACAGGAACGGCTCTCCTTGAGTTCCAGATCCCCCAGCAAGTGGCGCGCTATGCCTCTTTCATGTTCTCGTTCCTCGGCCGCGGCATCTTCTACATCTTCATTGGCTCTGTTATCGTAGGCGAGCGCTGGTTCCGCATTGTGCCCGGTACCATTGTCGGCATCATTGGTGTGGCCTATGCGGCTCTGGAGTTTGTTCCCTCCATCGAGCCCCCTGCCAACATGCGGTATGTCTGCAACAGGCCAGAACATTTGGGGCCTGCATAACTGACGACAAGCAGCGATGCGGATGCCGGTTGGGGCGCCGAACAAGTCTAAACCCACGACTGACAAAGAAGAGGATGGCGCTTGCAGAGTCGTCGTCAACATATTGGTCGCCAGGCCTCTGGGCCTCGGCGAGGAAAAGAGCATGGTTGCGTGTGGTTGATGCAATCAATAGGTGTTGTACATGTCTGGTTGGTGAAATGCAGGGTGCATGTAGAGGCGTCGTAAAGCTTGTGGGGGGAAGACTTGGGAAATGACCGAATTGTCGACGTCAGAATAAGCTTTTGCAGTCTTCACCCAGCGTGTGCGAGCAGAGGTAGGGTCTAGTTCTCACGTAGTTTATTTTGAATAGCAAAATGCTTATTTCAATAGTGCAGCTACCAAAGAGGGCTAGAGGCAGCATGTGCGTGCTTTGTAAGCCTTGTCAATCCAATGCGTGTATGGCGGATTGCCGACACTGGCAGCATCACTGGGCGGTATTCGAGACGTGCTCGGGCTCGATGGGGTGCGGGTGAATGGCGTTGTGGTTTGGGGCGTAGAGACCAGTTTTGGTAGCCGACGCCGCGTGTTCCCTCGTCGATTCGCGACCTGCCAGTCGATTGAGAAACACTTGGGCGAGTGGCAGGCAAGGCCGCGAGCAGTTGGGGCGTTCACGTAACGCTCGTGTGAAGATGCAAGCATGTCATTCTGGGGCGCGCTGATTGGATCCTTGGTGTGCATCAGTGGCGTGCGGAGAAGGTACCGTTATTGATCGCTAGCGGTAGGCGAAGCGGATCTTGATCCGCTGACAGCCCGTCCACGTCTGCTGTGTGTGTGTGCTGCCAGGGCGGTTTGTGGAGACGAAGCCGACTTTTCCCTTGCCCTCGGGGTGCCGCCACAGCAGATCCTTTGGCGCCAGGGATGGGGGGGTTGGCCTCTTTGCGCACTCATGCCGTGGACAGGGCCGCGGTGCGGTTGGCTCCGTCTGCGAACTGCTGCCGCCGCTGGTGCTGGTGCCCGTGGGGGCGCAGAGGCTGGCTCAGGGCGGCCGTCGTCGCGGCTGGCGTGTGTCGTTGCATGGCCGTCGACGCGGACGTGGACGTGGACGTGGACGTGGACGTGCTCGCAAAGGGGAGGGCCATGGCGTCAGTCGGCGGCTTATAATAGCAACGACGTGATTGGCCGCCCGCCCCCATTCACCGCCTGAGCACTCCAGCACCACCAGCGCCATGTCTCGCTGGAATATACAACGGCCGAGGCCCCGGGCCCCGACCACGCCTGCAAATGCTCCCTTGCCAGGCACTTGACTCTTGAACTTGGCCGTTGACCACCACCACCACCACCCCCAGTGTGCCACACCTGACAACCGTTGTGCACGAAGGCCCGAAGACCCGCATTTCGCCTCACCACACATACATTAGCGCCTGCTTCACGTGGCGTCTCGCTCGTGGGATATCAGATCAAACCTAGATCTGAAGCCCGATAGCTGGCCGCCTAAGCGACTACGCCGTCGTGGACAAAGCAGCCCGCCAACCCTACATACATACATACATACATACATACATACATCATCACTGCCGCCGTGACCATCGGCTCCAGCGGACTCGCCCCAACACGCACAACAACGCCGCCCTCGCCTCATGGCGCATCCCTCAGCAATTGGAGGCACCGCACTAGCTCCCACGCCCACCCATCCGCATCACTTGTCGCGGGAAACGAGCAGAGACGAATTGGACATGGCCGACAGTCTCCGCCTGCTCAACCAAGCCCACGAACACCAGAAACCGAGCGTCGAGACGCCTTCGCAGGAACCCCAGCCCATCCATGCCCCGGACGACCAAACATCAGAGATATACCACTCGCTCGAAGATGCCGTGCCCATCGCAGACGCTCCCCCCGCGCCTTCACCCTCGGCGTCTCTTCAGATGCCCAACATGGCCTACGAGCCTCCCAACGCACCCGTCACCGGCCAGGTCTGCAGGTATGTCATTTGCTTTTGTCTCAAGTCGTTCTGCCTGACTTGCCACCGCCTGTGCGACGACAGTGCGAAACACATGTGCGAGCAGAGCGCTAACCGTCCGAAGCAACTGTAAAACAACCCAGACGCCCCTCTGGCGCCGGTCGCCGACTGGAGAAACAGTGTGCAACGCGTGCGGTCTGTACATGAAGGCGCGGAATCAGTCACGGCCAGTGAACCTCAAGCGGAACACGCAGACCCAGCCGATGATGCCGGTCCAGCAAAGCCCGACTCCAGGACCCAGCGACGCCAATCGACCATCTCCTGGCAGCGTGGCTGCTTCGCCGCGCGTGGCAACCTATGTCGCTGCGGACCAGATGGCGGCCGGGACATGCCCAGGCGGAGGGAGGTGTAATGGTACCGGAGGTCAGCAAGGTTGCAGTGGCTGCCCAGCATTTAACAACCGCGTGTCAAAGACGGCCAAGTTTGCACTGGCCCAAGCAAACGCAGGCTCCGGCGACAACAGGAGTGGGAATGACGCCAATTCCCCCGCCTCAGCGTCGACAAGTGCCATCCCTGCGTGCCAAAATTGTGGAACAACAATCACGCCACTCTGGAGACGAGATGATGCTGGTCACATCATCTGTAATGCTTGTGGTGAGTCCGCATTGCCACGCAGCATGCATGCCTAGTCAACAATCGATGACTAATGCTTTCATACAGGACTCTACTACAAACTTCACGGCACTCACCGCCCCGTTGCAATGAAGAAGCAGGAGATTAAGCGCCGGAAACGTGTTGTGCCTGCCACCGACACCAGCTCGCAAGCTGCGTCTTCAGTCGCAAATTACTCGCCTCCACAAAGACCTTCTCAACCCCCTGCATTCGAGCACTCGGTTTCTCCAGACCCGTCGACTGCCCTCGAGTCTCGAGAAGAATACACACCGGAGCCACCAAGGGGGCCGCTTGCGGTTGACTTTACGCATTACTACAGTAATGCGACAGTAACGTCGAACCCAGTAGGCCTTGTAGCCAGCGGGCAGCCCGGCGCACCATCGCCCAGAAAACGAAGTCGCAGCGCAACGGTGGATCCCGAGGAACCGTCGAATCCACTGCCTCATCGTCCAAATGCCATATCGTCGATCCTAAACCCATCACAGACTGACACAGATTCTAATATCGACCCGTCGCTCTCTGTGCCCCTCCGCACAAGTGGAGGAACATCGCCCAATTCCACCCTATCACAAGAAGAGAAAGCAGCTAAAAGAGAAAGACTGCGAAGAGAAGCAGAAGCAATGAGGCTGGAACTGGAGCGGCGACAAAAGGAGTTGGACGAGTTGGAAAACGACTGAAACCGTCTAAATGCATCTTTGGATAAAATAATAAAAGATAAACAAACAGAAAACAAGCCAGCAAAGAACAAGTCTACATAAATCTATGGCAATTTCCCCTTTTTTTCGGGAAAAGGGTCAAACTGGAAAATTCGGTTAATTTTCCACGTGGCAACATATTGCTTACGAAGTTTTTTTGGTTTTACGGAACGACTGATTCAAGGTTTCGAATAAGCATTGTTAAGAAGATAATTTGACCTTGCTCGGAAGGATTATTTACACTGGAAGCTCACTAGTGCCACGAGAGGGCACTGCTCATGTTGAAGCGCTACCGATTTGCTTGTGCTTATGGTTCTGTCTTGACCGTTTTTTTTTCTTCTCTTCTTTGCTACTCTTAAGACTGCAGCGGCGTAGTTTGCCTGGTTTTGCATACGGAGAGAGTACACCATTGAGCTTGAAGTTGCAGCGTTCCTATCTACATAGGCTTGGTATTATGGTGTTTTGATTTTCAGGTTGAACATGGAAGAAGGTACATGCGCAGTACTTGGGCTGGATGCCTTTGCAATGGAACTCGCCAGTAAAGTTGACTAGCTACGAATGATTATCCTATGAATCATGACACAGACTCTCTCGCTAAGTACTCGACATTTCATGGATGCAAAATCGAAACCACCACCTCCCATCTCGCCTCAACTCTCTGTTTACTCAGCAATCCTACTCCTCTTCAATTGCGGGACTTGGAGATTCGGGTTCCGACTCATCTCGCCCGCCTCGCTCGCAAATGTCTTGTCCTCATCCCACCGAATCAGCCCACCCTTCTCCACCAACTTGATTGCTTGCCCTCTGTCCTCCATGCCCATCTGACACACATGCTTGTGCACCGCCCAGTCCCCCTTTTGACACGCATCCGAGCAATACGTTGCCGTTCCGCATCGCCCACAACGCTGCAACGCCAGCGCAGTGTCATTTTCAGCGCAGTTCTTCTTCCCGCACGCCGTGCACACACTCAGATCAAGCCCTTTGTACAGCCAGTGCGGCGACATGGGGATGCCGTCGCCCCAGACATCCATGGGCGCGTATTCGACCCAAAACCCATGTTTCATCTTCTTGCCCGTTTCCCACCTCCTCTCCCGTACACATTTGGCCATGAATTTCTGCGCTAGCGCCTCGATGATTGCAGGCGACGTGACGTCGCGCTCGCCAATCATGCTTTCCTTGGGATTTGGGATCCATGTTCCAGTCTTGTGCTTTGTGCTGTTACGTTGTTTTACCTTGTCGTCTTCTTCTTCTTCTTCTTCTTCTTCTTCTTCTGCTAAAACAATGTTATACGTCAACATCAACTTCCAGTTTTCGCCGCTGCTGTCCAGACTGCCAAACGTGATTTGGTTGCCTATACGCCCGATTTCAATCTTGGGGCCTGAGGGTGTTCCTGGCGCGATGCTTAGAGTCCATGTCATGGAGAACCAGGCGTCGAGGTCGAGAAACGCGGCGAGAGCGTTGGGGTGCCATTTGTAGAGGAGGGTTGCCAGGCCAATTGCAGGGGTGATGGTGTTGTCGCTGTTGTTTGTGCCACTTCCTTCTGGGGGGAGTGAGGATGTGTCGACGATGCTGAGCGGGGCGCCATTGAGAGTCAGGGGCGCGTCAGGGTAGTCTGGCAGGCGAAAGTCGGTTAGAGGAACGAGTTTGGTCGTCATTGTTGGGTTGGGTGATTCATGATGATAATTATCAAGTCACGAGCGAATTGGGACAGTCAAGGGCTTGTGAGTGGGGCGCCCTTTGTTGAATTTTCATTGGCTGCTGGGTGCAAACCCGAGCTTTCTTTTACCAACGTCGACCGCAGTACCATGTCACTTTACCACACTGAGCATTTGCAAGAGGCGAGACTGTGTTTGGCCATAACATGGCTACTGGCTGGTATTGATTTCTATCGCCCGCTCAATTGCCTCCATGTCCTTCCAGCGGGTGCGGCTTGGGTCCCTGTTGGTGAGGTACACTATCCAATGGACCTGCAAACTGCAAAAGTGCAATATCTGAGCTCGTCATGGTGTGCTTGTACTGGGCGCCCCCAAACTCGAACATCATATTCATGGGGAAGCCGATTTCGAACGGAACAGCCGAATCGATGTCGACAACCTCTTCATCGCTCAACTCGATCGCTAGCGCCTCGATATTGCCCTTGAGGTGTTCGACCTTGCGGCCACCAACAATCGGGTAGACGTAAGGATACTTGTGACGTACGTATGCAAGCGCGATGCTTGTAATCTGCGTATTCTTCTGCTTTGCAATTGCTTCAAGCTTCTTCGAAATGGCAATGTGCTTTTCCGAAGCAGGACCAAAGTTGCGGCCTTGTTCGTTGCTCTTGCGCTTCTCTTCCGTGGTAAAGTTTCCGCCCCCAAGGCGCCCCATGGGCAGAGTGCCATGCCCTCATCGCGCGCCATGGGAATGATGTCGCGCTCAAAGTCACGGTCAGCTGCAGACCAGCGGCCCTGATAGACGCTGAATCCGCGCAGGCCATGGTTTCGGGCATCTGGAATCATGTTAGTCAACATTGTCTGTGTTATTCGGACGGGCAATCTCGACTGACATTCATTGGCCTTACTGACAACCCATGCGGGTGTGTCACTGACACCAAGGTACAACACCTTTCCGCTGTTCACCAGCGCATTGAGAGACTGCATAACCTCTGGGATGCTCGTAGTATAATCCCACCAGTGCACGTACAACAGGTCAATGTAGTCGGTCTGAAGCTTCTTCAAAGACGCCTCGAGCGATACACGGAGCGACTTGGTGCTGTAGAGCTAATGTCAGTACATGTCTCTCGTATCTCCTCCAAATTCAAGCTTTACCTGTTTCCGCCATAGTTGATCTTTTGTCGTGGCGGCGCATTGGTTGGGTCGGGGAAACATGTCGTGTATTTTGTAGCCACGATCATCTGGTCCCGAACACCACGCTCCTTCATCCACTCACCAATCCATTTCTCGGATTCTTCGAATTGGTAGTTGTTTGCACTAAGTACACGTCAGCTCAAGAAACCACCATTGAGGCGGCCAGGCGGCCACACTCGGAAATCGTCTCCCAACATGTGCGGGGTAAGACAAGCATCAACTTACGTGTCGATAAAATTACCGCCTTGGTCATGGAACAAGTCCAAAATCTCGAATACCGTCTTCTTGTCACATTTGCCCATCATGTCCTGCTACGCATCGCCAAAGTTCATGGCTCCCAAGCAAAGCGGGGAGACACGGACGCCAGCAGTGGGCGCCATGACACGGTGGAAATCCAGCAAGGAGGCAGCCTTTGGCTTGAAGCCGAATGGAGGAGTTGGTTTAGACATTGCAGCAATAAAATGACAATTGCAGTGGAATGTGTATAGAGTAGAAGCTGTGTTTGTGTTGATTGAAGCTATTGTCCGATGGATCTAGTGGGCAACAAACCCTTCTTATAGCAAGATGTTTGTGGGCACATGACGTATGCATCTGGAGTACCGTGGAGACCATAGCGGACCCCGTTCCCGTTCAGAGTTGTCCGAAGAATATCGGAAACGGTTGTTGTTGCATGGCGTTAAGGTCTTGACATGGGGACATTGTGTCATGTCATACTTACTTAACCCCGCTAAGCTCCGAGCGTGCGGCGCTTGTTTTCCCAGAGCGGGCTTAACGCTTCCAGGAGACATGGGGCAATGCAGATTGAGCAAGCTGGGACCTGTGCATATAATTGGCCAAACTGTTCATCCAAACAGGTAGAGCCAGCAGTGTGCAGTACGCCCTACCTGAAAATCAGAGCGACTGCACGCAGCTCCGCGATATAGCTCGAGAACCCACATCACAGAAGACTTGAGAAACTTGCCCCATACAATCCTTTTGGCAACAAGACCGTCTGCATTTGCTAGCACCCATTCACCAGAATAATGCAGACTCGTGAACTGGGAGGGAGCACTGCTTTGAAATCGACTATACAGGGTGCAGATAATGACAACACGAGTAAACTTTTCAGGGTATCCGTCATGCAAAACTCCGGGTAAATGCACAATATTGAACGCGAGCCCAGAGGCCGAAACGCATTATCCAAACCGACTAGTGCTTCTTCTTCTTCTTCTTTTTCTTCTTCTTGTTCTTGTTCTTCGTCTTGGCTTCGTCGTCACCGCCAATGTCGGCCTCTCCTGCCGGAGCCTCGAGACGCACGTTTCCGTATTTTTGCCGTATCTCCTGCTCAAAGCTGTGCTTTTCCAGCCTGAACAAGGCCATGGTTGCCCTAGCATCTTCCACGGAGCTATGTGCACCGACTTGTATTTCCACGCCAAGCAGCTTCTCTGCCAACAGCTTCAGCCCTGGCGTGCGCCCTGGTATTGATGCCAATTCCCGGAATTTGGAGAACTTGGACGTATCGCGGATCAAGCGCTTGTCGTGCTTCAGGATGAGCACGTCGAGATCGTTTTTGACAGCGTGTCCAACCAGTATGCGCCCTTGGAGCAGTATCTTAAGGTCGTTGCGCACTTCGTCAAAGGGCCGCGCGACGTCTTTTCGCATGTGCTTGGGTTCAATGCCGGAGACGGCAGTTCGGTAGTCGGTGATCTCAATGTGTCTAGGGACTTGAACGTAGGAATCGTAGATTTGGTGCCCATGATAGTTGACCAGAGATACCCGCGCCAGGGCCGAGTCGCGGTTGGGCTCTGGTCCCACGCCAACCATTTCGCAATCCAATGCGACGTATTTCCCCGGCAGCGCTACCTCGGACACGCCTTCGTTTTCGACATCGGGGAAATCGGGATGGGGCTCGAGGATGGAGACGGCGGCGGCAGCGTCCTTGGAGTCGCTGAGCAGGGGCGCCTTCTTAAGCGAGGGCATCGACGTGCTCTTGGAGAGCGTCTTGGTGTTGTGTTGCTTGACTGAAGCGCCAACCGAGGCTGGCTCCTCCATCCTTTGTCGCTTTCTCGCGGGCAGAGACTTGGGCAGTGTGTTGTTCTCTGGGCCATTCACAGCCTTGGCAGAGCTATCTCCCTGCTTCCCAGGGGCTTGCTGAGACCTCTTGCGCTTGAGCGAGGCGTGCTTGTGCTCGTCCGGCTTCTTGTCCTTTGATGATGATGATGATGATGATGCGGCTGGCGCTGAAGACTTGAGTCGCTGTTGCAGGATCTTCCAGTTACTGGAGAGGCTGCCGAGGTCGACTGGAGCCATGCCGGAGTCATATGCTGAGCATAGTGGTGTGTTGGGAGTGCTTGTCGGGACGAGAATCTTGGTGCTTCTTTCTGCGCAGCAAAAGTTCAGATGGACGCTAGCACATTCCAGATGTCGGCGGAAGCGCAGCCCAAGCGCCGACCACCGCCCGCCCGCCCGCAACAGCGCGCCGCAGACCTGCGGCATCGCCAACTTCATCGCGACATTAATCCTCCCAACGCCGTCTGCAATCTCCCAGGATCGAGAGCCAGGTAGCGCATCAGCATGGCGCCCCGGGAAAATTCCCACGAGCCGTCAGGCACCCCCGCGCCGGTGGAAACGGGCTTTGCCACCCTTGCGCAGCTGAGGTACGTACACCACCATGCGCAGACGCTCGAGATGCATACTGATGCGTGGCGTGCAGAGTCGGCGTCAAGGCCTGGGTCGAAAAGGTACGTGGAACAGCGCGCAGCTCTGTCCTGCGTGACGCGAATCCTGGGCTGCCCCAACATCGCAGTCATCCCCAACTAACACGCACCCCCCCTGCAGGATGGCGAGAAACGCAAAGCAGAAATTCTCTCCATACAGACACGCCAGGGCCGTCCCAAGTTCTATGTGCATTACGAAGAATTCAACAAGCGTCTGGACGAATGGATCGAGGCAGAGCGCATCGATCTGTCTCGAGAAGTCGAATGGCCTGCCCCCGAGAAAGCCGACAAAAAGAAGGGCACCGCCGCTAAGAACGAGAAGGCGCCCTCAAAGTCTGACCAAAAGAACCTCAAGCGCTCACGCAGCAAGCTGGACCGTGAAATTTCCGGGACCCCAGAATCAACCTCTAGCAACTTGCCCGGCAAGGCTCCAAGGCCGTCCAAGGCAGGCGGCAAGGAAAACCAAGAAGTGCTCGTCACCAGCGAAGTCACAGATGGCACCCCAAAGCCCGAGGACGACGAGATGGACCTGGTGGACGTGCAAGACGCTGCCGCTGCCGCCAAAGCCATGCCTCCCCAGGACTTTTCGAGAGAGGACGAGATTGAAAAGCTGCGCACATCTGGATCCATGACCCAGAACCAGACTGAGATTTCACGAGTGCGAAACTTGGAGAAGATTCAGATGGGAAGATACGAGGTCGAACCTTGGTATTTCTCACCATACCCCATCGACTTTGTAGACTCCGATGTCGTCTACATCTGCGAGTTTTGCCTGTCCTACTTTGGTGAAGTCACGCAGTTTGAGCGCCACCGCACAAAGTGTAACCTGCTCCACCCACCAGGCAACGAGATATACCGCGACGACTACGTATCCTTTTTTGAGATTGACGGGCGGCGACAGCGAACCTGGTGTCGCAACCTCTGCTTACTTTCCAAATTGTTTCTCGACCATAAGACGCTCTACTATGACGTTGATCCCTTTCTCTTCTACTGCATGTGCACGCGCGATGAACACGGCTGCCACTTTGTGGGCTATTTCTCCAAAGAAAAAGAGTCGGCGGAAGGCTACAACGTCGCCTGTATTCTGACGTTACCCCAGTACCAAAGAAAGGGATTTGGTAAGCTGCTCATCGATTTCTCGTACCTTTTGTCCAAGCGCGAGGGCAAGCTCGGGTCACCGGAAAAGCCTCTGTCTGATCTGGGTCTTCTCGGTTACCGTGCATACTGGCAAGAGATTCTTGTCGATATCCTTATGGAGCCTGGTCGTGCAGAGGCAAACATTGAGGATCTAGGCGCTGCAACAGCAATGACGACCAACGACGTCCTTCACACTCTGCAGAACCTCAATATGCTGCGGTACAGCAAGAACCAACACGTCATCGTCCTTACAGATGCAGTCATTGCACAACGGGAGCGGCAAAAGGCGAAGGAGAAGCTAAAGGGAAAGAGGAGCATTGACCCTGATCGTTTGATCTGGAAGCCGCCTGTCTTTTCAGCAGCGAGTCGGACATGGAATTGGTAGAGGATTTTTCTGTTCGTTATTTTTGTGTTATTCTTAGCGATTTGCCGTTTCACTACATATGTCATATCAAATCATAGCGTGGAAGTCTCAGTATTATGTAGTTCAGATCAGTATACCCAATCTATTAGCATGCCGCTCATCACTCTCTTTGCTGTCTGTGTCCGTCAACCCGATTTTATCGGATTTGTCTTTCAATATGTTTAATCATTGTTAACGCGAATAGAAGACGGTCTCTCTCACGGATGATATATGGACAAATATTAGAAGCCAGTGCAACCTATCAGGTTCACACATAGGTTTTCCATTTATATTGGGCCTTCTCATATAGAATCAGCCGGCCTAGTTGGGTTGATTTAACATGTTGTGCGACTGCCAAGGTGAGGCCACGTTCTTACACCTCGTGCTTAGCAGTTTGATTTATTGTCTGGTCATCGAAGTCTGCCCTTTAATCATTCGCCTTCCTCCACACCTCCACTTCTCACTCCTGCTTTTACAACAATCAACATTATTATAACTAGTAATTTTGGTATCATTCATCCCTAGGGAGGGGGGGGGATTTTTAGTATTTCACTTGAAGATAAGGTTGAGACAATAACTCCGTAGATACGCATCTTTGATACAGGTACTTTTTGAATTACCTGGTATTCATGTTCTAGATGAGTACCTTGGAGGAATCAACAGATACTAAAAACCTGTGCAAAATATACAATGTTATGATAACACAACTAGAGTCCAAGCGATGTGTTTCAGAATCATAAAAGACACGAAACTCACCAACTGACATTCAAAACATGTGAGCTATTTGATTGGCAAACCCTTGAAACCACATATGTTGTGCAATTTCTCAACGATAGAGCGGTTCTATGAGTTTAGAAAGTCCAAACATAGTGATACATACAGTGAGAAGAGTTGATTCTAATCATGAAGTATTGCACTAATGTCTACAGATTTGAAAACAGTCATTATCTAGCTCTGTGTATCGAGCGGATAAGGATTCCAAAGAAAACTCATAGACACCCTTTTACATATGATACATGGCCCAGTTCTTGCTGTAACACACATATAGTTTTCTACCAAAGTTTGAGAATATATTGCATTTAATATCGCAACTAGTACGGTTGAATATGGATAAAGTAATTCCAAGAAGCCCCGGTTACCTTTTACTCTCATTGCTATCGAATCGTTTATGAATACTGCTAGGCCAGCAGTAACACTTTGAAGGGCTGTATTCGTAAGTTCTCTCCTGACCCTTCGCTGAATTGCATATTACTGTTAAGAGATTGATCTCACTTCGGCCCATAGCAAGACAAGTTGTGGCCATTTCTCATTCTACGCATCTACATCCCGTTTAGCCAGCGCCTTTGACATCAGAACTTTACACAAACTGACATCAAACCGAGGTGACTGTTTACCATTAACACACGGTTCTCATCACCCCGCAACAAAGTGCACATCCTAACGCAACATGTGCATGCCCAACTTACTCGTTTAGGAAAATGCACCATGATACAACCTCCTCCCTGCCACGTATACCATCAAACCATGGCCAGCACCGCAACTAGGTGTAGCATGAGCCTTCTCAACAACAATGACAACCATCACGTATGACGTCAAAGCCAAATCTCCGCTCCACGTAGTCCTCCAACTTGGCAGTCAGACTGCAACAAAAGAAACAAATCGCAAGAATCTTGCAAGGAAAGTAGATAGTTCATGTCAAAGCATTCGGAAAAAGTGTCCAGCCAGCACATCTTGTCACCGCTTCCACTGATGCTGTATGTTTTTACAGCGGATAAACATGTTCCAACCCGAGAGGGGAAACCAAGTGCGTTGTCCGGAATGAGAGAAGGATCGTCATTTTGTTATGTAATTTCCGATCGGAGTTGTTTCTTTTTTCTTCTGCCTTGCGCTCGGTGGAAGTAAGTTTATTGGGTCATGCGCTTTGACCTCATGGTTGTATAACCAAGGTGTGTACCAATGTTCCTCCCAAAAGCTTGATCACTCCAATTGAATGCGCGCCAGTATGATATTTGTAGAGGACATGTCAAACCTGGCTTTTCAAGGCACTACTGTGATATTCGTGATGTATATGGGTTCACGTTATGCCAGAGAGGAGACTCGTCAAGGCTCGTCGTGCAAGATGATTGCAAAGGAGAACAAGAAATCACTGAGAGCAGCTCGTAGCACTTCGGGTACAGCAAGCGCATGGATGACTACCCCAGGTTCCTTTTTAGCTAACCGTGATGCCCGGCGTCTTGGAAGTCTACTCTTAAGCCAATTAAGCTCTTTGGGGACGTTGCTAGGCAATGCAGGCTAGCACGGAGATGGTCAAGTGAGGAACACCGGTTCGGTATTTCTTTTGTCGGAATTATGACGAAGCACATTTCTTTTGATTCCCAGGTGCCAGTACCGCTTCTCATTCTGCTTTAGGTAGTGATCGTGCCGTTGTGGGAAACTCTATCCTGCAGGTATTGCTTCTTCTCTCGTTGTGCTCGGTGGAATCCAATAGTGGTGGGTGTTCGACACTGCGTTACCAAAGGAACCAGTGCAAGTTGACGCAGCCATGGTGCAAATACTGTGAATTCGGCGTTGACGTGGCTGCGTGCATCGACTGAGGGAATAGATATATAAAGAGGCAGCATGTCCATTCCAGTGCTCATCATCAAACATCAGCATCTTCTTCCAACATCTAATTCATTAATCAGTCAATCGTTTCTCAACTCACTCGTTTCACCAACGATCATCTCAACACCAGTCAAAATGCGTTTCACTACCATCACCTCTCTTCTCGTTGCTACCGGTGGCATTGCTGCTGCCGCGCCCCTTGAGTCGGGCATTCTTACTGGTGGTCTTCCCGCACCCGTCAAGGCCCGTGACGACGCTCTCACTGGTGGCAGTATTGGGGGCCTTGTCGACCGCGATGATGCCCTTACCGGTGCTGTTGCTACAGGCGGTGCCTTCAAGGCCCGTGACGATGCTCTTACTGGCGCTGTTGCCACCGGCGGTATTCGCAAGGCCCGCGGCGCCGGGGTTAGCCTTGAGATTCTTCGCAGAGAAGACGATTCACTTGAGTCAGGCGCTCTTACTGGCGCTGTTGCTACCGGGGGTGCCTTCAAGGCCCGTGATGATGCGCTCACTGGCGGTAGTGATGCAGGCATTGTTGCCCGTGACGACGCTCTCACTGGCGCTGTTGCTACAGGCGGTGCCTTCAAAGCCCGTGATGATGCTCTCACTGGCGGTATTCTTCAAATCCTTCGCAGAGAAGATGATTCACTCGAGTCGGGCGCTCTCACTGGCGCTATTGCTACCGGAGGTGCCTTCAAGGCCCGTGACGACTCCTCCTGCGCCGTCGCCACAGTAGGAGACTACACATGGAAGATCACCAAATTCATTGGACGCAAGCCCCAAGGCACCTTCTACAACTACATTGCCTTCAATGTTCAGTCTACCAACCCGGGATCTTCTCTTGATTTCCGCTGCTCGGTCACTCAGACTCAGCTTCCGGACTCCAAGTTCATTACTTGTGATGGCAGCAACACCTTCCAGTTTTCATTCCAGAATGAATACAACGGCTTGATGCTCAAGTACGGAGATGCACCGTGAGTCTATTCCAATCTTCTGTTCCGGGTATCGTCCTGTTTTCAAGGCAGGGTTATGCTAACAATCCTCTCCACAGTAACGCAATGGCTGGAACGACTACCGTTCCCGTTGTTTGCCGTGCAGGCGGCAATGGTGCTCAAGATCTTGTCTGTGAAGGTGTCCAAGATACCTACATGACGCTTGTGAAGTCTCCCTTCCAGTAGAACTAAAGGACACCATATATGGCTTTTCAGGCTCCTTGGTTATCAAGAGAGAGAATTGGTACAATAAGAGCAGTTTCTAAGTGCGAGGATAATGATATCTAATGATGAGGCTGTATGACTAGCAGGAAGGGGTAAAAATAGAGGAGGAATTGGTAACTGTACGTAGATAATTAGCCTAGTTACATGGTAAATGAATGAATGGATATCTAATGACCACAAAATTCTTAATTGGCTCTTATCCGGTACTGCCTTGGTAATGATGCAATGGTGTCGTTGATTCGGGATGAGATGAAAGAAGAACCAACGTTTCTACTTAGTCTTCACGTGCAACAGCCCCAACTCTCGCCCTAAACGTCGCCCAACACCAAAATAGCGGCACCACTACATACGCACCACCGTATGTACATCCTGCAGCTACCAAACCCTGACGTGATGTCGTACAACAAGGTTGCTGCTTGAAACACATTTCGCGACGAAAGACGCAAGCTTGAAACTCCAACGACCTCCTTTGCCACGTGACACGCGACGCGGCGCGTTCCTATATCATTAACGGCAACCCCCCTTGCTTCGACAATCCAAGAAGAACAAAAAGTTCCAACAACACAACCAAAACATGGCGTCGCTGCTTGCCGGAGCGAAAGATTTGGCCTACAATCCAGATCACACACGATGGATGATACCGCTGTTACTCGTCGCCGACGCCGCGTTGAGCGGCGTGATTATTGAGAAAATTCCATGTTCGTCTTCACGTCCTCTCTCTCTCTCTTTCTCGCGTTACCACGTGGCCTTGACCCGCCAACATTTTCCATCGACAACCACTAACGAAGAACTATGAGGAGCAGATACAGAGATAGACTGGTCGACATATATGGAGCAAATCTCCATCTACCTCAAGGGCCAGCGCGACTACAAGCTTATTTCCGGGTCGACAGGCCCGCTTGTGTATCCCGGCGCTCATGTATGGATTTACAAGCAGCTGTACAAGTGGACCGATGAAGGGAGAAACATTCCGCGTGCGCAGTACATTTTTGCCGTTGTCTATCTGTTGACGCTCGGTGTTGTGTTTCAATGCTACCGGAGAGCTAGGGTGAGTATTTATTTTTCGTCTATTCTTGAGTTTGGATTGCCCGGAGTGCGCGGCTAGGAAAGAAGATGCTCATGCAGTGCTAACGCTGATGATTAGGTACCACCATACATCTTTCCACTATTGATCTTGTCCAAGCGGCTGCATAGCATCTTCATGCTACGCTGTTTCAACGACTGCTTTGCTGTTTTGTTCTTCTGGCTGGCCATGTATTGCTACCAACGCGATCAATGGCATCTGGGAAGTGCGCTCTACACGACAGGACTGAACGTCAAAATGAGCCTGCTTCTGCCATTGCCGGCAATGGGAGTTGTCATGGTGATGAAGCTGGGCGGACGAGAGGCGCTGACGCAAGCTATGATCATTGTTCAGGTCTCGGTACGTATACATTGTATTCTTCGCACACGTCTATTACTCAAGATCTGGAACGGACAATGCAACCTTGATGCTGATTGTTCTACAGCTTTTATACGGCTATCCCTTCAGAAAACAGGCACCCAGTTACTTTGCTCGCGCGTTTGAATTCAGCCGGGCCTTCCTCTACAAATGGACGGTAAACTGGCGCTTCGTTCCGGAAGAGACTTTTCTTTCTCGACGTTTTGCCCTCGGTCTGCTCGCCCTGCACGCTGCCCTTTTGCTCTGGTATGCACGCACCCGCTGGATCAAGCCATCTAAACGCAATGCCCGGGAATTCCTCAAGCTCTGCATCCCAGCCATCGAGCCCAGAGACCAGGACATCATGTCCAGCAAAATCACGCCAGACTTCATCATGACCACCCTTCTGACCTGCATGGCGATTGGCATGCTGTGCGCAAGGAGCCTGCACTACCAGTTCTACGCCTACATTGCATGGACCACGCCCTTTTTGCTGTGGAAAGCAGGATTCAATCCAGTCATTGTGTATGCGCTATGGGGGGCTCAGGAGTGGGCGTGGAACGTGTATCCGAGCACTCCGGCAAGCTCGGGGACGGTAGTGGGAGTTTTGGCGGTGGCGCTCATGGGCGTATGGTGGGGGACGAGGAACGAGTACGTGGGTGTGACCAAGGGCGTCATTGAGGACGACCACCCACACAAGGAATGATGCGGGCTTCGACTGAAGCCTCACTCCTCGTCCGAGTCTGAGGGCGGCATCTTGCCGACGACGGACTCTTCCTCGTCGCTATCCTCGGCGTATGTGGATTTCTTGGCGAATTCCTTTGGCCTGTAACAGCACATCAGCATCGTGTACACATAGTAGCCTATGATACCCATTTCCATACCAGTAGCTCATCTTCCTCCACGCCTTCTCGTCCCTCACCACGTTTACAATCTCCCCGTCCAGCTTGTTGTCGCGGTCGGCCAGGGCAGACGTATCTATGACAACATAGCTGCCCCTTTTGATCCACACCGTGGAGCGGAATTTGGCCTCGAGCTCGGCGAGGACAGCCTTTCCGTCGCGGAGCTCGGCAGAGTAGAGGTTCTTTCCTTCGGCCTTTGTGATGCGCGCGAGGAAGTGGTTGGGCGGGAGCTCATCGGGCGGCGTAATGGTGCTGTCGATGGTGGCGAGAACGCTGCGCTTTGGTCGCGGCATCTTGAAGAATGCGGTGGCTCTGCGTGTAGGCGCAGGCGGGGTATTATTGCACAGAGAGGGCCGATGGTTCTGGTGGCTTTCTTTTTGGTGGAGCGAGGGGCCGATGGGCCGAATTTGGCGACGCGAGGAAAAAATGGCCGATGTCGCGCGCGGCAACTTGGCCCGCTGTCACGTGCAAATCTCGCACTTTTGCGCTGCAAGAGGAAAGCAGTCCTTCCACTTCCTGCACGCACACGCCCTGCTCGAGATCTATCTTTCTTACTCCCCCACTTCGCGGATACGTTACTCGATTCGAAAGGGATCAGCAATGGCTACACAACGGTTCAACGCGTCTGATAGCTGCACCTGATAGGGCCGTCGTCGGGTCCGGCGGCCGTTGATTCGGTACTGAGGATGCTCACTCTATGCAGAACACATCAGCAGTGCTGCTCATTGCTCGGCGTTTGGCCGCCAGCATTTGTTGAAGAACTGTGTCTTCGCCTTCTCCCGTTTGGGCTTGGCCAGTCTACTTGCTATGACTCCACTGTTACTGGAATACCGTTGAGCTTTGAGCAACTTTTGCATCTCACTCCTCTCGCATATTTGTCCTTCACTCCAGGCTACCAGGGAACTGGGGCAGCTCAAAACAGTCACCACCATGTCGGCGACATTCCACAGCCTCTTCGATATCCAACCTGCCTCCCAAATTACCAATCCAGAGCCTACTCACCAGAAGAAACCCGACATTACACTCCACAATATCGGCGTTTTACCAGACATTGAGCTCGAGCACTTTGGCTTGAGCGGGAAGCACACTGACCGCCAGTCCTCTCCTGCAGAGTCATCGCCTCGCAAAGGGAACCAGACTCCGAAAACGCCCACTGAACTGGAAAATAGTCGGCCTGCAACACCCACCCATGACGACGCCTTTGTTCGAGAGCGCACATGGAATGATGAACCCATGACTCGGTGGCGGATCTTATGCTGTTGCTTAATCTACTTTTCCAATGGCATGAATGACGCAGGTGCGTACAAAACTGACTACCAAAATGCGTTTGATGCCATCTGAGTGCTAACATGAACCAGTCGTTGGCGCACTGATTCCCTACATGGAGTCCTACTACCGCATCTCGTACTCGATCATGTCTCTGGTCTTTGTTGGCAATGCCGCTGGTTTCATTGCAGCTGCTTTCTTCACAAACACAATCTTGGGCAAGTTAGGCAGAGCAAAGACTTTGGTTGTCGCCGAGGCGATACAGTTCTCAGCGTACATTGTTCTTGTTTGCACGCCTCCCTATCCCCTCGTCATCGTATCGTATGTACTCAACCTCATGTTGCCAATGCTAAGCTAATATGTATAGCTTTTATATACTGGGATTGGGTGCGGCGGTCAATCTGGCACTAAACAACGTCTACTGCGCGCACACACATCCTCCAAGCGTCATCCTAGGCCTTGCACACGGTAGTTACGGTGTAGGTGGTATTATTGCTCCCATCATAGGAACAGCTATTGCCTCTCGGGGAATCATCTGGTCACGTTTCTACTTCCTCTGTGTCGGGCTGCGAATCTGCTGCATGGCTTTTGCCGCTTGGTCCTTCTGGTTCTTCAAAGAAGATACCGAAGCCGGTTTCCTCGACACCACAACCAGCAGGCAGACAGCCACCGAGGACACGACATCGAAGCTCAGGAATCTTAAGCAGGCTTTGAAGAACAAGGTCACGATACTTGGTGCCTTGTTCATCTTTGCGTACCAGGGTGCTGAAGTCAGTATTTCTGGCTGGTTCATCTCGTATCTGATCAAGTATCGAAACGGTGACCCTGCCACAGCCGGTTACGTGACGGCTGGATTCTGGGTGCGTGTCTCTAAATATCTTTACATCTTCTCTACTAACCATAGTACAGAGTGGCATCACAGTCGGACGCTTCGTTCTAACACACGCAGCGCCAAAGATTGGTGAGAAGAACTATGTCATCATCCTTACGCTTTGCAGTACCTGCCTCCAGCTTTTGGCCTGGTTGACTCCAAATTTGATTGGAAATGCGGTTGCTGTGTGTCTTCTAGGTCTAGTGCTCGGACCCGTCTATCCATGCGCGCAAACTATCTTCTCGCGCCTAATGCCTCGCCATGTCCAGACGACGGCGATCGGATTCATTGCTGGAGCAGGCAGCTCTGGTGGCGCGGTGGCTCCTTTCACCACTGGTATCCTTGCACAGGCCGCAGGCACTTGGGTTCTGCATCCCGTCTGCCTTGGTATGTACGGTGTAATGATGGCTTGCTGGATCGCCTTGCCCAGGGTGCGCAAGCGAACGGAGTAGAGCAAGTCTGCGGAAGGTCGGTGACAGAACGTCACAACGACATGGTATCGTGATGCAAGACATGCAAACGCTTAGCGGTGCTTATCGCCACAGACAACGAAAAGCTGTGATCCAGCCAAATGCGATGTAGGTGTATGATGACATGGTGTAGATATCAGTCACCATGACATCATCCTCCAGCACGCTCGGAATCCGTGGAATGCGTTACTACAAGAGCACGCACAACAGCCAACATATATCAACACCTAGAGTCAAGTTAAATTTGTATCTCAATCATCTCAGAATTTCTCTCAAGTTTTCCTCCATTCCCTCTGCTTTGATCTTGCACATCTTTCCAATCCACGAGAAACAAGGAAATCTGCAGCCATGTCAGCAGCAACACAAACAATCCAAATGCTCAGCATATCCACGGCATTCATAGCCTCAGGCGGCATAGCAGCCTTCTCCCTCTTCGACATCCCCATGTTGAAATCGCAGCCGGCTTCGCGCTCCCTCCCCATGGTCCGCTGGCTCTTCTCACGAGGCTCGCACGTCTTCCCCACCGCGGGCTTTCTCTCGTGCTCCAGCTTCCTCTACCTCGCATACGACTCTCTCCCTGCTAACGCAACATCCTCGGTATCCAGCCTACTCCGCGGCCTTACAAGCGGGAAAACGGCGTACTTTGCGTGTGCCGCCATGCTCTGCATCAGCATAGCGCCGTTTACGGGTCTCGCCATGGTCCCCACCAACTTCACGCTGATACGCAAAAACGAGGAGCTGGGCGGCGCCCGCAGCGCAGCTTCTGCAGCGTACCGTGAAAAGACGGGCGCTGAGTCGCGCACGGCAGACGACTCGGTCAACAACAAGAACGACATCAGTCAATGGCAGGACCTGAGCACGCCCCAGGAAGAAACGAAACGCGATAGCAGTGAAAAGGAGGACAAGCAGGTCGTCGAGTTGCTGGACAAGTTTGCACAGCTGAATATGGTGCGCGCGCTGGCTATAGGCGCTGGCGGTCTAGTAGGATTGATGGGGGCGCTCGCGTAGCCTACAGACATAGATACATGCGTACGTACTATACCTCGATAGCCGGTCTAGGTCGGACATGTAGACTGACAGCCTCAGCTATGTACACGGCTAGTCAGTCGCTCATGCAAGCCATAGTGCCAATCTTATCATCCTCTTTTGTGGCGGAAACCTTAATCCTCTCTCCGCTTCTTTCTTTTTCTCCCGCCAACCACCCATTCCATGTACTGTACTGGTATGTACTAACACCTACAATTCTCATCTGTATTACAACATGGTGGTAAAACAGCGTATCCGTCTCCCAATCAAAGCAGTTGCTTGACAGCGATTAAAAGCCGACTCCAAGCCATGTCTGCTAGTCTGACAGGGTAATTCGCGCGTGCCATCCATGGTACAGCCACCTTGCCACCCACCCCTTCCCAAGCGAGCGCATTAGCCCAAACGCAATATGTAGGGGCTGGAATCCTGCTAATGCCAGAAAAACGTGGCTTACAGCAGCTTACATGGTGTGTATGCATGCCCTGTATGCATGCATGGGAAGTGGGAGAGCGAGTGCAAGAGAGTGTGAACACATGATACTTTTATCTAAGTGGCGCGCGTGCTCGCCTTAAAGCTGATTGAAAATAACATATGAAGCCACGGCGAACTTACTTCTTGCTGAGAATTTCAAAAAAAAACGTCTGTTGTCGTGCTTATTTGTTTAGTTTCCCCTACTTTACTCTACCTCCAGGTAAATAAAAAAAAGAAGAAGAAGAAGAAGAAGGAGAGGTTTCCAACTACATACAACCATGCACCACCACGTATTCCTACCCGAACTCCTACTCCACATTGTCTCGTTTCTGCCCGCCGCAGACATAGCGAGCTGCCACGCGGTGTCGCGCGCATGGAGAAACATGCTTAGGACCAGTTTGCCCGCTCGCATGCGTCCTTTACCCGACAATTGCACTACTGCCATTACTACTACTACTACTACTACTACTATTACAACTACCACAACGACTCACGCCGCACACTCATCACCAACACCACCACCACCACCACCCGCCCAACCACATCTCGACGACCAAATTTGGCGGCGCCCGCTTCCAAAGTCCGTGTGCTCGCTGGCCCACGACATCCAGTACCAGACGTGCCAGTGGCTCAATCCCACGATGCTAATCGACATTTCGGAGGAGTACTACGCGTGGCACGAAGGGGCGTATAGTACGCTTTTGAATGCGCTGCTGCCGCATTTACATCCGATGCTGGGCAGGCACGTGTACGACTTGCTAGGCGGGATCGAGGACATTGCAAAAGGGAATATGGGGGCGTGTGTGCGGACCAAGATGAGTGTGGGCGAGTTTGAAGATATGTTTGGGGGCGAGGCCGAGGCCGAGAGGTACTTGACTAGGCCGTTGACGAGGAGCGTTGAGATTTACTGTGTCTCGGGTGCGGTGTGGGATACAGGGTATAAGAATGTGCAGTCGAGAGCTGCGTATAGCGAGTGGCAGCAGCGCTGTGTGCGGGTCGAGCGAGAAAAAGGAGTTAGGATGTGCGATGTTGTCGAGGAGCTGAGGGGGGTGTTGAAGCCTGAGGATTTCGCTCAGCAAGAAGGCAATGCCGAGATTTTGCTCCAGTGGCAGATGGCGGACCTTCGTGCGACATCTGCTAATTTCGGGGGTATCAATAGCATATGGTGATGCGTGGTGAGGACATCTACTGCTACTATCAATGAGATGGCCATGACGGAGCTCGCCACAACCAAGTGGCGGACTTTCGAAGGGCAATCTCCGTAGCACGCCGGTCTATGTCAAGAATCACATGGATCAGTGATGGTGGGATCCGGCCACAAAGGAAGATCTGGCGGAAACCATACTCCACGAGTGTCGGGTTAAGCAGATGGTAATGGTGGTCGGACTTCAACTTCTCAGCGCTACACCACTTTCTAAACAGATCATCAGCGAAAAGGAGAATCATTCTATTATTCGTACACAAGATAGGGCCAGCCACCTTGGGCGGCGGGTTGGCAAACAGGAATTTGATACAAGAAGAAACGTAATACGGTCTACTTTCGATCTATCGCTGGCACCAGGCTGCCAAAATTAGGGCAAACTGTACATGACTTAAAAGTTCATCAGATCTGGTATGCGTTAGCTTCAAGCACTTGGCATTTACGGACTGCTACTCACCTCGTCCAAAAAGTGCTCTCTTTGTCCAGTCCATGGCAAGCAAGCACCTTGTTCTGAAACTGACACTCTCGGCGAAATACACTCCTCTCCACAGGTAGACAGCTAGTAGGCCTCCACTAAGACCGTAGCCATTGTAGTCGAAGATTGCCGCGTTGCCGATGTATGCCAAGGAACCCAGGTGCTTGTATTCAAAAGCCTTGTATACTGCATCGTCCAAATCGCCATAGTCGACATTGTTCATAGCCATGCCAGGTGCTGCTTGAGCAATCTTGTTGAACTTGCGACCGAGGTATTCGCCCTGCTGGTTAGCACGCTGGGCGGTGGCGGGAAGCGAGGTAAGCTTGGAGTCGATTTGGAAGAGAAGCTCTCTAAGCTCGCCAAAATCAAGCGTGCCAGACTTGTCCTTGTCGTATTGTTCAAAGAGCTTGTCTAGGCGGCGGAGATGGTTAGCTGCTTGAGGGAATCGTTGCTTGACGCGCTTGGCGATGCCGCGCCAGTCCGAGTAGGATATTTGCAGTTTTTCGGGGTCCTTGCCCTTTTCCCAGGCTGTGGTACGAAGAAAGTTTACAATGTGGTCTGAGACATTGTTTTGCACAGTTGCACAGTCGCCAATGGCATAGACGTCTCCAAGGGGCGATCCGTTGAGGCGGAGATGTGTGTCGGTTTCTAGGGCGTGCTTGTTGTTTTGGCCGTCGAGCTTCGCCGCGAGACGCTTGCAAAAGTCTGTTTGAGCGACACCAGTAGACCAGAGACAGAAGCCCATGGGGATTTCCTTGGTGATGACCTTGCCGTTTTCGTCTTTTTGTGAGAAGAGAATCTTGTCAGACTGGACTTCCTTGACGCGCGAGTTGGTGAGGATGTCGACCGAGTCGTGTGCAAATCGCTGCTCGGCGTACTGAGATAGAGCTTCTTCGTAGGTGTTGAGGATGTGACTGCGCGATTGGATCACATGGACAGAGATCTCATTGCGCAAAATCTTGGGGTAAAGCTTGCAGAGGTCCTCGTTTAGCATGTCGTAGAGCTCAGCCGCAAACTCTACACCGGTTGGTCCGCCACCGCAAACCACAAAAGACAAGAGCCGCCTCCTCTCGTCGTCGGATGTTGTCGGAAGGCATGCATTTTCCAGGTTTTTGACTACTTGATTGCGGATGATCCTAGCGTCGCTGATATCCTTGAGGAAATGGCAGTGCTCCAAACCCTTGACACCGTGTGAGTTTGAAACCGATCCAACACCAATCACCAGCTTATCGTAGGGGACGTAGAAGCGTTGTTCCTTGCCTTGGTCGTCTATGGCAGAGCATTCGACGAGCTTCTCCGAGAACTCGACGTCTTCAGCTTTTGCCTTGAGGAAATGTCCGTGTACTCTCCTGATAATCCTCCGCACGGGCTCGACAAGAGAGCGCAGTTCTAGTGTACCTACAGTCGCCGACGGCAGCATAGGTGTGAAGAGAAATGTGTTGGATGGCGAGATGACTGTCACGTGGTAATCGTCTTCATTCAGGTGCTTGAGGAGCGCGACACTGCCCCATCCCGTGCCTAGTATGACCAGCTTCGGCTTGTGCTTGAGTTCCTTGTTCTCGGGGCTTTCATCATCGTCGACAAAGTAGTTGGCGATTGGCAGGTTCTTGGGTCCGCCTCGTGGCGGGTTCAGGGCAAGCTCTGAGACAGGCAAGTCTTGGGTTATCGGGTCGTCGTTGTACGTGTAGGCATCGTAGACGAAGAAGGCGACGACGAGAACGCCGCTGACGAGGACAAAGGACCCGAGCGTTGTGATTGTCCTGTACGTGTACCGTGCTAGCCGCGACCTTTCAGCTGGGTGCGTCTTGGATGCCTTGTTTCGTATCGCGGTAGCGGCGGGGTACTGCTTGCTCAACGGAGAGGCGTGAAGGGTCGCGCGTTTGGATGCAGAAACGAGGCCTCGACTGCTGAAGGATGTGCGGAATTGAGCAGCTGGGGCTCGAGACAGTCTTGTGCAGAGAATGGAGGCTCTAGAGGTGGCATTGTAGCCGCGCGATAGCGATGCGGCGTGTCGTGGCAGCATGGCGGAAGCTCGGAGCTGCCGCGATGCAGCGGGAAGCTGGCGTGGAAAGCGGGTGGGCGGGGAGGTGAGGGCAACAAGACGCCCCGGGTAGGTTTGGTAGCAATTGAAGGGCAATTGCTCGATCAATGGCGTGGTATCATGTAGGGAGATAAGTAAAAAGAGCAATCTGGATATGTCACGGTTGCGTGCCGGGCAGGAAAGCGCGCAAATGTTTGTCGCCAGGGCTTGGTTACGTCACCATCAATAATGCAGGCGAGACCAGCCCCTGTCGAGTCAACGTGCCTGTCACAACGTCACAACATGGTCCGCACAAGCCTATGCCTTTGCGTATATTTAGAACAGCACTTGTCAACATTAGCATTTCGGTACATGAGCTAACGTCGTCTTCTAGTCGTACAACGGCATTACCATGTTCATGCCTGGCTATGTATTGCGTGTCTCCTGATTCGTATATACACTCGTCGGGCCCCATCAAGCCTCGCGCCGCTAACACGACCATACGCCGACAGTCCCGTTCTTGCGTCCTTCCACGAGGTATCCGTCCTTGATCCTGACATGCTCGATGATGGAGTGTGTCGTTGTGTCTTCTTCGTTGGCCCCAGGTCCACAGTTCCAGTGTCTTCCGTCCGTCTTGTCGTAGACCTTGACCACGTCCTCGCCCGCTGCAGCGACAATCCGGCGCGAGTCGAACATCATGCTGGTCACAGGGCCGTCGTAGGCGTAGGCGTCGGCGATGGCGCCGGTTCGGAGATCCCAGATCTGGCCTCAGTTAGCGACTCACGTGTCCGCCGCGCTGGATTCAACTTACACGAATGCTCCTGTCGGCGCTGCCCGTCACAAGATGAACATCGTCGAACTGCAGAGCAGTCACAGGCCCAGTGTGGCCAACAAGACTCCGGTGCACCTGGCCGCTTCGCAGATCCCACAGGCGCACCATGCCGTCGGCGGTACCACAGGCGAGTGCGGCGTCGAAGACCTGGATGGCTCCTACGAAATCAGCAGACGAGTCCGTCGAACGTCCAGTCTGTTTCCATGAGGTGTTGGTAGTGTTTGCGGCTGTTGCTTGTGCAGCAGCCCAGAGCACGTCGAGCGTCTGCACACATCGTCCTTTGACAAGATCCCATTGCCGGAGCGTCTTGTCGGCAGAACCAGAAACCAGTGTGTCACCGCGGAAGTGGAGAGCAGTGACTTCGTCAACATGCGACTCGAGAGAAAACATGGGGCAGTCCTGCATGCTCGTCGACGGGGGCGCAGGCGGTGCGTCTTCGGCGTTTTCAAATGCAAGGCCATCGTCGCTTTCTTCGTCGGGCTTGTTTATCCGGTTGTCCATGGGCGCATACTCGGCTCGGCTCAGGTCCCATAACCGTATCGAGGCGTCGACAGAGCCCGTGGCGACAATGTTGTCTTCAACCTGCAGGCAGCGCACCGAAGAGAGGTGGCCCTCTAGCATTCCTATGCACCGTCCGGCACTGAGATCCCATACGCGTACCGTGTCGTCGAGGGCTGCCGTGACCATCATGCCCCAGGGTGCATCAAAGTCCATGGCGGTGATGGACTCCAAGTGCGCGGGCAGTTCCTTGATCTTGGACCCGGGCTGCAGGTGCTCGTGCAGCACGGGCATGGACATGCGTTTTGAAACCCTCTTTGCCTTGCCTCTTGTCCGGGGCGACGAGGGTATCTTCTGGTATATCGACTCGGACATGAACTCGCCCTTGCCCTCGGACTGCTCGTCGCTGGTCTGCGAGCCGGCCGTCTTGGGCGCGAGGGCGGCCTCGTCGTCGAGCTCTTCCTGCAGGTCCTCGATCTGGTTGTCCACCGTCAGCAGGTCCTGCTCCAGCTCGCCTTCTTCCAGCTCCAGCCCCGCCAGCCGGTCAATGACCATCTTGCGCATCGTGTTGAGGTTGGCAATCTTGTTGTCGATCTCGTGGATCTCGGCCACGCACATGTGCTTGCGCACGCCCATCATCTCAAGGCGATGGGCCATGGTCTCGCGCTGGTTCTTGAGCTTGCGCATCGACGGCGGCACGTTGGGGTCTTCATCCTCGAGGCCGGCGCCAATCAGCCTCTGGCCCCGCGCATTGTGGCGTCCATGGGAGCGCGGGCTGCTGTCGGGCTTGTCTGGCAGCGAGGCCTCGAAGCCCTGGAACAGCGAAAACTCGCTGTTGTCCTCGGGAATGTTGGCGAGCAGGTCGTTTGGAATGTAGGCGAGGGCGCGCTGCTGAATCTCGGGCACGGATATGCGCGAGCGCACAAGCTCGCGGGGGGTCGTCTGGGCGAAGGAGAAGACGGAGCGCTGCATCAAGGGCCGGCGAAGCTCGCGGTGAAGCTCCCCAATGGCGTTCTGGTAGTGCTGGGTGACGCCCTCGGCGCCAATTAAGCTGCCAGCGGTCGCCGTGACTTTTTTGCCAAAGGCCTGCAGATGGCGGGTCTAGCGAGCATTAGCATGAGCCTGTGTGCGGCCATGGAAATTGCAGTGGGGCCGTTACATCTGGCAGCGAGTCGATAAAGCTGCCCTCGTCGTCGTCGCCGGCACGGCGGGGGCGCTGCGAGGGGCGCGGAGGGCGCGGGCTGGTCGACCTCCCGCGGCCTGGAGAAGCATGGCGGGCGGTTGACGAGGCCATGCGGGCGCTGGTCGTGGAGGGGGAGGAGTGGCGGGACGGTCAAGCAAGCGCGGTGCCGAAGACTTCTTATGTCATCATCTGTGTGAGGGGGCCGGCGGGCCGAGGGGCGCGTGTGGGTGGTGGAGGCGTGGCGGTGGTGATGGCGGGGGATGCTGTCACTGTCGCTCGCTGCGGTTCTCTGCTGCTGGTAGGCAGGTCTGGCCAAGAAGATTCTTTTGGTGTCGTCGAGCGAGTGAGTGCGGGCGGACCTCGCTCTCGTCGGCACCGTCTCTGCGTCATCCGCCGAAGCTGCGCGCCGAAGGTCGGGAACACCGCCATGGCCATGATGACAGCCACCCCTCTTCGATTGCAGCGGCAGCACCAGCAGCAGCTCCTCCTCCTCCCCCTCCCCCCGACGCACCATGGACGCGGCCATCGACCTCACCGACGCCTCCAAGGCCCTCGACCTGGCCAACATCCGCTTCCAGCTCATGTACCTGTGCTCCGCCCACTGCGCCTGACGCCCCCCCACTGATCGTGCCCAGCCGCCTGGAAGACACCATCACCTTCCATCTGATAGAGCGCGTGCAGTTCCCCCTCAACAGCACCATCTACCGCCCCGGCGCCGTCGACATTGGCGATCCCGCCGTCAGCCTGTTTGACTGGATCCTGCGCGAGCAAGAGCGCCTGCAGTCGCTGGTGCGCCGCTACCAGTCGCCCGACGAGTACCCCTTCTTCCCCGACGTCCTCCAGGAGCCCATTCTCAAGCCCATCCACTACCCCCAGATCCTGCACCCCAACAGTGTCAACGTCAACGCCAAGCTCAAGGACTGCTACATCCAGCACATCCTGCCCGCCGCCTGTCTGCAGACCAACCGTGAAGACCGCGGCGAGTCGCAGGAGAACTATGGATCCTCGGCCACGTGCGACGTCCTGACCATCCAGGCCCTCTCCCGCCGCATCCACTTTGGCAAGTTTGTAGCCGAGGCCAAGTTCCAGCAAGAGACGGAGCGCTTTGTCAAGCTGATCAAGGACGAGGACCGCAAGGGCATTGACGAGGCCATCACCAATGCTGCCGTCGAAAAGAAGGTGCTGGAGAGGCTGAGGCTCAAGGCAAAGACATATGGCACCGACCCCGACCTAGGCGCCAACGGCTCGTCCAAGGTAGACGCCGACGCCGTGGTCGCAATGTACAAGGTATGTCATTCACATCATACGAGTAACTGCGTTAACGACAAACTACAGGATTGGGTGATCCCGCTGACCAAGGAAGTCGAGGTAGAATACCTCATGCAGCGGCTAAAGGGCACGCAATGGGAGTAGATTCATAAACGTAACCACATTTCTTGGCCATTTACACTCCATTTCTACCATTCATGCTCTTGAGGAATCGCTCATTGACGTCTTCTGCAGAACGAGAACCTCACAGAGCAACCCTGACTCATCCACGGCCCGAGATTCAGCATACCCCTCCGCAGCCGACCTGGTACATTCTCCCTCAACCGCAACTGACCTACAGCAGCTCATGATGCTTGATTACCCGCGTCTCCATGTCCATATTGCGCGCTTCCTCCTTCCACCCGGACAAGCTTTCTCTCCAACCTCTGATCCCGCGTACTAAGATAGGTCCGCCAAACCCAGTGCCCGCACATACTCAAAAACAGCGACGCACTCGCAGTACCCGCAACAATATACATAGGAAAAGGCAACCCTGGCTCTGCAAACGAGGATAACATACTCAGCAAGATGCCAGTCGCCAGCCCGATACCCACGCACAGCTGCTGATACTCATCACCTTGGTTAACAAAATAAGGATGTTGAGCCACAAGAAGATACATGCACAGCATAAACACATAGGCCATCGTCGACGGGTTGTCAATCATCTTGACGACCCAGCTCGGTTTGCGGTTCCACGCCGTATGATCCCTCGACAAGCCGTAGTTGCGCAGCACATGGAGGACATTGACCTGGGTGTAGAAGAGCAACCACGACGCCGTGAACTCTGGTCGCTTTTGCTGCAGCTCTACAACACCATAGGTATATGCTATCGCCTTGCGGCTTTTCTTCCCACTTTTGTCGTCTTGGGCTCGGTCCCACCTGCGTGCCATCCGATCAGCAGACGCCAAATTCACACGCAGTGACAGTGCGACATTCTTGTCCTCGGCGACCCATATCAGTGGCGTGGTTGAGCGTCCGTTACTCTCACGTTCGGAAAAGACTTGTTTGACGAGTTTCCTGACACTCGAGTGGTCACCATTGTGCGGATTTGAAGAGTGCAAAGGCCGGCCTATTGTGGAAATGTACGTGTATGTCCATGATTTGGGTGTTTGCATTCGTTGCCCTGAACGAGGAGAGCGCGCGTCGTGAATTTTGATTATATCAACGGTTGAGTCGGTAAGAGAGTCGTTTGTGAAAAGCTCCTCTGTGGTGGGCAGTGTGTAGAGAGGTGCCTTGTAGTCTTGGGGTGTGGCTGCCATGGTGAGAACAACAGTTGCGGGACTGTGCGATGATTTCGTGATGTGTGTGAACAGGTCAGGAGCAGAAAAGGTTACGGGAGTCTTATCAGTGTTGGTTGAGAGGCTGTGTGCAGGATGCGCCTACACCTACGTCATTCAGTTGAAGGATTCAGATGCGCTGACACCTTCGTCATGCAGTTGACGGATTCAGATGCACTTAGTTTCACGACAGCCTGTGGCCGAAGCTACATCCGCAAGTCCTTTTCCAATGGACATCATTTCGAGGACCCGAGTCTCGCATTACAAGGATTTCAATCACGGCAACATGTCGAATCATTCCTCAACTACCTACACTACCTCGACTTGTCCAGCTGCCATGGCCTTCTCGTCCCGCACTGCCATAGTCTCATCTCGACTCTCTCTCAATTCCTCCACCAGGATGCCATGCGCCTTGAACGCAGGCTTAATGTTAAACAAGTCATCCATGCGCTCGAGCGGAATGCCCTTTGTCTCTGGGATCAAGAAGAATCTACCGCACATTAGTTTTTATTCCTCGAAACAACCACTTGAAAACGAGCAAGAGAGGGGGAACTTACACAAAGGGAATCGAAAGCAGCATGAGCGAGGCGAAAAACATGTACACGCCATATCCCATTGTGCTGAACATTTGCGGGGTAAAGCGCGAGATGATGAAGTTCCAGAACCAGTTGTTCGCGGCGGCGAAAGCCTGGCCCAGCGAGCGCGTCTGCTGGCTGTACATTTCCGAGTTGATGACCCAGGGCGTGCCGTTCCACGAGGGCGTGTAGAAGGCGGTCCAGAGGTAGAAGAAGAAGATTGCGCTGATGCCGCCGGGCGAGAGGTCGCCGTTTGCGGATTTGTGATTGGCAGGATCCGCAATCTTGATGTAGGCTGCAATGTACCACAGGCAGAGGGAGCCGCCCAGGGCGCCGATCATGAGCAGCTTGGTGCGGCCCAGGTGGTCAATCATCCAGAGGAGCCAGACAAACGTCATAACCGTCTTGACGACGCCGAAGATGCCCGTGGTGAGAAAGCCCTCGGTGACACCTAGACTCTTGAATACGGTTGGCGAGTAGTAGTTGATGGCGTTGATGCCCGAGCCGTTCTGCCAGAGAAACAGGATACCACCGAGCGAGATGCGGTAGAGCACCTTGCGTTGCTTGAGAGCGAGAAACTGTTTCCAGAAGCCAGGACCGACGGTGATGCGGTCGTGCTCAATCTGCGCGTCGATGGCCTCGACCTCTTCCACAATGTACGGGTGGTCCTCGGCGAGATTCCGGATCCAGCACAGGTCTTTCAGTCCCTGCTCGCGCTTGCCCTTGGTCAAGCACCATCGCGGTGATTCGGGCATCCAGAGGGCGCCGATGAGCAGGCATCCGGCGGGGATCAGCTGAACGGCGAATGGGATAAGCCACTGCTTATGGGACGGTGCCATGGTCTCTTGGAGTCCGTAGTTGATCCAACTACGCCATTGTCAGTTTTCATAATTCTGTGAAAAACGAGGTCAAAAGAGATAGGATGAAGGGTAAACTGACAAGCCAACCAGTCCACCAACCTGCCATCCCAGCTCGTAAATGCCGACCAAGCGTCCACGCACGGCCGGAGGGGACAGTTCTGAAATGTAAATTGGAACCATGTTACTGCAGCCGCCAACCCCCAGACCAGCGAGTACACGGCCGCCGATAATCAAGCCTAGACCTCGCTCACCGTTGGCACCAAGCATGAGGCCGGCACCGAGGATAAACTAAACAGCAACTTCTCGTCAGTCGTCTTCCTTGACCAGCAGACCGCCTTTCAAGATTCCACGCAAGAAAATACTACTCACAATCAAGACCCAAAGAATCAGCGACTTCCTCCTCCCGACATAGTAACTCGACACATATGCGCCAAAGGCACCGAAAAAGGCCCCGGCCTGGTAAACAGACACAATGTTCGCCTTTGTAGTGTTGAGGTGCGACTGACTCATCTCTGCAAAGCGGAATTCCTTGATGAAGGACGGCAGCGCCAGCGTAGTACCGATAAAGGCCGAGTCATAACCAATCATGCACGAGGCCCATGACGCGACGCAGGCAGCTGTGTAGACGCGCCAGTTGTACACGGCCTTTGGCGTTGGCCTGTCCTCGATGAGGGTGAGGAGACCCATTGTGGTAGCGAGTATGTATTGCTGTTCTCTGGGATCCGGCGGCGTGGTTCGACTCCCAGCGGACTGGCGGTGTCCGTACTAGCTGGGGGGGAGCGGGGACAGCGGTGCTAGTAAGAAGGAGAGTAGGAGGGAGTGTAAGTATGTATGTATGTCTGTATGTCTGTGTAAAGAAAAGGTGAGTAAACCTCGGTAGTAATCCACCCAATTGCTTCTAACCCAAGTAACAACTAGTGCTTGTAAAAACGAAGCAATTCCCCGGGGAAACCTGCATGTAGCTATCCAGCCGAGAAATTCACCGTCCAACTAAGCCTGTCCTTTTCTTCACAAGAGTGGAGCCCTCACACACACACACACATGCGCAAGACACTCACACACACACACCACAAGACAAGCACACTCGTATATCCCCACGGGGAACACCAAAACAAGGGGCGGGAAAAAGGGAACGTGCTAGACGCAAAGCGGTGTGAAAGAACATGGGCTTGGTATCGTGGGTGCAATCCCCCAAGCCACACGTCTCCCCCAATGAGGGGGCCCAAGGAAGAAAAGAGGAAAAAAACTTATCCTTGAGGCTCGTGCCTCCGGTATCGCTTTCCCACATGCCGTTAGCCAAAAACACACACACACACACACACACACACATACATACATACACACATACAAGTAGAAGATTTTTTTGCCCCGAAGGCTACACCCTTCCGACTTTTCCCCACTGGATTAAACCGCTTGGAGACAAACGGGATTGCGGGGAAGGAAAAGGGAAGAGGGGGGGGGGAGGGTAGTTGAGTGTCGCCAGCATTCTGCCGTGGGGCTTTTCTTCCCCCGCAAATCGGATGCTACGCCCAGCATATTGGCAAGAAGTCAGCTTGGAATTCCCTTTTTCCACACTCTGCGAGCCGGCGATGACGACGGCACGCTTAGCAGGGTCCTTGTTTGGGGGAGGGGGGGGGAAGTGTGTGGCGGGCCTTGTACATGGGGTTGCATAATGTACATACATACATGCATACATACACATGTACACATAGGCAAGTAGATGAGATCTCGCATCGTAGCGCGTGTCCTTTTCCGTACTGTAAGTATCCCTGTTCGATATGGAGCGCACCCCGCAGCGCGAGGCGCACATGCACATGAACATGAACCAACCCATGCATGCATGCATCGGCCCGTGGCCTCGGACACCGACCGGCTCTGCCACTGCCACTGCCACTGCCTCTCCAAGTACCTGACTCTTGGCCGTCTCCACATCCTGGCGACAGGGAGTTTTTTTTTCCTGTGCTTCTGACTGGCTGGTCCGGGGGCACGGGGGTTTGCGATTTGGGCGGGTGAAAATGGACTTGTAGACTGAGGTATGTGCAAACGACGACGACGACGACGACGAATGCAAGCTGGCGGGGGAAAAACTAAACAAAACAGTGCATGAGAATTTTTTTTCTTCTTTTGTTCACATACATGCACAGTTGGGGGTTGATGATATTGTGGTCTGCGGCTTAACTGGATGCGGTAATGCTATCTGTCTAACCTATCTGCATACCTATCTAATCTCGCTTTCTCTCTCTCTCTCTCTCTCTTTTTCTGGGCGTGTCAAATCTGTCAAACTTCAACCACACACTCACTCACAACTCGCAATGTCGACCGAAACCACCACTACCAACAACAACAACAACAACAACATACCAGACACATCCGCCACAGAGCGCCATGGCTACCTCTTCGGCCACCCAATCGCACACTCCATGTCGCCGCTGCTGCACAAGACCGTGTACGACAGCCTAGGCCTAGACTGGGCACAGTATCCCCTCGACTCGACAGACATGTCGCTGTTCCTGCGACTGATCAAGGACCCGCAATTCTACGGTAAGTAAAAAATAGCCGTCTTGACATGCATTTACGGGCAAAACACCGCCGCGTGCAAGATACTTTACTTACCATGATGTTGAAAAGGTGCATCGGTGACTATGCCGCATAAAGTGGCTATACTGCCGCATCTCGATGGCTTGACGGAGGAAGGTCGCGATGTCGGGGCTGTGAATACCCTGTTCGTCCAGCAGGACCCTCTGACGGGCAACAGAGTATACATGGGCACCAACACCGATGTGATTGGCATTCGCGACGCCTTTGCCTACAACGTCGATGCGTTCATGTATGAGAACAGGCCTGCGCTGGTCATTGGCGGCGGAGGCGCAGCAAGAAGTGCAGTCTATGCGTTGCGGAAATGGATGAAAGCCAGCGCTATTTATCTCGTGAGTAATATCCCAGAAAAGGAGAAGAAAAAAGCAGGCTATTCCAAACTCTAGGTTGAAGAGTACTAATGTAGGCATGTAGGTCAATAGAGACGCATCCGAGGTTGAGGCTGTAATCAGTGAATGCCAATCCCGCGGCTACGGCGACTCGCTCGTTCACGTCTCTACTATCTCACAAGCCCAGCATCTACCCGGCGTCGGCGCAATAGTAGCATGCGTGCCAAACTTTCCGCCTGTTACGCCCCAGGAACTCGAGGCCCGCAACATCCTTTCTTGTTTCCTGCAAAAGTCGCACAAGGGTGCGCTGCTGGAAATGTGCTACCACCCTTCGCCTTGGACCGAGATTGCTGCCATCGGCAAGAGCGAGGGCTGGCAGGTTGTGCTGGGAACTGAAGCCCTGATTTACCAGGGACTCGAGCAAGATCGGTATTGGACAGGGAAGGAGGTTAGCGAAATGCCTGTTGAAAAAGTGCGGCACGCGATTGCGAACAAGCTGAAGGAAGCGAAGCTATAGACGACATTTTGATTATAATCAAAGGTGAGATTCAAAGCTGCCTTCTCGTGAACTCAATCATGCGAACACCGGAATCCCTCGCTGATATCCTGTCTGGCTTCCAGATAGGTTTGCATTGCTGCAATGGCTGGTAGCAAAAGCATGGTCACACTCAGCGTCTGCCCGAATCCCCATACATTCTCTTCGTCGTCTTGCAAACCACAAAACCGCCCTGGATCCTCGGGGGCCGCAAACTTTTGAGTCAAGACCAGCGTTGCTGACAGAATGGCTAGTAGTATTTGGACCACAAATGCAATGGCTGGGTTGAGAAAGAGATATAGCATCAACTGGAGACCGCAACGAGCTGGACACAGGTATCGGACCAGGCAGCTCTTGCTGCGTAGTTCTGTATCCGTCATGCGGCGCACAAGAGCTTGGAACGAATTCACCGACGGTGATTCCACCCCACGACCTTCGGGGTCGTACAAGATGCACACCAGTGCCGTGGAAAAGCCAACCAGTATCAGGAATAGCGGTGCCAAAAACGACAGCCGTTGTGCTCCAGTCTTTATTACTGGCGCTCCGTGGTTCCTGGCCGTCAGGGCGGGAGGCAGGGCGATGGCAGCGATCATCGAGGTCAAAAGGAACACTGCGAAGAAGACGACGAGTGCAAGGCGGATCTTGGCAATGAGCTTGTACTTGCGGAAGTACTTGCGCAGCGTTATGAGAGCTGCGAGGTGCGACGACGAAGATAGAGCGCAGACGTAGAGAATTAAAACGAAGTGAGCGCCTTGCACCCTGAAGGCCTTCTCGGCTACCTGCGTGTACCTATTGAGTAGGAAGAAGCGGAAAGGAGACAGGACCATACTTTTATCCAGCCACTGAGTAATACAGCGTAGCCTGTGATGAGTTGCTGATCGCCAAAGCCAATGATGAGTGGATCCAGAAACGGCCGCCATGCATAATGCTTTTTCCACTCGTTCTCCAGAAAGCGCTCGCGGATATATCTGAATGGGGCTCGAGGTCTAAAATGCCCTTTGGTGTCGAACGCTTGGTCGAGCATCATAGCGAGGATCGAGGCGAATGTCGTCATGAAGCTTGCAATGATGAACGAAAGTACAACCTGGATATCGACATGTAAGCCAGGCACACTTCCAAGGCATTTTCCACATACGCCAATGCCGGCAATGTCGGGCTCAGATGCATTCGCACAGTCGCCACCAAAAGAGTCGATGCTGTCAAATGTGACCCACGGTGGTGCCATGCGACTGTTGAAATGGCTGTGCCGTAGTAATAGAGGAATTATCCAAGGTACAAAGCAAAGATGAGGCCCAACAAGGGGCGTCATCCGCACTTTGAGAGGCGGCGAGGTGAGAGGTGAGGGGCTTGTAGGAAGATGTGCAGGGAGCAATTATGTGAGAATAAGATGGATGGCGAGCATGGCGTTTGCGTGAGGTGTGAAAGTGGGTCGCCTTGTGTCGTGAGGCAAGAGCGGCAGAGAAAGTAGCCACCACTCGAATGGGTAGTGGCCTAGCATTACACAGATAGGCAATGATACAGCAAGCATCGTGTTAATAGTTTCAAGCGGATATTCGGGTATCAATCAACTATAGTCTACGCTTCACTTTTGTTTGCTCTTCGCCTTGACCCGGGCAGCGAGCTTCTTGATGTCTTCATCTGCGCCTGCTGTCTCCTGCTTGGACTTTTTAATCCCGCGCTCCGCTTCCGGCTCGTCGCCATCCCGTCCTTGCTTTCGCTTCTTGCGGCCTTCCTCTAGCAGTGCCCTCATACCTGCAGTCTCCTTGAATCTAGGGTTCGTGGGATCAATGGCAAACTCATGACTCTCGTACAGCTTCGCGAAACGTGGATCGGTCGTGTTGATCTTGAACTTGTCTTCCACCACTGGGGCGTTCTTCTTGGCTTTCTTTCCCTTCTTCTTAATCTGCTCCGACTTGAGAATTTCGTTCATGTCGAAATGACGCATCTTTGAATCGTCGTCTTCGGCCATGAGCAGCTCAAGATTGGCGCGCTCCGCTGCTGCCGCTTGGTCTTGCAGCTCTTGCTCTGCTTTCTTGGCCTTCTTGGAATTTTTGGCCTCCTTCTTTGAAGCCTTGGCAGCTTCTTCGGGATCAGATGCGAAGAAGGGGTCGTTGAACGGATCGTCATCTGCGTTTTCTGCGGCGGCCCCTGGCTGTTCAACAGGGGCATCGGGATCTCTGCCAGCCTTTTTGGCCTCCCATCTCTCCTTACGCTTCGCTTTCCTCTCCTTCTCTTTCCGGATGTACTTCTCCATGGTTGTCTCCTGCACAGGAATGTCGTTTTCAAACACGTCACCTTTGCCAGTCTCGTTTGATAGTCCGCCTGTAAAGGTGATTTGCATCTCGCTATCCGGCTTTGGAAAGTCACGGTCTTTCTTCGCAGACGCCTTCTTCTTGGGCTTGGCGCTCTTGCCCGATGCCTCCAACCCTAGAGCTGCCCGCAGACTTGCTGCCTTTTCTGCTTTTGCCGCCTCCTCTTCATCTTCGGACGACGAAGAGTCTGTACCGAGATATGCCTGCAGTTCATTCTCGTCAATTTCCTTGCGTGAAAAGGCACGCTTCTGGACTTCCTTTCTGGTGGCATCATCGGCGTCCCACGTCAGCTTGACCTTTGAGTGGGTAAGTGCGTCAGTCGAAAACTCGTTTGGCTTGTAACCGTCAGGCAGCTTTGAGCATTCATCGTGCGGATCCTGGTCGAACGTTGTGCCGTCGGGGACGAACCGGAGGTCGAAGAAGTTTGCACTCGTCAGATACTCGCGGCCATCGAGGTTGTCATAGATGGACTTTGCGACATTGGCGGAAGAGCATGTAATGACAGCGTAGTAATATCGCAGTCGGTCAAGCTGATAGGCTCGCAGTTTGGTCGAGTCGAACTCTTCGCCATTGTTATCTTCTTCCAAAGCGGCATCTGGCTGCTCTTGGTCGTCTGAATCAGAAGCATCAGAGTCAGGACCAGACACGCCAATGTTATTCTTGCCTTTGCTGGCTGTCGAAGCAAAGATTTCGCGGGGTGGACCCTCAATCTCCTCGCGCTGTAGACGCTCCATGCCAAACTCGCTGGGGTATATGACGACGTTGAGAATCCTTCCGTCTGCCGGGACGAAGGAGTTTGCAACTGCCATGATGTCAATGGCGCGGATGTTGTCCCAGTCCAAATTGACTGCAGCCAGGCGCGCCGAGATGTCGCCCGTGGGGACTTCGTGGCCGTCGCCGGCGAGCTCGGCCTGCTCGTAGATATCGACTTCTTCCTCTTCCTCATCGGAGCTTTCGTCCGACGACGATTCAAGCCCACCCCGCCGGATCAGATCGTAGCCTTTCTGCTCAACCCTTTTCATTTCCTTCCGAACAGCATTGTCCCGCTTGTTGCTGGACGGGCGCTCGGGCTCCGACTCGTCCTCGTCTTCCTGGTCATCTGCATCGCTGTCTACCTCATACAGTCTTTCGATGACCTTCTTGCCTGCGTCTTTGGATATCTTGCGGCCATATCTGTCGACCGAGGCCTTGTTGTAGAAGTCGGGGTCGCTCTTTATGCGCGCGAACCGTGCATCGAGTTTAACCTTGGTGTGCTTCTTGGAGGGCAGCCGGAACTTGGGGTCCGTCTCGAAGTTTGCGAAGCGCGGGTCGCCTGCGACATGTTAGTGCGCCGTTCAAGCAGGGGGAGCGGCGGCGCATGGCGTACGAGAAGCTGCGCTGGCCTTTTCGGCCTTTGCGGCTGTGCTTGGCAAGTTCTGGCGCTTGGGAAGAGGCATTGCTCGATTTTGACAGTGAAGGCGTTGTTGCGTGCGACGCGCTCTTGCGAAAGTTGCGAACATTTTCTGCCGGGCGGTGGCGGGCCGGCCAAGTCAGGCGCCCATTGGACGGCGCGTGGAGGCCCGAGCTCGATCAGGGTACGATAGCCGATCTGGGGAAGCTGCGTCCTGCGTCACTTCATGGCCGGGCCAGACCGAGAGGGGAAATGCATCACGTTCCCAACACTTTGCTGCTCTCACTCGCGCGCGCTGAACCTTCACTCCTCTCTCTGACCCGGCGACCATCACGAGCTTGACAGACACCGCAAAGCCGAACTCACCCACAATGCCTTCTCCCAGGCTTCTCACGTAAGTCGACCAACTGGGCTCGCGAGCTCCAGCTCCGCTCTCTACCAGTAGCTGACGCCGTCGCCCGCCTCAGCCCCCGAAATATGGTGATCCTCTCCGTGATATCAGTCGCTGGTGGCTACTTCACACTCAAGCCACGCGCGCTGGCCGACCAGCAGAGAGTGCGCAGTAGCGGTGACTTTGCAGTCTCGGTCGACCGATCCGGTACGTCCAGCCATGCTCTCTCCCAGACGCCCTTGGGTGCTGACCGCGAGCGATAGGAGGCGGTGTGTGAAGACAGAAGATACCAGCTCCATCCCGACAGCATCATTTCTGCTCTCTGGCGTTCGTTTTCAGCGGGACACTGAGTTTCGGCCCCTTTCAGCCAGTCGTTAAATTATCATATGCCTGTAGCAGCCCAGGCCGTCCGCGCGAGGGCAGCAGCCCAGACAGCAGTATCACGTAGCAACGAGTGTGGCCCGCATAAATAGTAACAAGATGCCATGTCTGCACACGAGAGCAATTGTTCGCCAGTGTTTCACGTGTCTGCTGCGCGCATGTATGGCCATTTCAGCTCTCGTACGTACATGTACACGTCCAACGCGCACGTCTCCAGGCGGCTTTTTATAGCAATGAGGACAGCGGCCGTTTCGCACAGCTCACCATGGGCCAGGTTCCTGCCTGGGGCTCGTGATTCGGGCGCTGCGTATTCGCTGGAAAGCCACCATTCGGCCGGTCCACCCGCTGCTAAATATAACTCGCTCCGCCTCCATTACGATAACCCTCGAAAATCACCCCCAATCACCCCCGTCACCCAGCCACTCGACTGCTCAATCACGCTACCAAGACGCAAGACAGATTCGTCGTTTGTCATGATACCGGCTCCTCGTCAGCCGTTGGCGTGGCTTCTAGTTATGCAGCTGAGCCACTTCATGCGCGCTGTCATTCCCACTGTCCTGGTGCCGGGCGCCTGTAAGTAGCCTGCATGCGTCCGCCATCAGCACGGAGGGTGCCGCTTTTTTCGTTCAACATGGATGCAGGCGACCCGCCCGGCCTTACCGTATAGCGACTGCTTACAGCAAGATCATCTACTAGCAGTACCTTGTGCAATAGGGTGGGCGCAGCTGCCAAGGGCTGATTAGGGTTCTGCCACACGCCCTCACATTGCTATAACCTTCGTGCGGTCCAGGGTCGTGTTCCGAAATCCCAGCATCCGCCACCTCCGTAATTCCTTCGTATAACCACCGCTCATCCCATGCTGTACCGTCGCTAACCTAGATCCCTCCATTCAACCCCCAACTAACATGGTCAACATGATGGGGTGCCGCCATCTCGAAAACTCGGTCCAGAAGAAACCTCAACAAGGAGCGAAAGACAGGATGCCACGTCGGGTCAACGTCGTAGCTGCGGCCAGCTATGTCCGTAAAATCTTCGAGAGCAAACGGCTTGCCTACAGTATCATGGGCGGATTCCAGATGTCTTGCTTGGGCAATGGGCGTGAAGTATCAGACGTACAGATTGCCTATGACGACAGAGACTTTGACCGCATCAAGAAGAAGCTCGAGGCAGACCCACGGTATGCTAAGGCCAGCCATACACATGGCACTCGCTGACAGCGACAGTGTCCAACTTCCTGCGGGCATGAACCCATTGACCCCGTCCAAGATACTGGTTCAAACAGGACCCCGGTTTAAGGATATAGCATGCACTGGCTCCGTAACAATCGAAGTCTATCTGCTGCCACCAGGTGAGTATTTTTGCAAGCTTGCGGTGATTACAAACTAAACACTTTGCAGGCTCGTACGGCACACCGCCCAGCGGCACTCTAAAGAACAATGTAGTCTTGTTGAGCGATAACACCGGAGGTGTCTTGAGGACCTTCAACGGCCTAAACATGTTATACCTGGTGAACACACTGGCTCAATTCTGCAAGAACCACAGCCTTGGTTGGAGTCCACTCGAGGACTTACTACTCGTATGCCAACGCTACGGAGGCCAGATCCAATCCGTTCGAGACCAACTGGATCAAAGAGCGATACACCAGAATTTTCTCAACACACCTTTTTTCGCTAGACTGCCCTTTGAGGAACAGCGCAGATGCTTTCAGATACTGGCCGGGCAGACTTTACCAAGTCAGCCAGTCATGAATGTTCCATTGCCTCAAAATGGCCACCCATGGTCGCAATCCGCTTTGGAAGTACAGCAAAACCGGATGTCCTTTTACAATGCGGCACCACGGCTCGACACAAATTTTGCGCATGGTCTCCAGAACCCTCAGCTGGTTCAACAGGACCAGCCTATGCAGATGCCACCAACCAAACAGAACTTACCGTGGATGAATCTTCCTAGTTCCCCGCGAGCAGCAGAGGCCAATGTTCCATCAGGAGATTCCAGATCGAGATACCGTCGCATCAGTACTTACAATGTCAGGCGCGTTTCCAGTGGCCCGCAACTAAGTGGCAATTCATCCAAGGAGTCACTCCACGAGCTATATGCGAATCAAAAGACTTCAGCACCCAATGTTCCTCCTCTTCCTCAGCAGCCTAACGAGAAGTCAGCAAGACTTAGTGTTCAACACGTAGGACCAAGCGTATCAAGTCAGGCACACAACTCCAAAAAAGACACCATATCTCGGAACCCACAACACCAGAACCATTCGGAGACATTCGAGATGCCAGCTACATCAACGCAACTAAAATCGATACCAGAGCACAGGGAAACAGGAGCTAAAGCAGGAAGTAGATCCACAGCGGAAAACACGCAGTCACAAGAAGCGCAACCGAGTAACCAACGGCGGGAACCGTGGGACGAGAAGGCGCCATGCAAATGATGGAAGAAGTACCGTTGTGAGAGGCTCTCGAATACCGTATACCAGTGTAGGAAATGTGGGGGGGGGGGGTGCAAGTCTAGGATTTCATTGCTGTTCAAAGCTACCAACCAAGTGCTATCTTGGACAAAGTTAGAATAATATAGGGATTAATATATTATATATACTCCCTTTTGGAAATCATCATATTATACATACAAATTCTGCTCGTTGCGCAGTGCAAGCCCGTCGCGATTTACTTCATCTCACGACACATAGCCTTGCTCAAATTGCGGTAATTCTGCCTGGTATTCCCGCGCCAGAATACTCGGATCCAGATTCTCGCGCACATGCGTATCTGAATAGTATCGTTGTTTCTTGTTCTGCGCGTTGTCCGCCGCAGCCGCAGCCATAGTCTCGGGCACGGGCGGCGACGCAGACGCCGACCGCGAGTGTGGCTGAGACTGAGGCTGCGCCTGTGGTGCCGTCGGTCGATACGCCTTGTACACGGCCAAGGGCGCAGGCGTAAGCGGCGGCAACGCAGCCCTCGCCAGCACCTCGTCTGCACATGCCCACTCGGTCAACCGCTCCTTTGCGCTCGCATCGTCGGCGTCGGAAACGGGGGGTGTCGCGTATCCGCTGTGTAGTTGTGTGAATAGATCAACTGCGTCCTGCATCGATGATGTGCTGCTCGCGAGCGTACTCGTGCTGTTGGCGTGATGATGATGATGATGATGATGAGACTGGGACTGGGAATGGCGGCCAGCTCCTGGCACGAGACTCGGGGGCAGTGCGGCTGATGGAGGGGGCAGGGCACGGGAAAGGCGCGGTGGAATGGGCGGCGCTTGTTCTGATGGTTCTGGGGGCTGGGACTGTGTCGGTATTTGGAGGAGTGGTGCCGAGACGGCGCGACGGTCGGACAATGCGGGCCTGATGGGGGCGGGGGCGCTGCCGATTTGCTCGACGGCCGAGATGATGTCTGCGGAGAGCTCGGCGATGATGTCGTGATGAGAGTTGGAGTGGCTGTGGGAGAGAGGCGGCGTGGGAATCGAGTCGAGCTCGTAGACTGCGGTGGTGCGGTCTGCTGATGTTTTGGTTTTTTGCGTCCGTAGTGGTGATGGCGCTTCGTATATGCCGTTGGGGCCTACAATGTGTAGTTGCTTTGGTTCTTCTGATGATGACGTCGCCCAGCGTCTTTGTCGAGAATCCCGCCTCGGAATACCTAAAGTAGTAATCCCATTTCCTCTTGAAGATCTCGGCGCCCTCGTCGTCCATGCCCTCGCCGCTCTTCTCCTTGATGAGCTGCGGCTTGATGGTGCTTTCCCAGCTGTCCAGGAACTTTTCGCGCCATAACCGCAGTGCCTTTGCGTAATGTGGTCCAATGTTCTCGATGCTGTCGACAACGAGCGAGCCGGCCGATGCATTGTTGATCGACGACACAAGTTCAGACACTGCTGGCAAATGGCCTCCGGGGAAAATATAGCGACGAATGAAATCATCCGACTTGGCGTAGGCTTCGTAACGGGCGTCGGGCATGGTGATGCATTGGAAACAGGCTATGCCGCCCTCCTTCTTGAGCAGCTTGTCTATGCACTTGAAGTACGTGACGAGGTACTCTTTGCCGACGGCCTCGAGCATCTCAATGGATACCACCTTGTCAAAAGGTCCCGTCTCCGGGACTTGGAGACTGCGGTAGTCACACAGAAGGACCGTAATCTTGTCCGACATGCCTGCTGCTTGTATCCGCTCTTCCGCCAGTTCTTTTTGTTCAATGGAGAGGGTGAGAGAAGTCACCCTGCAGCCTGTCCGCTCGACAGCGCGCATGGCGAAGCTTCCCCATCCTGTGCCAATTTCAAGAACATGGTCTGTGCCCTTGATATGTGTGTTGTCGATGAAGCGGTCGAGCTTTCGCATTTGCGCATCGTAGAGTGTTTCGCTCGCAGACGCGGGGTTCGACTTGGGAAGCCATATCGGGCACGAGTACGTCATATCTTGTGATAGGAACTCTGCGAACATTTCGTTTGAGATGTCGTAGTGTGCAGAAATGTTAAGGCGCGCATTCTTGAGGTTGTTGCTGCCTCGTACTAGACCGGCAAGACCAGACGAGATTGCGGATGTGAAGGTAGAACCGTTGGAGAGGTAGTTCCGGTTTAGAATGAAGAGCTGTGTTCATGAGCTAATCTGCGACCTGAGCATCCGTTCCAGCTGCAGGAACTTACCTCAAAAAACTTGGTCAAATCAGGTGTGGTGAATTCACCCAGCATGTAGCTCTCTGCGAAGCCCTGTTGAATATGAGCATTGCGTGCTTTCCGCCAGCCCCGAGCGCATGAAGATGCGTACCATGTCTGCAAAAAGAGCCAATCGCACCCAGAACTTCTCGTCGCGCACGTCAAGGAAAGCAATTGGCAGGCCTTCCTTGTCTGAGCCAAAAGCAACAGAGGCCTTGCTCGAGCCGCCTTCGAACACGACAAGCTTGCCATGCTTCAGATTCTGGAATTGCGAAAGCGTGCCGTTTTTGCATAGAGAGACCAACGGCCCCCAGGCCTGCGAAGTGACGGGGCTCAGAGCCGAAGAGACAGCTCCTGTAACAGAGCTGTAGACGGTCATGATTTCAAATGCTACACCTTCCAAGACAAGACAATTGGTATTTGAAAAAGTAAAACGGCCAATTGAGCGCGGAATCGGGTTGTAACCAAGCCTCTGAATCAGAGGGTGAAGCGGCGGCTGGTGCGATTAGAGGGCAAAACAGTGTATTCCCGTGGCGCGCTGGGGGTGAGCTTTGTGTTGAATTGCCGTGGCTGAGACAGCCAATTGAGTGGGAGTGGAACGCGAAATGGCCAAAAAGCAACGCGACAATGGTATCGTGAAAGCGCAGGAAGAAAAAGCAGCGAGGAACAAGAGCAACTGCAGCTGTTGAACCCTGGCGCAGGGCGCCAAAGTCTATTTCATAGTCGCATGCAGCGTGGCGCCTGTTGGCCGGAAAGGCCGGTCGCCGGCCGGAATGTTTCTTTATGCCGTCTTAAAGCCATGCGTGTTGCGTTGGATGTAGCTGAGGTGCAGTGTAGGGCAGGCCAGCCTTGCCACTTCGAGTGATCTATGACGCTGATGATCCAGGTTTAATATCGTGATCACGACGGAGCGGCGGCATTCAATTGAGCCGGCAGAAGGTGGGCGAGGTATAAGGAGCACCAGCCACTCGCCAATTGCCCATTTCCATTCGTTTTGAGTTTCCCGTAAACTGTGCCACTCGTCATGGTGGTGGACTGAGACGCAAAAGCTTGTCATGTAACAGAGCCGCACTTCAGGGTCCACCAGAGAGCATCCGAACCGGAACAATGTGCGGTGAGGGGTAAGTTATGCAGGGGCACGACTCTTAGTGTTTCGGGTTATTGGAGCCCTGCGATCGAATTCTGGTAGGCAATCGACGTCGGAGGATAGTGCGGGTCTGGAGTTCCTCTAATACGGCTACAAGCAGCAATATGCTGTTAGTAAGTCCGAAGTCCGTAGCGGTAGTCACAAGGTAGAGCTTGGTGGTAGCGGCGGCCGCGGGCCCCGGTTGCGGCGTGTGTTCTCAGCATGCTGATGTTTGCGAGCGTCGGGCAAAGATGAAGGAGGAAGGGAATGCAAGGGAAGAAGAAGAAGAAGAAGAAGAAGAAGAAGAAGAAGAAGAAGAAGAAGAAGAAGAAGAAGCGCAGACTTGAACTGGGACTTTAGCGCGAGTACATAGCCAAGGACATGTCGGTTTGCTGTCCAAAAGTCGTCATGATGAGCATTGCTACTGCCCAGGCGTCCGTGCGTCCGTGCGTCCCTCGGGGACACGCCGCGACGCGTCGACGCGTGCTCCGAGTTCGCTTCACCACCAGGCGACCGAAAACAGCCAGATATTCCAATTCCACAAGTGCATAGGCCAGCAAGCCGCTCACAATGCTCTCCATCCAGCCGTCCAAGCCGCAAAAGTGCACTCCTAATCTGCTGCCCGCTCGCATCAACCACAACGGTCCCATTTCCTCGACACCGCAGTACTGGAAGCCCTCGACCGACTCCAGAGGCACCCAACACGCCTACTTCCGCGGCCGCCATCTCTACGGCACCGCGCTTCCTCTGCCAGAAAGCTACACGGGTGCGGTCCTCACCGTTACCGACAAGCAATTACCGCAGGCCAGAGCACAGGCGCAATCGCACGGGGAAGACGACGACATGGAAGACGGGAACGAGGAAAACGACCGAGATGAGAGCATGCCTGTCGAAGTCATGATTGCAGAGCAAGTGGGTGAATTCAACGAGGTTGTTGTGTGGGGCCATGGCGGCGAGGTGGATGCCGGGCAAGACATGTTTGTCAGGGGGTTAAGAGAGTGGGTAGGATTTGCAGAGAGCATGCATATTGACGATGATGAGGAAGAAGAAGAGGAGACTCAGAAGGAGAAAAAAGAGACAGACAAGACGGCTTGAAGAATGCTGCGTACCGTTGCATGGTGTGGTGGTGCGTTGCGTTGTGAGCAGCAGAAGACGAGTGATACCCAAAACGACACACACACACACACACACACACAACAAGGCTATTAGCGTCCGACAAGCGCTCAAGATGAGGCTCCAGTGTCTGCCTCTAAACGTTTAATATCAGACACGCGAACCCTTACATCTTCCCTAGGCCTTTTTTGCCCCGTCAGCCTTAGCTACTCGCTCTAGTGACAGGCTGTGGGGTAATACTGACGTAGGCGCGCGGCGAACTCAAATCTGGGTTCAAAGCATCCCGCGCTGCCCGCCCGCCAACGCAGGGTCAACACGGCCGCAATCGCTTTTATCGGCGGGCCCTCGCGGTCGGTAGCTATGGAACTTGAGATGCGGGTAGGGGTATTTGCATCGTGGGGTTTTTAGCATGTAGTAGATTGTACCTGAGCACGAAAAATGAACGTTCAGCCATGTAGTGTAGTGGATCATGCCACCCAATTCAGTCTAAGTTTCGTATGCATTTCCCCATTTTCCATCTCGAACGAATTTGACTTGCTCAGCTTGCTAATGAGCCAAGCCCCTTACTCCGTTTCCAGCTTGCCAAATGGGACGCATAACGCGATTTGCACTGCTCATTCGTCCCTGTCCATAGCTCATAGTTTCGAGTCCACATCGCCTGTCATGCCCGTGTCTGAGAAGTCTACAAAACTCTCTTCCCCGTTGAAGCGCCTGGAGGTACCAACAGTCAGCAGCACGAAGAGTTACAGCAATCCAAGATCCAAACGAGACGATGCACAGCGTCCATCACGCTATTAGCAATACAGAGACAGGAAAGTTCAACTCACCACCCCCTTTCAGCGCCACCCGACAAATACGACGTATCCGAATTGAGCTCGCAGTCCCAATTGCCCGCAACACCCTTGTCGGCATCTCTGGATCGGCGTACAAACTTTGACAGGCCCGCCGTGTAGCACTGAAAGTCGTCGTCGTCGGGATTCTCCGGCATCAGCCCTGTCAGCACACGGCCCGCTGCTATCATAGTCGCGGCATGGGTACACAGCAGGACGGTCCTGGGCTGGTGCGGTTCATGATCCAGCGTCGTAATAATGTGCTCTAGCGCCTTTCGCACGCGCTGGTGCAGCTCGAGTATCGACTCCCCGTTGGAACCCGGCACATGCAGGGACACATAGTCGGAGTCTAGGTTGTCAAAGTGCGGCGCGAGGTGCTCGAGAGTCGGGGGCGCGGGATGCTCGAAGTGGGCGCGGCCAAAAAACTCGCTGGACAGGGAGATAAGCAGGAGGACGGAAAACAAAGTGAGGCACGAGTTGCCTGATGTTGTTGGCGTGCAGTTCATATGACCAATCTTCTCGTATCATATCGCCAACACACACCCACTCACTTACCCAATGCCCCTGTCCACTCTGATCTTGCCGCCTGCCTTGCCCTCGCTCAGCACCTTATCGCTGAAAGGCTTCAGGGTTTGCAGGCAGCGGTAAAAAGGACTAGAGTAGATTCTGTCGATTGGCGGGTCGATCGCAGCAAGGTGCTCGGCCAGCTCCTTGCTCTGCTGAACGCCCTTGGCCGTCAGCGGCGGGTCAGTGGGTATCCCGGTTGGTGACCGCGCCATGGATGCCGTGTATACACCTGTTTGAGGATCCACCGACCAGCTGGTCCGGAACTAAAAGACACCGCAGATGCACCGTTAGGAACCATTTTGTTGGGACTAAGGAGAGCGAGTCGAGACAGGTACGTGTGCGGGGTTGTGCTTGGAAAAGACACATTGTGGGGGTCGAGTAGGTAGTAGGGACAGGGAAAGAAGAAGAAGAGACGGAGCGCCGCGCATGCAGCGTGGTACCAATATGGAAAAACCCGCGAGCGACAACATGGGAAAGCGACAAAGTAGTATGGATTGGTATGAACGACCGAGGGGTTCAAGGTAGCTTCCCAGAAATAGAAGCGTATCCTAGGGTGATATGTTACGTGCAAAGGTGCAACCAGAGGCCAGAAACGGGCTTGGTACAAAGTAGGCTAGGATTCTTACGTACTGCATGTCGGACAATGTAGACGACTTCTATCATGATTTGTGATTGTTGTTTCTTGGAACCTTTCTTGGTCGCAAGGGCTGGATCTTGGGGGTCCGTAGTGTTGGCTTTGCGCGTAGGTGTACGATTTGCTCGGTGACGAGAGAGGTTCGCTACCAGTTTCCCCAACTACTTACCTCGGCTATTTTCCCTTGCTCGTCACTGGCTGCCCTCTGGCTGCCAAACTCCCTGATAGCATTCCGTCATGCTGATCAGAATGAATTGCCAATAAATTGAAACTGCTCATGACCACCGAAAACTGTTTGCTGCTATGCCAGCATGGTTTGTTTTTCGTATAGGTATAGCCGCCACAAAAGGTCGATGCAAACGGACCGCTGCCTGCATGCCGTGTTGCAGTCCGCTGAACGCACGTATACGTTACTTAACGTTTAGCTAACAGCCAACACTCCCGTGGAAAAAGACAATGCAAAAGGACCCAGCACGTACGAGTCGAGACCTTTGCCATTACCTATATTCAGCCATAGACCGCGTCATCCCCACGCACATCCATGGACCCCACGCTCCGAGCCGTGCCCACGTAACTGATGTAGTGGATGGACCGTAGCCCAGTCTTCGCATGCGACATTTCTGCAGCGATGTGCGTTTGCTGCAGCTGTAGTGCAGGAACGAGCTGCCATTCTGCGAAGCGCGTCGTCATGCTGCAGGCCTTTGCTGTTTATTGACAGCCATAAGCGGACGCCATGTTTATGCAACTGGAACAAAGGTGTTTTTCTCCAAGTTGCCTGGCCCGCGGAATGCGAATATTTGGCCCCAAATGTCGAGGCTTCTCAGCACCGGGAGGCTATGCTGGAATAGCGGCCCCCTGTGGAAGACGAGGTCCTATCTTTGGGCGCATGATCGACACGTCCGATGCGATCCACACTACGTGTAAGTATGTGCGATTCCTCTTCACGTGCCGCCCATGATGTGAGACGAGTAGTGTCCTTGCCTTGGGCGCGGGACGGTAGGGCTAGCGGCGGTGCAATTCACGGAATATAAGAGCGGTCCGCTGATGCTTCTCAGCCCAAGGGCCTTGCGGGGGGCCAATACATTGGTCCGCTGTGGGGTTTGTCATGACATGATGGGCTGACAAGCACGAATGGTTAACGATAGTGTGTGTTAGGAGTGTAGGAAGCTGTTGAAGGGTCCTGAAACCTCTAACGTACCGGGCATAGTGGGACCTTGCGGGTTGGGCTGACTTGCATGTAGCATTCAGGTCGGTCTCGCTGGATATTAGTGTGTTGGTGCCATTGCATGTTCCCTTTGCCCTTTTCCGCACATGCCCCAGCACGCGGACACAAGCCGACTTTGAATCGTGTTCAAGAGACGACACGGTAATACTACTGCAAGTCATCGACGATCACTACTGTTTCCACAGTCTGAATGCCACCGTGCATAGAGATTTCATGTTGGGATGCAGCGTCGTGTAGCGAAGTTGCCGGAGTCATGTCTAAACTTTGTCGATGATCAGCGGGGGCTGGTCGATTAGGGCGGGCTAGATGATTGCCCGATCCGCAGCGCTGGGTACTCGGAGGATCATACCGGGAAGACTGGGTCTGTGCTAGCTGCTGGCAAGCTTCTACGGTAGGGGTGGAATGCTAGCTGGGTGCAGTCGAACAGTGAAACCATCGATTTCTGATTCCTGAGGTGCAGATTGTGGACCCAGCGTTTCTTGGAAGATGGCGCATGTGGCCGCCACCAGCCGTCTGGCTAAGGAGCTACATGAGCTAAGACATGTCTAAAGAGACAATTGCATGTGTTTTTCATGTTGTCGACATGCTAGCCCGGGCAGCAGAAGACGCCGCCTCACTCTTGGTATGCATCTTACACCCGTTGATAGCCATCATGATGAGCAAGGCTCATCGGACCCGCGAGTCTGGTACCAACGTGAAAAAACAATCGTGGGCTGATGGCTGCCGTGAATCCAGTCGAGGGCGATTGCAGACTGATCTTGACGCGTGCGCGGGATGGTTTCATATTACTACACCAGATAGAGTAAAGCTACGCGAGACAGCCCGGCACTTGTGACTCTTGGCCTCTGAGTTGCTAGCCAGTCGAAGATAAGCCAGAAGCGACGTCTAAACCAAGCCTCACTCGAGTAATTGCTGTAGTCCGGCATATCGAGCACGTGCTAGACACTTGCCGGATGGCGCGCAGGAAAACGATCGCGTGCGACGGCAAAAGCGAAACAGCGCGTATGCCACGGATAAGGCGGTAATCTCAGCCCTCCAAGTTGCCTCGGGCTGATGTAACGTGGGCAGCGTTCCCCTGTTGGAGCATCCCGGAATGATGCTACCGTCAAGCTGCAGAAGAGCGCATTCGCATTCGCTAGAGATTGAATTTCACCCTGCACAGGACGACTTGGACGAATCAGCATAATTCATGTGCCAATTGCGCAGTATAATCGACAACGTCATAGAGTAACGGGGTGTAAGCGTAACGATTCCAGAAGCGCATGCTCGCCTTGTCCAAACATGCCTGCGCTACCGGAACCGATGGCACAAAAGCTTGCACTGACGTGGTGGTTCGTAGTCGTTCATTCACTCCTGATGCTGCCTTGGTCAACCATCTCGTCGTGCCCAATTCACACGTCTCCTTGGCAATTGGACGCCATTCCACTCACGTGTATGATTCGTTGGCTATCCACGACTCACATGTACCGGCGATTGATTGTGAGGCGTCGCCCGTGGCAATGCTTTTCGACGCCCATCGCGACCACATCCATTGTGGCATAGATAGGCGGCATCGCGCGTGATCAGCGTCCGGGGCAGGTTCGCTGGGGCTTGATCAAGGCCCACTGAAATCAATCGCCTCCCTCCCACCTACACTAGGTAGGCGTTCCACAGCCGAGCCAAATCCAAAAGGGAGGGGACGGCATCCAAAGGCTGCGACACAAAAGCAACTGTTCAATGGTTGAACCAGGAAAATGTGACGTGGAATGATGCAGTGGTTCTGGGCTGTCGGTTTTATTACGCGCCAGCCACTATTGCAGCATGTGCCCTACGGAAAAAAAAAACAAAGCGAGGCGCTTCGGTAGATCTGGTATAGGTCGGGATCTGGTGGCTGACAGCCCTCGGAGGGTTTGAGGTTAAACTAAAAACAGATGAAGGCAGCAGTGGCCGGAAACAATCGTCATGGCCAAGCAAATACTCAAGCATGCAGAGAGCGCGCCTGTAAAGGCGTTTAGCTCACTGCTAGGCATGCCGTGTGGTTGACTTGGGACAGACGGTACGCATAAACAGGGACATAGACAGGAGCGACAAGTGCTAGGAGTCGACAGGGGTGCTGTACAGTGAGGGGATTACTGGATTATTGTACAGCTGGGCTCATTAAGGGTGACAAGGAAACGACAGGCTTGTGACGTGCCATGCGGTCAAGGTTGAGTATACGTGGAATCGCCACCACCAACTACTTGGAGCTAGTGTTGTGTAGCGAGATATCTTCGAGTTCGGCACTGGCCGAGACGCGTGGGGAGACCTTGCCTTTCATTCCAAGCTTTGTCTCAGTGACCCAGACACGCAGGGCGATGAGATACCTGACGATGAGGAAGAGGATAATGGCCGCGACCAAGATGCCGATGATGTAGCCCGCCACAACGCCGGAGGAGTGCCTTTGGAGATCGAGAAACGGGTACACGTAAAAGCCCTGGGTGGCGTGGGTAAGATAAGCCAGGCCAAGGTATAGAGCCAAGAGCAGGATAATGGGGATCAGATCCAGCCAGGGCAGCGGCTTGGTGCAGGGAAAGAAAATCTCGCAGAAGGCGTACAGTGAGTTGAGGGCGTGCTGGGACGTGTTGGACCAGATGGAAAATGTCGTGGGGAAATTTGCAGCAAGGAGACCCCAGAAGACAACTGCTACATGTCAGCTGTGCAAGGCAAGCGCTAAGAGCAGCAAATGGAATTATGGAGCAAGCCCTTGGGCAGGCTGGCGCCAGCTCGGAGACGTTGACTTACTGGTGACTATCCATGGGTATACGACGATGGTGGAGTAGAAGATGCTGTGGGCGACTTGCAGGGGCTTGGGCCAGCGAGCCAGGAACGAGGTGCCCGTCAGCCAATAGCTTCCCGTGTGTGCGGCAGCAAAGGCATAGTAGAAGGCGAGACCCCAGTACGTCAGGTTGGTGAAGTAGGAGAAGGAATGTCGTGATTCTGCAGACCTGCCGTGGGCGCCGTTCCAGCCAAAGATGGTGAACAGGGTGGTGAATGCGTACAGGGCCAGCAGCGCTCGGTAGCCAAAGAGCAGGCTGGACGGGAGGGCCCAAGACGTTACAAACCGCGTGGGGTCCAAAGGCCCGGTATAGGGTGCTGTAATTCGTTGACCAATCGCCATGACGAGGGTATCGAGTGGTGGTGCCCCTGTTCGCTGCTGACGCTAGAGCTGCCCAACTTCCGGAACGCGCCGACGAGAGACGCGTCGTCTTGGCGGCAGGCGGGAGACGGGAGACGGGATGGGCGAGGGCGAGAGGGAAGGATTTTGTGCGTCGTGATGCAGCAACGTGGTGTCGCGACGCACGCCCGCCCTCAGAAACTTCGGCCTCGCCAATTTCCGAGGCTGGAGCTGAAAAGGGCAGCGTCGCCGACGTGACTCGGGCTGAAGGCGCTAGCCCCGCGCTATAAACGCCCCAGCGCGCTAGGCCGCATCCGGCATGGCGGTCGTGCTCACCACCACCACCACCCACCACCCATCGCCCTGCGCCTCCGTAATGTCACGACTCTATCCCACCCCCCTGGCCTGTCCCACGCTGCAGCCATGGCCGGCCGTCTATGTTTCCACATGCCCTCCTACACTCCCCCAAACGCCGCCCGCCCAGGGTCATGCTTGCTCCGTGCTTGGACGACCGCCCGCAGCCTTGTCCCTATGTATCCTACTTTAAGACTGCATGCCATCATGCTTGCGCGCATCCTACTCGCTATGGTCATGCAAACAAGACTCGGTGTACCACGCCACTACCTCTTCGTCCCTCCTTCGACACTGTCGTTTGCTACCACACACCACTATGAGTGACAGCAGCAGGATATCCGTATGCACCCACCCACAGCCCCTCGCCCGCCGCACTTCTAACATGGCTTAGCAGAAAGCACAGCACCTCGCTCGTATACGAGACAACCAGCGTGAGTAGCCTTCTGCACACTTTGTATTTCCAGCTTGATCCTGTCCGCTTTCCCTTGCCACTCCCTTCTCCTCTGTCCTCGCCACACCACCCGCCTTGCTGGCCAGAACACGATACTTTGGCAGCTGCCCATAAGCCTGTCACTGACCCTCCCCGTAACAGGACGCTCGCGCGCTCGACGAAAAGAGTATCTGCACGAGCTCGAGGCAAAGCTGCGCAGCTATGGGCAGATCGGCATCGAAGCCTCATCAGAAATTCAAATTGCTGCTAGAACAGTCCTCGAGGAGAACCGCAAGCTCAAGGCTATCCTCCGTGAACGGGGAGTGTCGGAGCCCGAGGTGGCGGCCGCCTTAGAACGCACACCAGATCAGCACAGCACGCAGCTTTATGCAGCACCGAGACTGAGTGCCATGCTTGAAGGAAGAATCAAGACAGACCCAGCCTCGTCGACGACCCCATGCATAGCCTCCCAGACAAGAACGTTGATGCCTCGGCCCACGCCATCAGCTCCATCGACCAACACCCTACCTCCACGTTCCACTGATCTCAGTTGCGATGATTCACCCAGCCCTGGGTCAGTCGCATCCAACATGAGCACCCCGCCACCTTCTTCCCACTCGGCAACATTTCGCCCTGCGCCCATGACTCCGCCAGGCGTGGAGATCAAACTCGAGGACGTTTCATACGACTATCCCTACGAGCCACCATACAACACTTCTTGGACCCACCAAGGCGACTACGGCTACCTTTCAGACCCCTTTACTTACTATACCCGCCCTTCATACGTCGACCACACCAAATTGGCGGGTGTGACGCAGCCGGACACTGGAACTGAGCTGGAGAACGGCATGGGGTATCGCTATCCTGCTCAATGTTGTTGCACCCACAGCGCAACAATGTTTAACATGATGAACGGCTATTCACAACACTCTACCGCGATGTGACCCAGAAGGTCAGATCGATGAAAGTACTTGGTTTCATGTTCCTTCCTGGTTGCTGGAACACCCCTTTTTGTTGATACACACTTAGATATTCCGCGCGTGTAAGCACTTTTGACCTTGTTTTATTTTTTCTACTTCTACTAGTACGAAGTCAATCTACAAGCATTTCTTCTCAGCCCCTTATTCTCTAGGACGAATATTTACCAACTTTGGCCATCCTGTTGCCTGTTGCGTTTACTGTTTTCAATCTTGCTTTGAGTTGTACCCCTCCTGTAACATCACTTGGCAGCCTGATCCAATGGGTCACCTACAGGCTTGATGAACTTAACGAATTACGCAAGAAGCACCTAAAGCAACATGTACATAAGTCCCGTAGTACTATACAACTGTCTCCTACCATATTATTCAAACTTCTTAGAATATATTCATGCAAGGATTCAAACAGACTTTCTGTTATCGACTTCAAAAGCAGTCACGTGCGATGAACTACACCACAACATACAGATCTGCTGTAGAATGCATCAACATATCAATTAGAGCAGGTCAAACAGATGAATTAAGACAGACTAAGCTATGACATCAATTACTATGGCTTCTGGAGGTGTGCAAATATTGAGCTTTGATTGATTCGAGACCTGGCCTGTTATCTCTGGACAGCCCGTGCGACCCTGGCTATCATTACCGCTTGATTCTTTTACGACTCTAATTCTCTGCATCTATACCCCGCATCGCTTGTCTCGTGAAGCCTGGAGACGGTTCATTGGCTCATTCACTACAGTCACGTTATTGGCTGCCGTCGCAAAAGTCTTGGCGCTGTTGCTGTGTGAACCACAACCAAGTTGCACACGACACTGACCGAACAAGTCACAATTCATGCAGCGCACAGCCATGTCGACATCACAAGAGTTCGACTTGAGCTCTATCTCTGTCATGGCACTCTTCAGACGTATTCAAGCAGGAAGGGATCTTAAGAACAACACGCGCACAGACTACAATCTCAAAAGAGAAGAATATGACAGGATACAACGTGCGCTTCTGCAAGACGAAGAGCTCCGGTGTTTCGTGGAGACAAAGATACAGTAAGTAAGGCCCACATATTGTGAGCAGCCTAACCGAAAAAAAAGATGTGACATTTATGACTACATCGGGGACAGACGTAGACTGGCGGTTCGTAGGCCTACCAATGTACATCGTCTCTTCCTCGACAGTGTAGAGTATGCGATCGAGTCCCAGCTAGAATCAATACGCAACGGACCAGGCAGGAAAGCTCGGTTTGTACAGAACATTCGCCTAACCAGACCTTCAACGATATGCCTCCCAGCCAAGGCATCCTCTGATGTGTCTAGACACGACGCAGATGCGGGGCTCAAACATGTAGATGCAAGATACCCAGGCGTTATCATCGAGATCTCGTACGGGCAAGATGATTAGCGTCTAAGGGAGCTAGCCAACAAATACTTGTTAGCCTCAGACGCTAATGTGCAAGCTGTTGTCTGTCTGGACATAGCTCATGGCAAGAAGGGGTCACGCAGAGCGACATTTTCGATACGGCGATCACAATTGTTGAGCGATGACAACGGAATCGAGCTGCGACGCACAGTGCTTGACGCTACGGATGTAAGAAAACCCTGCATGTTCCAACCCTGAGTCCAGCCTTCTAATGCTCTGAGCAGGCTTTCCGGGATGATGAAGGAAAACCGACAAACAACAGAGACCTGCAGCTACGTCTCAGCGACTTCGCTTTCCAAAGACTGGTACAAGAGGATATGGGAGATGAAGATGCGCAAATCTCCGTCTCTTGCGTGCAGCTCTGTCAGTTTTTAGACGAGGCGGAGGAGTGCGAGTGACTGAGTACGGGGAAACATGATTGGTCAAAGATTCTCCATGGTACGATGGTGACTCTCCCAAACACATCTAATGCTATGAATACCATTATAGGCCTGTTCAGTTGAGTTAACAATGAATAGTTTCTATCCCCCAGCCACTTTCCCCTTTGTTCACATTGTCTCGCACTGCCGCCCTTTCATTTTGACCTCGATTTTGCGCTATATTCTTTATCAATATACCCCTGCTGTGCCGTCAACATCTTGCAAATTGTAAAAGTACTTGGTGCAAGCCATCATCGTCATCTTTGATTCCTTCGTTAACCTTCAATACCCATCCTTTATTCTTATCCTATACAATAAGAAGGATACTTTGAAGACAGATGCCTTACGCCACGTGATTACTAGTCTGCAATCCCCTGTCATGTTTTCATCGGATATCTTTCAATGTTTCCAACAATGCTTTACTTTGTGTGCTGTTTCTCCTTTGTCTTGATGGTCGGGTCAGCACCTGGTGAGCTCGCAAATCCGGCACTGCTGATTGTTCCCTACTAACAAAGACAAGCTCTGAAAGAAAAGCATCCAGCCCTATATCAAACGATGCATCGAACCAAAAGTATCAAAATTATTATTGAGGTCAAGATACCGTGTTGCGCTCACCATTCGCGCCGTAGAAGCTAAGTGCTAAGTCTTACTAACCAATTAGCCATGCCCCCCAAAAGCAAGGAGAAGGACGCAAAGCAGGCGCTGGCCCAAAAGAAGCCCGCATCAAAGGAAACTCACAAAAATGATGCACATGAAGCTGTGCAGATCAACTGGGCCATACCTAAAGCGAAGCGAAAACTAGTCCACGACGAAAAGCACGTGGCTGATTACGCCCAGTCATTGTACCAGAGAAACCCGAACGAAATTCAATCATCACAAACAGCCCTGCCTGATGCTCAGATACGCTCACCAATCTTCCAGAAGGCTGGCAAGGATATGCAACCCAAAGATGCCAATCATTCCAGCACAGCATTGCGAGACTTGTACAACGACATCAAGAGACGGAGTGTTGCCGAGCCAGATGGACGCCACGATCTTGCTTCACTAAAGACCCTTTTTGAAGCCGGGGACGAGAACACTACAGTCGTTCTTTCGAGAGCAGAGAACGAAGAAGTACTGGTATTGGGTGCGGAACGACGTCTAGAGGTGTACGTGGAATAATAGTTGATAGTTTGTTTCCTCTGCTAACATTAACTAGGACAGTGAATAAGCAGACTGCGCATATTGATTTCATCCGACGGGCGCCATCGGGCGAAGGAAATCAACGGCTGGGCTATTTCATTGAAGTTCCCCTAGGGACTTTAGTCACCGTCAATGGCATCACGTACACCAATAATGATGATTCATCGCCTGCACCATTCTTTATTGGCCCGCTTGACAGCTACGCTGTGATTGAGCTGTTGTCACAGCCAGTTTTCTTTTTCAGAAATGAGGAGAGCCTGAAGCACTCAGTGACGACTAGGAAAGCGCCTCAAGATGAGATTGACCGACGCGATCTGAATGGGGATGTTGCCCCGGAGAATGTGAGGGTGAGATGGCTACAGCTTGGATCTCCAACGCTTATGGTGGAGGCTGAACCTGAAGAAGAGAATGAAGGGCATGATTTGGAGCAGTCTGAAGAGGGTGCAAACGAGCCTGCGGAGGAGCTTTATGTCGAGGAAGACGCATTCTCGGACGCATTCACAGACGATGGGAATCCGATTGAGAATCCTCATGTCTACATCCAATCTTGCCTCAGACTGCACATGGAAGAAAGACTCGACACTTTGATCCCCAGAGTAATCGCTTCAGTCAATCAACGACAGCCTGAGAATACTGGGTTCAGTTTCCTTCACGACAACATGGTTCTCAGACAGGGAAGAACACTGCTCACTGGCGTCACACAGGCTGAAACTCGTATCCTACTCATAGGCGAGGTTCAGCCGGACAACAATATCAGAATTCGAATCTTAGATCCAATGACTTGGCGCACCACCGAAAGTCGCCGAAAAACGATATTCACTCAGCTGCAGCAGTGGCTCTTGACAACCAACTGGTGGAAAAATGCTTTTAAATCGAATGAAGAAATGGGAGAGCATATGCCACAGTCATTCGAGGGGGTGCCATGTGCGCAGACGACCACCCAAGAGGGCGCCTTCACCTACACTGTTTTGAATGCATGGGCTTTGGCCATGGGCTTAGAGCCCAACCCGACATTCCGACCCAGCAGCCACAGCAACGAAGCTTTCTTTATCCAAGCCCAGCAACTATTCGATCTCGCCCTCCAGGATCAACTGACATGGAAAATGCTTTTCGCCTTCTTAAGTAATACCGGCTTCGTGAAGCCATTGGTCGCCCTTGAAAGCGAAGACAACGCCAATGCCCAAATTCCTGCTAAGAACCGTCGCTTTGACCAGCGCAAACGTTCCTTTACCCAACTCATTGCTGATCAGAATGAGGCCGATGTGAGCTTCCCAGCAAAGGAAATAGAGATACAGCACATGCCCTTGGGGCTTGAAGAAGGCAAATCGCACAGAGAAGCATTCCCCTCCGATTGTCTCACAGAAGAAGAACGAGATCGTGTTGCTCCTTTTGTTCGCGACGGGCAATGGAGTTTCCACGGGACAGTAGAGCAGCCGAAGCAGCGTTTCGAACAGGAGCAGCAGAATGCAGAGCCAGATATCGCGTCCACCTCAACATTGTCCGATCCACCGAGCAGTCCCCCACAGCTGGATCCATTTCCTATCCCAGAAAACTTCAATCCCTGCGCGTATCTTGAAGCAGAAATCAAAAGACTAGTTGATTTAGATACATCCTCGACAACCGAGCAAAGCGAGTCCACCGACGTCCCGCGGTTAAGTAAGCAGGAGATCCAAGACAGCATCGCAGCCGTCATTCGTGCCATCAACCTACGCCACCCCCCAGGAGCAGGTTTCACAATTGAAGTAGGCAACACGCACGTGGAATCGTCTACCGATATCAACGGCGACCTGCTTGCGCTTACCGTAATGGAAGCGAGCGACATGCATGAGCTGTGTATCTTGATCCAGAATCCAACAGGGGGACAAACACCCTTTTATACTGTTATTGACTCTGCACCATGGGCAACGGACAAGGCTAAACGAGCCGAGATCCGGGATACGCTCAACGAGACATTCCCAATTACAGAGCCTGTACCGTGGGTTTTTGCGCCCCAGCAGGCACAGGCGCATCATAGTGGACATCACGTTGTTCTCAATGCATGGAGCATTGTATTGGGACTGCCTCTGAACCTGCAAGACTTTACTTCGAGTCTGGACTTTATCCGCGCGGCGCACCACATCATCAAGGCTGTGCTCCGCGGTGATGCAGATTGGTTGCTGATCTGGGCTTTGCTATGCTACTACGGTTACGTGGAATCCGCAGAGGCACCAGAAGTCGGCAGGAGATTTTCTAGGACAGTCCCATCGAGTGAACATGAAGCGTACCAGGCAGAGATGAATACGAAGAAGGCGGGGTCTGCAACAGGAGCTGAGATCAATACGTACAGCCATTTCAAGCACACTTCGACTCAAGAGCACAATGCCAATTTCCACTGGGACGACCTGACTCCGGATGACCGAAATGTTGGTATTCCTGAACTTCAGCGCAACGGGTTGTTCCGCAGCGCGCTGCCTCGTGAGGAACTGCGTATGCGGTACCGAGAGTTGAGAGGGAAATTCGATGCATGCCATCACCTTCGGCAAAGCCTGAATCATATACGAGTAAACGCTACTATATTGTCCGAATTGAGGCAGTTCCGTAACGAAGGCGCTACAACAAATATTGGAGATTGGCTTCTAGACATTGAGGTTGCGCTATCCATAAGTGCTGTTCTCCTGGCTATCAACGACGTACAGGATGCCGAAAGTGGATTCAGCATCGTCCCACAAAATTACATCCAAGCATGCGCCTTCACAGATGACCCAAATCTTACTCAATTTCACCCTCCCGCCCTTCGCCCCGGTCGGCCATTGATCGCCCCGATTCATCATCGTAATCATTTCGTCCTCCTTGTCGCACAGTTCAACGAAGAGGGCCGTCCTACAATTTCTATCTTGGATTCACAAACCCACCAATACGAGCAGCAGAATCGCGAGGAAGTGTTCCAGATGGCATGGCGAGTCCTGTGTAGGACGAGCTGGTGGCGAGGTTTCTTTCCAGACGTAGATGCTTTCAATCAGGTAAAGCCTGCTTCTGCAAGCTGGATCAAAACTGCTCAACAGCCAGGGAGCAGTGAATGCGGGTATTATGTGATATTAAATGCATGGGCCTTGGCATTGGGATTGGAGCTCAACCCAGATGTCCGACTGCAATGGACCCATCAGTTCCATAGAGAGCTGCTAGATGTTATGCATCTTGCGCGTCTGGCACGTGTCGATTCCAGGCTCATCTTTGCCTTTTTGCGATGCCATAATATTGTTCGGGATGGAGTGATACCTCACAACAGGCGTTTCTCTAGGACACACCAGACACGAGGCGAAGCAGTACTGGACCGCGAATTAGAGAATCGCTGCGCTCTGGAAAAAACACACTGGACGGAGCAAAACTATGGACCTGAAGCTTTGGCCCGAATGAAGAGCTCCAATCGCGTTCCAGGCATGAATGGAGTGGCCCATAATGAACCCAAGGCGTTTGCTTCTGATAAATGGAGTCCGGAGTCGAAGCAGAAGTATGTGCAAAAACTCCAAGATAGTGGTATGCTCAACATGGATCATGATGAGCAACAACTGAAGGAGGCCTACGATAACATGATGAAATCGTTGTTAGAGAATATCTGGACAGGACTCGCGGCAAAAACGTCGTCACCAAAACGGCAGAACCTCGTGCGTGCGCTCCGCCATTATATTGATGTCCAGTTTGAAAATATGGATGAAGACACGGAAAACGATCCGACATCGTGGATTGAAGACACCATCTGTTTCTTCGAACACGTCAGAAAGAATAAGCTACTCCGGAAGTGTTTAGGGCGGATTGGTTTTTCTGGACAGCAAAACTGGCAACGGCCGCTAGGCAACGACGAGTTGAATTTCGCAATTGTGTCGGTCCTGGAAGCTATTGATGGTTTTCAGTCTGGCGAATACAGAGATACGGGATGCGACCTTCCTTTTGCCGGAGGTTTCGCTTTGACAACGAGCGCCAATCTCCAGATGGCGCTGGATCCTTCGTTCGGCAATGAAACAGGTGACTTATTCAGCAACATGGCATTCTCACGCCCGCGAAGGGCCTGGTTGATTCCCCTGGTTGTCGGTCGCGACGGGCTTTTGGCACACCTAGAGCAATGGGCTATTGTGAACAACAAAAAGTGGAATGGTCCCAAGGACGGAGCTGGCGGCCATAGTCTTCTGATTTTGGTTCAAGAGGTACCTAACAGCGGTAACACAAGAGAAACTCATTTCGAAATCCACGCCTTCGACAGTAGCATTAGGGTCTTCGAAGAAGTACGGGATTTCCTTCGAGAGCGCATTGAACAGGCAGCACATCGCCTTGGGTGGTCAACCCATCGCAACGGACCTGATGGGCCTCAATTCGATGGCCAGCTGCACTTGAGTGAATCCATCGCTCAGCAGCCCAAGGGTGGGTGGCAATGCGGCCACCATGTACTGATCAACGCGTGGATCATCGCTCTAGGCCTCCATCCCAACGACGAAGCAAAGTTCAACAACGAAATCTACAGTCAACTCCACACTCTTGCTCAAGCCGCTACTTCTGGTATTCTGGACTGGACGACACTAGCAGGCTGGCTCATCTCGCATGAGCTCGTTATCGAGGATCAACTCGAGTACGTCCCCGAAGAGCGGCGTTTCAACTTTACAGTCGGCCAAACCGACGAGTTTGCGCTTGATCGCCGCATTCGCACTTTCCGCATGCCCGTTGACCAGCGTCTGGCGTCAATTAGCGTTTCAGAATCACGGTATGATCATGACAATAACTATTACGACTATTTTGGAGACGATACCGAGGACACGGAAAGCGACTCTGGCCTGGACAGATGCATTGACGATGCAGACGAGGATTTTCTGAATGGCCCGAGAGGCGCCAAGCGGAAGCGGTCTAAGCATTCGGACTACGGCCTCGAATTTCTGGATCAATACGACTCTGGGTGCGCAGATGGGCGGGGAGATGAGGGCTATGACGCTCGTGCTGGGAAGAGGCGGCGAGGCGCTGACCGTTTATCTTTCCTAGATGTATACTGCAGCGAGGTGTAAAGAAGGAAGTTTAATTAGCGAATTAGATTGATTTAGAAGGATTGAGACCGAGGTTTGCATTATAGATTGTAATTTTTTTGTGAGCAAAGGGGCTGTAGATACTGCGATGAGGCGGTTAACAACGCGCGTACATGTAAGCAAATGGAAGTTATAGATTTTGAACAGAACACCTCATTGCAGTTGTTATCGATCGCAGCTTCAACTATAAAACGCAGTCTTCTCCAAAAAAAACAGTTATCATAAGTTGGATTGATAATTCCCTGATGGCTGGCGAGATCTGTCCCCCGGCTGGTGCTAGTGGAAATTAACCACTCCACTGAGCGGAGCATGTAATGCATGAACGCGAGACTAGCGCGCAAAATGTAAAATACTCTAACTATACTACGTTTGGTATTGCTATACTTTTTCGTTCTCTACGATTACCACGAAGAAGCAGATCATGCACTCAAGACACACGGTATGTAGGACAGCTGCAGCTTTATTCTCAAGCCGAGAGACTTGTAGCTGTCAGGCTAGAACCCAATATTGCCGCTACTATGGCCATTTCATGAGTATTTTCCATATAGCATCTCTTGCTATATCAAAAGCGCGAATTGCCTTATCAATACACGCTGTAGAACAGATGGAGGTTCCTGACAAATCAGATTTTGAGATTAAATGCACTTGCTCATTATCAAATTTGCAAGCTCTGTCAGTAACTATATGTCCAATTTCAAGGACAAAAGGCATTGATTTTCAGCACTGACAAGTAAGGTGCGCGAAAGAACGGAGAGCAACACACGAAGACGTTGCGCGCGCCCCGGAATCTTGGCACGCACGATGACGTCGCTGCAACAGCTTCACGCGTTCCCTCCCTCTGCGAAACCAAAGCCAGCCGTCCCAATTCTCCGCGTCTAACAACACCAGCACAACGTACAACCCTTCGCAGCCATGATACGCCCTACAATATCCCTTCGCCACCCTCTCCCGAAACCCCTCTTCACACCATGTACCCAGCGCCGTGCCTTCTCGCTCTTCAATTCCGGCACTCGCTCGCACCAAAACCGCATCTTTGACCCCGTTCGCCAGCCCAACGACCTGCACACGCTGACGCTCCTCAATGCAGCCGACAACCGCGCTCTAATCACGTTCTGGACTGCATCCTGGTGTGCGACGTGCCAGGCCATCAAGCCACTGGTGCGCAGCCTGATTGAAGAAGAGAAGGTGGGGGAAAGCGAGGGTGGACTGGGCTTTGTCGAGGTGCTTATGGATTCAACGTTGCTGGAGGATTTGCCTGTGAGGTATAGGGTAAGGAAATCCCCTTCCCTATAGAAAAGCAGATCCCTTTTCTGCTTGTGGAGATCTAACGGTCGGAAATGGGGACGTCGAGCTATGCGAGCTAATACAGACTGTGTGTAGATAAGCAGTATGCCGACGTTACTAGCATTCAGCAGACAAGAAGCGCAGTTCGATACCAGGTTGGCTCGGCCCGAGGAGATGCGGAATAAGGATTTGCTGAGGCAGTGGTTAGTTAGGGAGGCGCAGCGAGGAGGGAGGAAGGGTGGCGGTGGGGGTAGCATGTTTGGTTAGTGGGCTATCCATCATCTTGCTAGTCTTGCGAGACCTGACAGTTGTTCAGGTTCGAAAGAGGGGCTTGAAAAGAGGAAAAGCGAGTAGGTAAATGGCGAAATGACGTGTACGATAGGGGGATCAAGATATAGTTGGTGAGTTGAGCTAGCGCTGCTGGAATGTCTTCTATTGCTGATAATCAAGTAGTGTGGATTGCACTAAAGTGAACTTTACAGATAGCATGCATAACTGCATTCTGGTCATGAAGCAAAAATCTTTAATGCATTTTAATGTACATCTGGCGCGAATTGTAAAAACATTACAAACAATCAAACGCCGAAGGGTATATCAGTCAGACCGCTGGTATATAGTCCAGAACGACAACCATTCATGCACGTATATCCGAGCATGTAGATGAGCGTATCATTTCCTGACATTCTTCTCATGTCTCTTTTGAGTAGACCGTTATCCAGAGACCCATTCTACACCACAAGCTTTGATCTCTTTTTATCCGGGACCTCGCTGAATGGATCACTCTTCTTGCCCCCATTCTTGTCACTGCGCGGCGATGGCTGCCTCGAAAACTTGGGCGTACCCACTCGGGACTGGCCAACGGCTGGAGTCAAGAGCGACGTATCCGTCAGCGCTGGTGGCGAATCAAGCTCTTCATCGTCTACCGGCTTGACAGTGAGATATTCCTCACTCAGCTGGCGCTGCGCCTGTTCGCGGTCCTGCAGCCAAGTGTCGTGTTGCTCCTTGAACGTCTTTTCCATCTCCTCGAGCCACACCTTCTGCTGCTTATCCTCTTGGGCCAATTCGATGCAAGACGGACACTTGATGTAGAAGCCGCCGGACATGACTTGCTCACCCAAAACCTCAAACTCGGGTAGATTCTCGCCAATGAGCTCCGTCTTGTCCCAGTCAAGGCAGTCTTCGCAGAAACCCTGAGGGCACCAGCGACAACGGAATATGAGACCGCCAGCGTCAGCTGTTGTCTTTCCGCAGTCCGAGCAGTTGTGTTGAGCGCAGTAGAAGCCGCCCAAACCCTTGACTTTGCCCTTGTAGTAGGGACCGAGACAGTCGTAATGGTAGACTCGGGGACAGCTCTTACACTCGACCTTGTGTCCAGCATCGGCATCTTCGAAACATTCGAGACAGTGATCTTCATGTGTGAATTCGCGCTTCTTCTCCCGGACTGGATCAGCGAGACGCGGGTCTTTACCGGCCAATGTTGGTACCGCTTCCCAATCCCCGCAATTCATGGACTCCTTACTAATAGCAAAGCCGTTGACCATGACCGTCGTGTTCTTGTTGATGCGCCGGTCTTCGCGCGTAACCATAGCTGGGAGGATGTTACTGGCCGAGGTGTCTGCCCTAGAGTCCTTATCGAGATTGCGCTGGTGACGCTTGCCTTCGAAGACGGCGCATTCGACGCGCTCCATGGTCGAAAGCCACTTGTCTTCATCAACCTCGGACTGTGCCACGGCGTCAGTCAAGTCGGCAGACTTATCACGGCACTGTTCCATCATTGTTTCCAAGTCCCAAGAAACCATCTCCTTGACATCAATCTCCGGGTGGGACAGCGTCTGCGCACCTCGCCGTACTAGCGTCATCAGCTGGGACGTATCCATTTGCGGCATATCTTCGTCGAGCGACGGACGTCCAGGTTGCTTATTTCCCGGTGTCTGCGTTCCGGCTGCTTGCATTCCGTGTATGTTCTGCATAGATTCCGTAATCTTGGCAGACAAATAGAGCTTCTTTCGGATGCGGCCCATCATCTGCTCTTCGACAGTCCCCTGAGTACAGAGCTTGTAGATTGTCACTTTCTTGGTCTGCCCTATACGATGAGCACGAGCTTCGGCCTGGAGCGTAATCTGCGGGTTCCAGTCCTCATCCAAAAATATAACATCCTGCGCAGTGGTAAGGTTGATACCCAAGCCTCCAGCACGGGTGGAAAGGAGCATGACCTTGTAATCTGAGTCTATCTTGTTGAAGAGGCGGATATCCAAGTTGCGGCGAGCCCTAGCAGTGCTTCCATCCAAGCGAAGAAACTTGAAGCGTTCGCCATAGTTGCTGATGAGTGACAGGAGATCCTCGCAGCAATCGAGCGTGCGAGTAAAGCTCGAGAAAATGAGGACTTTCTTCCCTTGTTCGAAGACTGTGTGTTTGAGGAGCTTTTCCAGTAAGATGAACTTGCCAGAGGCACGGATGACATGATCGCCCAGGTAGTATGGATCTGGGGCTACACCTGGTAGCTGGTATGGGTGGGAGCAGCATTTGCGCAACTGCATGACAAGATTCATGAGCTTTTTCCAAGCTCCCTTTGCAGCGTCCGTCTCGGTTTGTTCTTTCGCTACGGCTTCTTGCACAATCTTGGCGGTCTCTTCCCATTCGTCTCCAATGTTGCCATCTCTGACCGCTTTGTCTACTCTCTCCAGCTCTTGCAATAGCTGGTCATCTTTCATGTCGCTCTCAATGGCAGCCTTCTCTTTTTTCCTGCCATCAGCAAACAGTTCGTCCAGCATTCCATCGTCAATGCGAGTCAAGAGACGTGTGTACCAAAACTTCTGCATTGGTGTAAGGGGCACGTGAAGGAGCACCTCTTCCTTGGGGGGCAGTCCGAGATTGACTGATGGAGAATCCTTCATTCTGCGCAGCATGATGAGCTCGAGCAGACGCCGGGCATCTGCCATGGTCTGCTTGTTTGCCTTGCCTTTGCTAAGATCGAACGACTCTCGAAATAGTGCTTCGGTCTTGTCGTCAAAAACGTTGGGGTACAGCCAGGTCAAAAGCGACCACATCTCGACCATGTTGTTTTGGAGTGGCGTTCCTGTCAAGATAAGTCGGTACTCGGCACTGATGCTCTTCAGCGCAGTCGAGATCTGAGAGAAACTGTTTTTAATCTTGTGTCCTTCGTCTAGAACCACATAGCGCCATGCAAAAGAATGCTTGAACCAGGATTGCTCGGCCTGAAAGGTCTCGTAAGTCGTCACAATGAGCTTTGCGGAGGCAGAGAAGCCCCTAGCGGAGGAGAGTTTTTGACCAGCCTTGCGCAATGCCTTCCGGTCCCGTGCGCGCGATGTTTCGTTTCCTTTCATATCTTCTAAGCCAGCCGCCACCCGCTTGAGGCGTGTCCGCTCATTTGCGGCACCATGGAAACGCATTACTCCAAGCTCAGGCACCCACTTCTGAGCCTCGGTAACCCATGAGTTGAGCACGCTCAATGGGCAAATCACAAGATAGGGACGGATTTCTTCGGATCTGACGCCTTTTTGCTGATCGAGCTCCTCAAGATACTGAAACAGGGAAAGAGTCTGCAGCGTCTTCCCAAGACCCATTTCGTCGCCCAGGATGCCGGAGAAGCCGTTGTTGTACAGGTGAACAAGAAACGATAGTCCAGATAGCTGATACGGCTTCATGACGGCTGTCACACCCTTGGGCTGCGCCGGAAGCTCTTCGTACTCGACAATAGGCTGCGCTTTGCCTTCAGCGACCAGCTTCGCGACGTGGTTGTTCTTGGGCAGCAGGGGCAGGAAAAAGTCTTTGTTGGCGACGAGGAAGTTTTCGGCCTTCGCCTTGGTCTTCTTAGCGATGTCATCTCGAAGACGGGTTCGAGCAGTATTAAGTTTGGGGGGCTGCGCAGCCTTGCGCCGTGGTGGCGATGGGGTGGGCAGGGTGTCGGACTCTAGGATGGTGCTCTTCCTGTCGCGCGTGCTGCGTCGTAGTCCATCCATTCTCTCCTTTTCCTTTCTGCGCTTCTCCATCTTCAGCTCCTCGGTGTATGCAGATATTCTAGCGCTCGTCTTGCGGGGCTGGGCCGATGGCGCAAGTTCGTCCTCGCTGTCTTCTGGCGCCAGGCCCACTGGTTTCGAAGTCGACTTTCGCGTGCTTCTTCTCGAGGTGACGGGGGTCGCTTGGTCTGATGGAGAAGGCAAGGCGACGTAGTTTGGTGTTGGTTGTTGCCGCAGGCTGCGTTTGCTTGCGCCGTGATGGGCAACAGCCGGCTCCGTTTGCTCATGCTTGGGGTTTGCAGACAGTCGCCTTCGCTTTGTCGCTGACTCGGACGAGTTCTGGGATCCAAATTGCGCCAACAGGTCTTGCAAATGGCCACCTTGTCGCTTGGCCGGCGGCGTTATGGGCTCGGGGGAACCCAAGGTGATGACTGGTTTTCGGCGCATGGCGAAGATGGCGGGCGATTTCGTACTCTACTGTTTCGTTCCAAGCGAATGGGGGTCAAAGAGAAGACAAGTGTAAGGGGGAGAAGGGAGGGGGGCGGTGGTTTGCAAGCGCAACTTGACGAAGGAGTCTTTGTGGGAAGGGGGGCGTAGATGGTAGCGAAAGGAGTGAATGGTGATGAGTGAAGCAATCAATGCATGAGGCACGGGTCCAAAACGAGCGTATTGCACACAACAGCGCAACGGCTATCTGGGCAGTGAAAGGCGGCGCGGCGAGTCGAGGACGGAGTGAGCAGACGCGTTTTAGCGCGGCGCGCCTGTGATAAAGCCGAGTAAGTCCGAGGCGCCTCGCATGTGGCTGCGAAACCCTTCCAAAGACGCCCTCACAGCTCCTCCATAGCCCGCAAGCTCTCCGTTGCCCTGCGCAGACGGCGCATCCCCGTCGCTCACCATGGCGCAACAGCCCATGACGCCATTCTGGCCCATATTCGCATCCAAGTCGGACGGGCAGCATGTCGTCAACATCAAAGGGCGGCCCATACGGAACGGCCCGACCGAAGAGCAGCTCAACATGTCGCCCAACGAGCAGGGCCAGCGCGACTTCTACCGCCTGATCGAGAAGGACGATCCCAAGCACCAGGACTGGCGCAAGAAGCTGGGGGGCATGCTCCTGCGCGAGATTGGCGGCAAGCAGTACGAAGGTGGGCCGGCGACCATGACGCGCATTGGCTGTGCAAGGCTGACTGTTGGCAGACAAGTGGCAGCAGTGCATTCTGTGGGAGCTGCCCGACAACTACGTGCTGTACGAGCACATCAAGACCAAGGCAGATGGCCAGGTCAAGACGGTCAAGAACCACTCTGGCGGCGGACACGACCGGCAGGATGCCTATCTGTACGGCTACCCCAAGGGCCCCAAGAAGCGCTTCAGGAGCCCCGTCGAGTTCTTCCCCCACCTGCTCTGGCTGTGCACCGACGAGAACAGCTCCACAGTCAACTGCACCTGCAAGATGTGCTCGCCAGCGGGCGACGTGGAGAAGCCCCAGCCCAAGGCCGAGGCCAAGCAAGAGCAGACAGTGCCACTCAAGCGCGAGAACAGCTCCAGTGGAACTGTGCCGAACACCAACAACACTAATAATACTAACAACACCAACAATATCGTCGGCCGCAACCCCGTTGTACAAATACCTGCACGCCGACCCTCGGCGACAGCGCCGGTGCCGAGCCCCATTATCAAGCCAGCTACACCTGTCCCCGCTCAGATGCCCGCTCCCAGCGCGCCGCAGATCCGTGCCCCTCCCACTCTACAGTCGACGCTTCTCCCCCAGCCACGGTCACTCGAGCAACAGGCAGATCTCACGTACAACAAGTTTCTCTGTCGCACCGGCGAGGTGGTGTGGTTCTTTCGGCCCAAGACATCGGCCTGGGGTCTTGGGCTCGTGGTAAGAAGATGGGCTTTGAAGGAGAACCCCATGAACAGGTCGTACCAGGTCCAGCCACTATCACATCCCTACGAGTCCCTTCCACAGGAGGTTATCCACACAGACGAGCACATCAAGCCCTGGCTCGCTTGGTCCGCGCCTAGCTGCACGTATCCCTTCTTGCAGCAAAACCCACAGCTGGAGTATGGCAATACTGACTGGAGAGCGCTCATAAGCGGACAGGGTGGCGAAGGCATCGCTTCTGTGGATGCGTCTATTCTGGCAGCCAAGGCTATCGACACCACATATACGCTCTTCGAATGCCTCAAGACCTCCAAGGACGATAAAGGCAACGAGTTTCGACAGTACAACGGCATCTATCTAGGTGCTGAAAAGATATGGAGGGGCGAGGCTGTCCGCTTACGCATTGGCGCTACAGGGAGCGATCTGATGGTCATCACCGACATCATCGAGCAAGTCCTTGCCAATCCTGCGGCGAATCAGCCCAGCACAAAAGTGATTGCAGTCGGTGATGTCTATAGCTATGCAACGTTGGACGCCCCAGACCCAAATCTCCCTCCAAAACCACCGCAACAAAATCCCAATATACCTTCTCGTATGGTCCATGACATGGTATGGCGGAACCGCTTGCTAGTACCCGTCACGCGCACGGCGGCTTGGTGGAAACTCATACAGCCATCATACAAGCTAGACATGGACGACATCAAGGGCCGGTGGTACGAAACTAGTCTCATTTTCCAAGAGCCATTCACCAAGGCAGTTAAGAATGGCGAAGGGGGTAATGGCATCTGGATGAATTCCCGTGGCGATGCGACAGGCAAGGGTAGGGGAACGAGTATCCCGCAGCCTGATCGTGTTGGCGCCTTTGGTGCATCTGTGCCAAAGGGTACGCGCATCATCGAAGGCATCGATCCACCGAGCCAGCCCATGGGCCAGCCACAACAATCGCATGACGGAATGGAAATGGGCATGAACACGGGCATGACGGATCCCTTCTCGATTGACGAGTTCATGCATGTCGACCATCTAGGTGACGAGACGGGCATGGAATTTGGCGGTAACACCAACTATACATTTTAGCAAGGCTGGCGTTTGTTGCGATTCCAATTGCATTTACGGCGCGACATGGAGAGTCTCCATAAAAGCATTGATATTCGAAAGGAGCGTAGGACTGCAACTCATTGTGTGGGAGATACCCAGATGCTATTCAGAATATAAATGTTCATGAGCAGACCTTGTGCGCTGGACGTGAATTGGTAGCGTGTATTGTTACTTGGGGGTCTAGGGATAGCTATTCGTCTGACATACACAGGCTGAAGATGTATGCCGATCAGAATCTCTACCAGCCGAGCAATCACATCCATGATGTAAGGCCACTGCCTACGATTGATACCAAGCATGCCTAGTACGTACCGTGATTAGTATAGGTCTCGCAACCGACCCCAACTTCGAGTTTTCTGGAAACCGCTAGGAAAGCACGCTATCTAGGAGAACCGACCGGGGGGATGGCGCAGTGGTGGAGCGCCTGGAAAATTTTCTGCTGTCTCACGTCAGCAAAGATCGAAGGTTCGAATCCTTCTCCCCTCACAACCATATTTATGGTCCACCCACATGAGAGAGTTACTCATTAAACTACCTATTCGACTGAGAGAGTTACTCGTTAAAACTTGAGAGGAAGACTCATTTAAAGTGAAAGATCTGAGAGAGTTACTCAACTAAAAACTACTAAGGCTACGAGCCTCACCTTCATTTAGATAACCCCCTACATTGTACCTACTCAATTTGTAA
>NW_007360014.1:542087-544544 GCF_000359705.1 Exserohilum turcica Et28A | reverse complement strand
ATATTATCACGATATATTTTGGTGGTGAGATCAATTAGGCTTTAATATATATATACAGCTATAGAAATCGAGACGGAGTTCTAATCGCGCGGCCGCGACGCGAGGTTGGAGGTGGTGAGCTTGCAGCACCTCCCTGAGGCTCCTCACCACCTTGAGGCCTCGCGATAGGCTCTTTTTTTGAGTAGCCTTTGCAGGAGCCATGAAGCTCCTTCTCCTACCCCTTTGAGAAGTTCTAATAGCTTTTTGAAGTTGTTTTGCAGCCTTGCGAGCCGCGATCCTTGAGGCCTTTTCAATAGCCTTCTCCTCCCTCTCCTTCTGCCTCATTAGACTTACTGCAAGCCTCGCCTGACGCCTCTGCTCCTTCTCCCTCGCCCTAACCTGCCTTGTCTCCTCACGCTGTCTTCTCGTATCGGCCTTTTGGAGTTGCAGTTGCTCCTCCTCCTCCTCCTAGAGTTGTAGGCGATCGCGCGCCTCCTTCACCTTCCTTGGAGACCAGAATACAGCTCCACCATAATACTCCTCAGCCTCCTATAGGGGTAGAGGCTTACCTCGTTTCCTACGTGTTCTCTTATTAACTAGAGCCTCTCTCAGCTTCCTTACTTTATCCTTAAGGAGACTATTTTGAACCAAACTCAAGTGAAGGACCTAGCTAAGCTTTTTAGCCTGCCTATCACCCTAATTAGCGACTACCTAACGCAGCAGACGCTCCATCTTCCTCTAATTAGAGGCACTAAGAGCTAAGGAGTCACTATCCGTCGCAGGATTAGGTACAGTAAAGCGCTAAAGGATAACTTCTAGGTTAAGAGGCGAGATCTCTATAGCCTTAAAGGCGTTTAGGATCGTTGTTTCCTTAAAGGAGGCCTGCTAGGCAGCCTAGAAGAGGGGTAAGAAATCCCTCTTACTTATTAAAGTAAGGCCTTAGCTCCTATCTATGAAGGCAGAAACTTCGTTTAAGTACGCTGTTAAGAGAGGCTTAAACATGCTAACGTCAAGAGGCTGCAGCGTGTGGGTTGAGTGAGGAGGATATACTGCGAGGAGGATCTTATGCTTATCACAATACTTAATAAAATCCATTGTAACGTGAGATCCATGGCCGTCAAGGACAAGTAATCAATAGGAGGATTGAGCCTTCGCCTTCGTACTACGATCAAACACCTGCTGCAGCCACGCGAGGCCTATCTCATTGTTCGTCCATCCAGAAGGTGATGAAGATATTCGAATTTAGTGGATGTCTGGATCAAGGGCCTGCAGCCAGGTGTCCTGTATCGATCCTGAGGCTGATTGATATATAAGGGCAGGCTCAAGGCAAGATCCATCTGCGCAGATACAGGCTAACAGCGTTATCCACTAGCGTGAGCTATCCTATATCGTAGTCCTCCTCCTTATGCCCTCGTACGAGGCCTTACTAAAGATCCTCCTTAAACAACTTATGATACTAAGCATAAAGCCCTTCTTATCTATATTGTAGATATAACGCGCCTTAACGTGATATTAATTAATTTTATCGCGTAGGAGGCTAAAGTAGAGGTTGTATTTGCTTCTTAAATCTGCTTTATAGCAATAGTTATTAAGGCCTTTTGCCCACCTTAAGGTAAGTTGATCAGGATAGCGCTAGACGAAGCGACTAGCCCAGTGTACTCTAACCTTAGTCTTAGCGATCTATAAGGCAAAATTGCGTATCATTGGCTAAGTAGGTGGTAAGCCTCTATCTGTTAGTCGATTGATATAGGCGATTAGGGCCTGCTCCTGCTGTGGGTGGAGGAGCTGCCGTTTTTGGCCACCTATCGCGCGTGAGGCGTGTAGGCCTTAGTGTCTTTAGGTAAGCGTAGATTAAACAACACTATATTTTTTTGCAATATCTGTATACGAAAAAGGCTTATTAGGTCCTAGGGCATTAATAGCTGCAAGCGCAGCCTCAATATTAGCCATGGTGGTGGGGATACGACGCGTTGAGGTTGAGGTGGTTGTAAGGCGCGCGCGCACTTTGTGGTCGCGCGCACTTTGTGGTGGGGCTAGTTAGGCTCTACAGTGCCCGTGCACCAGATGAGCACCATCGCCAGTTGAGCACCCCCACCACCACAACAACAAAACTTCAACGCGTCAAAACTCAACTAATATGGACCCGATTCAAGAAGCGATTGCAGAAATCGAATCGCAAGAACTAGGAGATAAATTCTCGTATCAAGCAATCGCGAAAAAGCATGGTGTAGCACGAATGACGTTGATGAGACGACACCGCGGCGAAACTGAGGCCTATGGCGTGCGCAACCTCTCCCTCCATCCACAACACGAGAAGGAGCTTGTACGATACATCGATACGCTTACCGAACGACGTTTGCCACCTACGAAGGAAATGATACAACGCTTTGCTTCAGATTTGGCTGGAAAGCCGGTTTCAGAAAGCTGGGTTGACCGGTTCATCCGCCAGCACCCCAACCATCTCATCTCTGCCCACAG
>NW_007360014.1:538099-540029 GCF_000359705.1 Exserohilum turcica Et28A | reverse complement strand
GAGAAGGGTTCGGGAGGAGACCAGAAAGCGGAAGGCTGCAGAGAAAGCCGAAAGAGAGCATCGTAGAAGCCTCCGCGACGCTGCCAAAGCTATACAATTGCCCCAATCGGGTAAGCGCAAAGCGTCAAAACCTCATAAGCCAGCTACAAAGCGTCAAAAGTGTGGTGGTGTTGCTCTAGCTGTGGTGGGAGCCGCAAGGGTTGCACGAGCTGCTCCACCGCGTAGTCGATGGCAACGACCGATAACGCCCTCCAAAAAAATTTCTAAATAAGCCAAAACTTTCGTAGGCCTATATATAGTATAATCCTAGCTTTGCGCAATTTTATTACGATTTGTGGTGGCTCTACAGCCTCATCTTGTTGACTATATTAAGTTGTTGGGGGTGCTCAACTGGCGATGGTGCTCATCTGGTGCACGGGCACTGTAATACCAAGACCAGAGGGGCTAATAGGAACGCAGGAGCTTATTGAAGCTCAAATTTAGCAAGAAACACAGACATATTAAAATAATAAAAATAATAAAAAAAGACTAGCCTTAAAGGACCTTAGAGGCACAAGCAAACGACTAATGGATAATAATCTAGAAATTAAGATAGCTAAGGAGGCCTCTACGCCTTGCCCTAACAGGCAACTAGAAGAACCGCCTAGGCCTACCCATACTAGGACAAGGAGCAATTTCTCTCCATTTATTGGAGCAGTGCCAAGATACCCTACAGTAGGGAAAACACCAAAGGCAACCTCTATTAAGGAGGCCTTAGAGATTGCTAGAAACCTAGTAATCCAAGTAGCTAACTTAGCTAAAAACAACCCTACTAGGCAAACTAGTTTACTAGACCTTGTAGAAGTCTTTAGAGACTTTACAGAGAATGGCAGAGTAAATGTAACGGGCTGAACGCCCTTTGGATAGCTCCTCGATGGAATCTCGGGCCAAGCTGCGCGCGCACCATCTGAACTACGTTCAGACCGAGCAGCGCTCAGACAATGCGCTCAGATACTCTGGCATAACCTTTCTCTAATAAGTAAATAAACACCACGTAAGCAGAGTAGATAGCTCCTTATTAAATACAACCTCTTGTATACCTCGCGATTGCTCCCTAGAGCGCAGCCCCTTACATTTTGTATTCGATCCCAATTAGACATAAGCCTTAGGCAGACTATCTTCTAACTAAGTTTTAGAGCGTGTTGTTAGTGCGAGCTAGTAACACAGAGTTAGTGCTGCAATAGGTACGAAAGGCCTTCAGTGCAGCGAGAAGGTAGACCGTCGCAAGACAGTACACCTAGGGCAGAGCTTCGCAGGAAGTTCAGCCGTGAGAGACAGTAGGCGATTTAGTCGCCCAGGACCTGTCTAGGAAGTCCTACTGTGTCTTGGAAAGCCGAGCCGTAGGCGCAACGTCGCGTGATAAACTACCTAAAGGCCACTCGGGCCTAGCGTACAGTTAGCTAGAAGCGGACGTTGTAGTAAGAAGTCCTGTCAATCCTCTATCAGACGGGGTGCAGGCCGTGCGATTACTCTTAATTAGAGACAAGATCCCACGAGCGAGACGGCAAGACGCGAGTCTTCCTAGGGACGCGACACGACAACAGCCAAACGCTGTTCAGAACCAGCTAGAAGAGAAGTACAGCCAAAGGTAAGCCCTACTAGTCCTCACTAACGAGGAGTAGGCCGCAGTTAAGGACTGCGCGAGCGGATCGAAGAGCGACTAGAAGCCCTGCATATTAGCAGGCAAAGAACGAGACGTCCAAAACGAATTAGGCAATGGAGATTAACGTTCCAAACTTGAATGTGGAAGAGCTGGCGGCGTACGCTGCTGCCAAGAACCAGGTAGGAGTATCAGATGAAGAGATCCTGTGCGAAATTACACAAATGCTTAGAGAGGACGGATGGAAGGAGGCAGCAATTAGGCCAACAATTGAAGCGGTCGCCAAACGAT
>NW_007360014.1:515319-520068 GCF_000359705.1 Exserohilum turcica Et28A | reverse complement strand
CAAGAACAAACTCGCAACAGATATTAAAATGCCCTCAAGCCTCCACGTTCAGTGAACGTCTAGGACCTCTAGCTTACTAAATATAGCTAAGCTACAATAGAAGCTAAGATGCTAAACGTACTAGAGGTTTCCTAGATTAATATTATAACTGCAGACTTTACGTTAGCAGTAAATAAGATCGCTCCTATCTAGGCTGCAACCTTCCAAGCTACTGGAAAGGATCAACCTAGCTTAAGCTAGAAGGACATGATGAGACGGTTTCGAGAGTATATGACACTAAATCATCCAGTCACAAGAGGAAGAAGCCAGAAGGCAGCCTTTATGATGGAGGAATCGTCATACCTCGCTAGTAATCACCAATCTACCCAGCCAGAAGGGGACGCCCAGCAGGCTACTATAGGGAACTCTCAGAGTCGTAAACGGGGCAGACCCCTTTATTAACGTACAGCTAAGGATAACTAAGATCCCTCACCCAGCTCATTAAATTATCAAAGTCGTGGTAGACTAGTAAGCGCTGGCGCTAGATCACAGTCCCTAGATAGCGCTAGACCCGCGCCGAGTAAACTGGCAAGCACTAAGGTTAGATCACCGTCTTAAGGAAGCACTAGAGCTCGAAAAATCACAGCTCCCTGTCCCGCGTGCGACAGGAGCCACTCACTTTACTAGTGCTTCTACTTAGATCAGAAGAAGGCACCTAGTTAGTGGAAGCTGAATTAGATTATTTGGAATTTAATTGAACGTAAAAAGGAAAATAACCTTGAGTTTTAGAATCTTATAAGAGCCTAAAGTCGGCCAAGGACAAGATCTCAAACCTATAAGCAATCTCAAACTCCCCAACTAGAAATTAAAGAGCAGTGACTAAATGGTAGACAGATAACCTAGATTAAGGCAGTATTCGCTGCAGCCTTCGTGTCAAGCCGAGCGGACTACCCTCTGCGTCACTTGTTCATACTCAATTCGGGGACAACGTGTTATATTACTAATAACTCTAACCAAATACACTACTATAAGCCACCAAATAATGGAGATTTTGTATAGGTAGGCAATAGTCAGATATGGATCATGGGATATAGCACGATAATACTCAACCTTACACACAAACAGAGGCCTAGGAAGCTCGTACTTGAAAATGTGGCAATATGCCTAGATCTACTATGCAACCTTGTCTCTTTCTAGAAACTCTAGCAAACAGGAATATAGTGGGACACTAAATCAGAGCCTACAGCCCTTAAGAGACTCGACGGAACGACAATCTGCGAGCTCTTAGAGCGTTTTGGCTAGTGGGTACTTAATACCCACAAAATCCAGGTGCTTAACACACCTAGATTCTGTGCCTAACTAAATCACTAAGCACTCCACACCCACAAGCATACCTTAAGCACTAAGAAACTACCTTAGCGAGCAACTGCGATACTCTAGCACAAGCGTCTAGGTCACCTAGGCCTAGCAGCTATAGAACATCTCGTGCAGCAAGCTTAGGGGGTGAGGATTAAGGGCATTACAATAGTAGAGTGCAATTCATGTGGAAGAGCAAAAATCTGTAGACAGATAAGCCGCGCTCTTCGGACAAATAATTAAGGACCTAGTGAAAGAATAACAATCGATTTCTATAGCTATAAGAAACAGTCCTATAACAAGGAGTTATTACAGCTATTAATCACAGACAAATACTCAAGATTTTAATAGGATTTCTATCTTAAAGACAATTAAACAGCTAAATTAATTATTAAGATACTTACTAACTTTGTCAAATTCCTCTAAACTTAATATAATATCACGCCGAAAGTCGTCAAGACGGACAACGAGATCGCGACTGTTAAACCTAAAGTAATGCGCTGGCTCTAAGCCTAGGGGATTGCTGCTGAGCCCTTAGCACTAGACACTTAAGCACAAAATAGTAGCGCTGAACGCTTAGGGGGTGTGAATAAGAAGAAGGCGCGCGCAATGCGGCTAGACGCCAATCTACTATAGGAGCTTTGGCCAGAGATCACTTGGGCCGTAGTGTACCTATACAACTAAACGCTAAACTACGTTAATTAATAGAAGACGCTGTATAAAGTCTTCTTTACCTATGCATTCTAAACAAATAGGATAGCTACATTTAAGAAGCTAAAAGTGGCTTACCTTAAGGCATATAGGTGCAAAGCGTTTGCAATAACTAATAATACACACTACGGAAAATTAAGACTATAAAGGCTTGATCCCAAAGCTTGGATTAGCTACCTAGTTGGCTACCAGGCGTCGACGATCTATTGGATCTGGATTCCATCGCTGGCTAAAGTCATTAGCACTAGAGACGTAATCTTCAACGAAAATACAATATTTAATAGAAAAACTAAAGACCTAATAGACAGCCTTATGCATAGCACTCTATCAGAGATTGCAGCATACGTCAGGACTATCGAGCTCCCACCACCGATCCCAGACACTGGGACGGAGTCGTTTCACGAAGACGACACCATCAATACAACAGAAGAGATCAACGAATCAGAAGATCCACCAGGCTACTACATGGGAAGGAAGATTCAGGAGCACTATCCAACGCCGCCGGCCACACCACCACCAGTAACACTGCTGGCTTAGCTCATGAGTGGAAAGGCAGCAGCTGCTCCGGAAATCCGATCATCCAAAACAGTCCCATGGGCCGCAGCTTTCATGGCTAGAACAGACGCTGGAAGCATTGGAGATTACAATAGAGGCGCTATTGACAAGGCGCAGCTGCGACGGCTACTCGCCAAAGGAGTCAAAATCCATCAACCTCAACTCCCTGAGCCGCCAACAGCTAGATCAAACCTAGACGAGCACCTAATGGGCGAGCTATTTAAAGAAGCCCAACGCGCTTATCTAGATAGCTATAAGATCACCAACTCGTGGGTAGAAGTACTATACAAAGCAGTTAAGGCAAGCGGACATTAGATTTTAGACTGCATGTAGGTATTTACCTACAAATTCAATTAAGAAAACTAGTTTCTCAAGTGCAAGGCACGACTGGTGGTTAGAGGCGACCAGCAGCGGAATATCACGTCTTAGGACACCTACGCTGCTACTCTAGCTAGACGATCTTTCCGTCTCTTTATGGCAATTGCGGCTAAGTACAACCTTAAAGTTAAGCAATTTAACGTTACTAACGCCTTTGTCTACGCCCAACTCGACAAAGAAGTGTACATGCGTATGCCCTATAGATATTAGAAGCTAGGGACAGCACTTAAGCTCCAAAAGGCACTCTATGGGCTCTGAATATCGCCAGCGTTATAGCAACAAGACTTTACAGCAACGCTCACCAAGCTTAGGTTCTAGACTGTACCTCATAAGCCATGCTGCATAATTAAGGACAATATTCTGATCTTCTTCTATGTGGACGATTTCAACCTAGCCTACAACCTAGACTAACAGCAGAAGGCTAGCACGCTAGTAGAAGATCTCAAGAAAACTTACTTAATAACTGGTGGAGAGAGTATTAGGTGGTTTCTTGGGATTAAAGTAAGGAGAGATTGAGATAGTTGACTTATCCACCTATCCTAAAGCGCCTACTGCGAAAAGATTAGCTAGCTAGCTAAAGATTGGACTGTCTAACATAATACACTAATGGGCAGTGCCGAGCTGAAGCCACGAGATGGGCTAGCTACTCTACTAGAAATTAACAAGTATTAACGCAAGATTGGATCCCTACTTTACGCAGCTGTTAATACTTGGCTGGATATTGCCTTTGCAACGTCTCGCCTTGCTAGATTTCTTTTAAACCCCAGCCAAGAACACTAGAAAGCTGCGGACCGAGTATTACTCTATCTTGAAGAAACTAAGCACCTAGCGCTGCAGTTAAGATTGGGTAGCTCTATGCAAGTGGCTAGTGACGCATCCTTTGCTAATAATACAATAGACCGTAAGAGCTCTCAAGGCTACACGATTAAGCTATTTAGCGGTCTAATTGCCTGGCGAGCAAACAAGCAAGATACAGTCACTACGTCCACCACCAAAGCCGAGCTGTTGGCTCTATTACAAGCAGCAAAGGAAGCTATTTTCACATTAAGACTAATTAAGGAGCTTAAGATTAACCTACTAGATTAGATCAACATCTAGTGCGACAATCAACAAACTATCCAACTAGTCACGCAGGAGATATCAAGACTCTAGACTAAGCTTTGACATGTAGATATCCACAACCACTAGTTAAAACAAGAAGTCACCAGTGGGCGGATTACTGTCACCTACACCCAATTATCAGAGATGACAGCAGACGGACTCACTAAAGCTCTCCTATTAAACCAGTGGCAGCGATTTCTGACTCAACTAGGAATAGTAGAAAGTAGGACTCAAGAAGCAGCCCGAAGAGTGGCATTGCTTGAGATCCAGGAGCAAATTGAGCGTCTTGCAATCTAGGTAGATAATAGGATTCAGCTTGCAGCCCTGTCGAGGTCTAAGCTAAGGGGGTGTGTCAGATAACTGATAGGATCCGGGTGTGATCGAGCACCCGGATTCTGTGACTCGGGCCAATTACAGTGCCCGTGCACCAGATGAGCACCATCGCCAGTTGAGCACCCCCACCACCACAACAACAAAACTTCAACGCGTCAAAACTCAACCAATATGGACCCGATTCAAGAAGCGATTGCAGAAATCGAATCGCGAGAACCAGGAGATAAATTCTCGTATCAAGCAATCGACGAAAAAGCATGGTGTAGCACGAATGACGTTGATGAGACGACACCGCGGCGAAACTGAGGCCTATGGCGTGCGCAACCTCTCCCTCCA
>NW_007360014.1:511441-512810 GCF_000359705.1 Exserohilum turcica Et28A | reverse complement strand
TTTGGATTTGGTGCCACAGTAGGCGAAGACTGTCTCAGCGTTTCGACTTATTTTGCTATTACAGACCAGAAAACTGTTATAGCGTTTTTGAATTTTGTGCCACAGTAGGCAAAGACTGTCCTGGCGGTTGGATATGGTGCCACAGCGGGATCAGGCTGTCTCAGCGTTTAGATATAGGATTTTTGATTTTTGTTGTTTTATTTAGTGTTTTTAATTGTTTTTAGTTTCGTTTAGTAGTCTCCCTATTAGTCATTGGGGCGGTCTGTGCGTTCTCGAAGATTTTCGCATTTCGAACACGTTGCAAGAATACCGACAATACCCCCTCTAGCACCTTAACGAGAGGGCTGCACACATTAGAGGTGGCGTAAATCGGTTTCTCGCGACGTGTTACCCCTATATCTGATAGAAAATTGACGAGTTTTGATGAAAGATTTCTGCTTAAAAGTTGGTGTGTGTGTGTTTTTGATACTCAGCCGCGTACCTAAGACAGAAAAAGCAATAGTAATAGCACTTATAAGGCTGCGCGCGTGCGCGCAGCTAGAGGACACAGAACAACTTAATACACTTAGTTTCTATACTTAAGTTTATCACAGTCTTTTATCACAGTGACCCAAAAACAAGTCCTTGATCAGAAACCCCTCACAGTCTGACAACAATATACTATAGGAAATAACTTACTAGTTTACAATAGTGAACTAGAAGGTATTACCCTAGAGCTAGAAAAAGCAATAGAGCTAGTAGAAAACTATTTAGATATAAAAGTCTATACAGATAATTAAGCTACTCTACTTAGGTTAAAGACTGCTTCTAATAATCTAGGCTAAGAATAGCAAATTAGGTGTTTAAAGGCAACAAAGAAACTAGAGGAGATAGGTATACGCCCTAGCCTTTACTAGGTACCAGGCCACTGAGATATCCCTAGGAACGAAAAAGCAGACGCCCTAGCTAAAGAAGCTACTAAGCTAGACCCTCCTTTTACTAGTAAAACTAGCCTAGCTATTACTAGCTCGCAAATTAAGCAGCTAGGAGAGAGAGAATAGCTAAGCTAACTTGAATAGTATAGGAAAAAAGCCACTAGCAAGAATCCACATACGTACGCAGTAAAATATAAGTAGAAGATAAGAAAGCAAATCGCTATTCCTAGCAATACTAGAAGATGTAACGATGTTACAACTTCGCCAAGTATTGAGCCAATCCCAGAGCCGGATCGGAGGAAGTACCTGCCGCCCTTCATCAGCCATTCGCCCGAGGTCGGATCCGAATTCGGACCCGACTAGGATAGGTATATATTGAGACACTACCCTGTAGCTAGCTCTGTAGACTTTTGAATATCCTTTCGTACAAGGCCTATAGGTGGCTTGTTGAATCT
>NW_007360014.1:498854-506325 GCF_000359705.1 Exserohilum turcica Et28A | reverse complement strand
ATATGCCTCTGAGTGATCCTACGACCGAAACAGATCCGACCTGCCTTTCCTGCGCCGTTACAGAAGAGAGATTTCTAGCGCTTTCTACTAACTTAAACTAGGGCACTATTACCTAAGGGACTACCTATATAAGAGAGGGAAAGTAGATTCTAATAGTTGCCCCTGCAACTATAGGTCTATACAAGACCTACCTTATATTTTATTTAGATGTAATCTATATAGAGAGGAAAGGAAAGGACTAAAAGAAGCCTGTAAAGGCGATCTATTACTACCTATCCTCCTTAAACAAAAGAGGGTATAGAAGCAACTATTACCTTTATTCAAGAAATAAAGGCTAGAACATAAGCCTGGTATAAGGGAAACACAGAAAACGAGGAGTAATACCTGTAATAGGTAGCTATACACCTCCCCCACCCTATCCCACCCCCTACCTACTAACTAATAGGCTACGAGCCTTACCTTTATCTAGTTAAAACCCCTCCTAAATATTGTAGCTAGAAATAACTTACTTAGATACTTATAGGCCTAAAAACCCTACACATCTTATATAGCCTTTTAGGCTGAAAAAGGACGTTAAACTAGAATAATAATAATAATAATAATAATAATAATAATAATAGTATAGGTCTGCTAGAGTCTATATGGACACATGCCGCGGAGGATTCAGCCGCGTAAACTTTTTAGTCCGTGTACCCTTGTCTGCATTGCATCTGCATCTGCATCTTACGCCGCGGGCTCTCCGCAATCAATCACAATTTTCCTCAATGACATACTAGAGGGAGACACGGCCCTAATCCGGCTTAGTGCGTGGTTCCCCAACAACATTCACAACGCAGTACCTGAACCACAACACAACTCAATCCTAACCAACGTACTCACACCATCAACACAGCTTCTCAGGCTATACTCGACATGTTCCTCAGCAACAACTTGCACACCCGATTCCCATTCCGTCGGTCTCGCCGTCTCCCGATGCGCTCGCCTCATCTCACCCCGCGCCACATGCATGCTCCTGCCGCATACGTCCTAGCCCGCCAAAGCGCCGACCAGTGCTCGCTTTATCACCACCGAATCACGTTGCGCGGTGAGCACAGGTGAGAGCTTGCTCGCGATATCGGGGATTCCGTATTCATGGGAGGTTTGCGGTTCCTGCAGCGACTGACATGGTGGTTGTGCGCCAGTATACTCATGGCATAGTCTTGTATCCGGTGGCCGGGTCGAACGGAATAGAGCCTCTTGGGTACAGATATATAAGGCCGTTGGGCCTTGGATGTTGCTTGTTGTAGCTTGTTACGCTGCTCTTACGCCTCCTTTGAGTGTGTGTGTGCATTTTCTTGTTGGAGCGCTGATTGATTCTTCGTCCTCAATATGCGGTTTCAACTTCGCGCGGCGCTGATTGCGGCGCTGGGTCTTGCGTCGTCGGCGGATGCGCTCAAGATTCTCATGGGCAATGACGACGGGTTTGGCAGTGGGAATCTGAGAGAGCTGTACAAGTTACTCGTTGGCGCGGGTCATGAAGGTGAGCTTTTGGTTTGTTGGGCATTGGCACCAATACGTGTATACTGATGCGTGCAGTACTCATCGTTGCGCCCGCTCAGCAGCAGTCTGGCAAGGGTACTACGGTCATTTGGTCAGAATCAGCAAACCTGACCAAGCCGTCTCAGTACGACATTGTACCGGCGGGTTCGCCGTCTGTTGGCCGCGATCCTTCGGACAAAAACATATGGTACTACGACGGCACACCTGCAGCGTGTACCTTCGTGGCGCTCGACTATGTGCTTCCCCGGTATTACCCCGAGTGGAAGCAGACGGCGGATCTGTTCATTGCCGGGCCGAACTACGGTACCAACCTCGGCCCCTTCGTCATGGCATTGAGTGGCACTGTGGGTGCGACTTTTGCAGCTATCTCGCGTTCAATTCCTGGAATTGCGACTAGCGCGAGCAACAAGGCTGTGCCTTACTTCAACGTGACGGGCCCCTCACATCCCGCTGCCGTTGCGGCCAAGGTCACATTCGAAGTTGTGAACGAGTTCATCAAGAACACCCCGAAAGACCAGAAAGTGCTTCCTCTTGGCTACGGCGTCAACGTTAACATTCCTGATCTTGTCAATGGCACCATGCCTCCGGTTGTCAAGACCAGGCTGACGGGCAACGCAAACACTGATGTCGCCGTGTACGACGAGACGACCGGGCTGTTCGACTGGGACAATGTTGATCCTCTGGCCGCCGGTATCAACGCTCAGTACAATGGCGATACCAGTCTCCCCGACGAGACTTGGGCTGTTGCTGGTGGTGCCATTGCCGTCAGCGCATTCACCATGGACTGGTCTGCGCCAGACATTGGATACACGGATGCCGTTTATGCAAAGGTCGACGGCTTGCTGAGCGAGAGCTCAACCGTCAACAAGTCTGGGTACAGCAAGAGGATGGTCGAGGAGCGCATGCGCAAGAGGGGCGTTATGCTGACCGGACGAGACGGTGGCGCATAGACGAAGACAACGACGAACACGTTGTTCCTACGTACATTACGAAAAAGCAAGATACCTTATATAACGCTACATTAATTCTACGAACAGCAATCTTTCCGAGTTGCGAGCGGAAGACCCACACAAGTCTGTCGCCTGTCCACCATATGAATCACGTCAAACGTCTCAAACCCCCCGTGTCACTTACCACTTTGCCGGAACTCCTGCAAACAGCTCGCACATGACTTTATGAACCCAGCCATTTTTTTCCGCCCATTCAAGCCACTGCTAAAGCGCTCGCTCTCTCTCGCATGGAGTTAAGCTTTCCTGCCAAGCTCATGCATTGCGCGCATGTCCCCCGTCCACCCCGCTCCATCTTCTGACACACGTGAACGGTTTCACAACCCAGCAACGGAAGAAGACCCCGTCGTCCATCATCCATCAGACTGACCCAGAGACTTTGCTTTCCCCCAAATTCAGGAACGCGTAGGGATCTTTTGCGCTCTCTCGACTGGCGACACGCAAGATTTTGCAACGGCTCATTTTTTTCGCCCCTCAGTAATCTCGCCCTAAGTAGCCGTGGGGGGGGGGTTGGCACAGTACTTAACCGCCACCGCACATGTGGTGCATGGAGCCGCCCGAGAGAGTCAGAGACACAGATGGATCTAGGGGTAAATTCTTCCGCCATGTGTCAGACGTTTTGCCTGAGGGGAGCCGTTCTGAAGTACGTTTCTGACGGCATTAACGAAACCTGAGGTTTGGTACTGTGGTATTGGGCTATTGGTGCCGCCGCTGTCGTCGCCGAGGCGAAAAGTTCTTGTTTTGCCATGTGTGTGTGGCATACAAAAACGCATTGCAAATACCCTCGTTTCCTTAAGTTTCTTGCTATTATCATTCCGTTGAGTTTGTTCTGAATATTTCTCACTCTTTTTTTGTCGTGTTTGTAAGACTTTACGCAAATATACCTGCTTGACGCGGTATACTTACATTCTTATCTTTTTTTGTCTTTTACATTCGTACACTTTCTTGTCTTGAATCAATAGGACATACAAGCCATAACTGCCCTCTCCCCTACATATACATCCCGCCTTCAAAACCAAAAAACACAAAAATGCATTTCCCCTCCCTCGTCGTCTTTTCCGTCAGCGCGCTCAGCGCCCTCGCCGCGCCCGTGCTGAAAGACACAACGTACAACGCGATTTCGATTTCCGGTGGCACAGCCGGCAACGCAAAAGCCGAAGCCACAGCTGTGTTTTCGGCGCTGGACCTCAAGAACCCGGGGAACATTGATCCGGCAGATCTCACGTTCCTGAATAACGTCAATCAAGTCGCCAACGATGCCGAGAAGCAAGTCTTTAATCCCGCCGTCGCTGCCGCGAGCGGCACGCAAGCGACGCAGATTCAGGTATGTCCAGCACCACCAGCACGAAAAACGTAAAAAGGAAATTTTTGCTTTACTTAGGACCAACGTAAAACTAACGCCGGCACGTAAATTAATAGAACGGAAAAATCAAAAACAAAGTCCTCAAGCTCATGGCTACGGTAATCAAACTCCAGGCGCAACAAGCTCAGGGCAAAGACGTCGCTACGCAGCTCGCTGAGGAAACTAAAAAATTCAGTAATAATGTCGATTTGGATGTCAAGGCCGCGGGCCAAGTATCTGTTGCGGAGAAGTTTGATGCGACGATTTCGGGGACCAAGTAGCCCGCATGTGATGAGTTAAAGAGGGGGCGGGTGATTTTTTTTTCAGAAGACGCTGTGTGCGCTGGGATATATGTGTGGTGGTGTTGCTATTATTTACTTTTGCCGGTTCGGCGCGGCAGCATGGCTTACTACGTGTTGTGTTGTATTGTATATTTATCATTCTTGTGAGCAGGTTGTCGGAATTGTGAATGATTCATGGGACTATGGTGAGGGGATTGAAACCAGCTATAGCGACTCATTTTTACATCTACATATAGCCTATGTTGGTCTTAATGGCTATTTGTTTTCTGCGCATTCATATCTGGGGCGTGACTTGGCAATTTCCGTTTTGACATCTATGCTACAAATATGCACACGATAATATTCGGGTATAATTCCAATCCAAACTACATGTTCGTCCTCGCCTCATAGCTTCGCCTTGATAGGCGCAAAGGTACTCCCCTGTCCACCTCCCAGCGCCTCGACAAGTTCATCCACCTTCTCCAGCACCCACGTACACCCCTCGTCACTGACCAGCCACCGAATTCCCTCCTCCTCACCCGCCTCAGGCTCCTGCTTCCATGTCCCATCCTCCCACGCCTTCCTTAGCCCAAAAACGTGGCTAAGTACCTGTGGCCCAACGCCCTGCTGCGCGCGCAAACATGTAATGGCAATCAAGCTCGTGGTGATGCGCCCCACGGTCGCCCCCTCTTTGCGCGGGGGATCCGTAAAAAGACCTCCATACTCGTTATTGATAATGAAAACGGGCAGGTCCGGGTGCGCTTCACCGAGCTTTAGCTCGAGTTTTGTCTCGAGAGGGCGGTAGATGGCGTTCCAGAGGCCGCGGCCGCGCTCGTTTATTTGCGAAATGTTGGAGGCGTCGGGGAAGCGCGTGGGCTTGGTGTTGAGTGATGCGGCAATCGACGAGGGGAGAGAGGCGCGGAATGCGTTCAGCATGTTGATTGTGCGCGGGATCTGGCGGGCTTTCTTAGCATGGAGGATTGCGCTGGGGGTAGTCGCCTGGAGTTATGCGTACGCCATTGAAACCTATACACTTGAGACCGATTTCGCGCATGAACTCTGCAGTGGCAACGCCCTCGCTCTCCGGCCGCGATTGGGTCGAGCTGTTGTACAGGGCAATCATGGATTCGGGCGAGTTCATGGTCATTGTTGCGGCGGTGGATATGCTCAGCCATGATGGGCGGCCGAGCTTGCGATCGGTAGCCTCTCTTTCTATTTTACTGTATATTTTCTGAATCGCCGGGGGTGCGGGAACAGGGCCTGGCCGTGAATGGGCAGCGTTAATGAGTGACTTGAGGGTTGGCGATAGTTTGGACATGGCGGGCAATGTCAGATGTGTTGACCACGAAGCCAATGGTGCAAAGAGGGACTGCCAAAGAGCGACCAGAATTGGAATTTCAAGAATGCTCCGGGTATGTGGGTAGAGAATGCAGCGGTGGGCGCGTGGTCATGTTTAAGGCGGTTGAGCCCGCCATGACGCGACTCTCACGCCGTTCCGAGGCACAGTTCGGCTGTTTTTCAGGGTCCGACAGTGCATGTGGGGACCTTGAAAGATGCCAAGTCCTTACCACGACACCTCACTGTATGCCTTCATTGACCAGCTTTGCTTTGACAGCTTCTTGTACCAAGCCATCGATTGTTGGCAGAGCGATGTAAAAGCCTACGAGGCTGGGAAATAACCATTTACAAATATTCCGTGCTGGAGGCCTTTGTCTAGAGTTGTCCGGTTCCTAACGGATTTTCCATATATCTGCCCGCTGTCTTTTCGGAGACACTGATTGAGTATAGATCGATAGACCAGACTGAGTGATTATTACAAACAGACATGGGGAAGTCTAGTGACCCGCCATACCGGAAGGCCGGTTGTGAGTATGGTGGGCTACATCATGCAAGTGGCTCACACAAACACGCGGCCTATCTTGTGCTATATGGCACTTTTTGGTCATTAGAGGTTCTTCAATTTCCGCATATTGAAGAGCAAGATGAAAACCGCGACGCTACTGCGGAAACTTTCTACCATATTCCAACATGTGACATGATACATCGGTCCAGTCCCGGCCTTGACAGATGAGAGCATTACATCTGGAGTTTATCTTTGTTCCGGACAACCCGCAGTTCCAGCCGATGACCAACATTTGTTATTACCCAACAAGAATATTACATCCAGCAACGCTTTCCAACTGACTGCGAGACTTCCACCTGTCGAGTATCTGTTTGTCGGTTACCTTCTGCACATGTAAGACAAAACCAGCATGTTGCCCGAAGATGAACTGTTAATCTGTGGAGGTCTCCTTCATCCAGCAATCCTCCAGTTTGATAGCGGTCTATGATTACGTCAATCAACATGAAAGAAGTTCAATCGTCGCACTACAGTGCCCGTGCACCAGATGAGCACCATCGCCAGTTGAGCACCCCCAACAACTCAATATAGTCAACAAGATGAGGCTGTAGAGCCACCATAAATCGTAATAAAATTGTGCAAAGCTAGGATTATACTATATACAGGCCTACGAAAGATTTGGCTTATTCAGAAATTTTTTTGGAGGGCGTTATCGGTCGTTGCCATCGACTACGCGGTGGAGCAGCTCGTGCAACCCTTGCGGCTCCCACCACAGCTAGAGCAACACCACCACACTTTTGACGCTTTGTAGCTGGCTTATGAGGTTTTGACGCTTTGCGCTTACCCGATTGGGGCAATTATATAGCTTTGGCAGCGTCGCGGAGGCTTCTACGATGCTCTCTTTCGGCTTTCTCTGCAGCCTTCCGCTTTCTGGTCTCCTCCCAACCCTTCTCCCGCTCAACACGGGCTGCTTTTTGAAGTTGAAGCTAGCAATCGCAAGCTGCCTTCTTGATCTCGGCTTGCTCGGCTTTTTAAAGCTTTTCAAGCTCAGCTTGTTGTTGTTGTTGTATCTTGTTATCCTGAACTCGTTTAACGCTTGTTGGTGACCACCAAACAGCTCCACCATGATACTCAGGATGATCCTCAAGCTGTAGGGTATAGGATTTGGTTTCCCGCCTCTTCTTGATGGCTAGGGACTGCCTAAGGCCTTTGAGTTCGCCGTGGAGGAGTGTATTTTGAGCTGCAAGGTGGTGTAAACTTCGTTGAAGCTTCCTGACGTCCTTGCTGTTACGATCCCTCACCTCACGACGTACAATTGTCTTCAGCTTGAGCCAATCCTCCCTGGAGAGTACAGAGGTTGAACTGGCTTCTGAATCTGACCCCTCTTAGCAAACTTCTGAGTACAACGTCTGGGTTGGGTGGGTGTATCCCAGTTGCTTCAAAGGACCTCTTGATGGAGGGG
>NW_007360014.1:487115-497317 GCF_000359705.1 Exserohilum turcica Et28A | reverse complement strand
GGGGTGCTCAACTGGCGATGGTGCTCATCTGGTGCACGGGCACTGTAGCACAGAGTATAAACCTTCCATGTCCCTGGGTCGGAACATCGGAGCAACCGATTGCTCTGATAAGTGGCAATTGGTAGAACTTGGCCGGCTAATGTGTGTAGAAGCATGGATGAATAGCCGCTCAAGGCTTATTTCCTGCTGATTCCCGCTAATCACCCTGAAGAAAGCTTGACTTCTGCCCCGCCTGAGCCCATCTTCCCCAACCGCTTGGTCCAAGGCGATGCGCTAACACATCGCTAAGGTCCGATTACCGACTACCTACGTACACTTCACAGGGCAATGGCCTGAACAGGACGACGCCTCTTTTTACTTTATCCTACCCCTGGTAGCCCCAGGATAAATTGAACCATCGAATAATTGTCGTGTCGTCATGCACGAGTCGCCTTGCTTTGCACTGCGTTTTTTGGCTTGTGGAAATGGAAGAAATATATAAGCTGGACATAATGTCAGTCTGTTCAGTGCATCCGTTATTTCCGGGGAAAACCACCGCCATGTCAATCTTTCTTCCTCTTGTCGCATTGAGTGGTGTGGCCGCTCAACTGGTTCCACAGCCATGGTCATACACTCAAAACGAGCCGCCAGTCAAAGTTACTGTAGATGCTAGTATCAGACATCAGACCATGATTGGCGGCGGCTGCTCTGGAGCCTTTGGTGTCGCATGCGATCAAACTGGATCCAGGGGTCTTTCGTCTTCAAACCAACAATTAGTCAGCGACTACCTCTTCAATGAGAACGTTGGAGGTCTCTCTATCCTTCGAAACCGCGTCGGTTCCAGCTCAACGGACGGTATCCTTGGTGGTTGTCCGGCGACACCGTCTTCTCCATTCAATTATAGCGGTCTAGGAGCCAATGAAGCAACCGCCGATAGCTGCCAACTGAAGTTGACCAAACAAGCTCTGATAGCCAAGCCGAAGCTTCAAATCTACGCCGATGCATGGTCGGCGCCGGGCTGCTTCAAGACCGACGACACAGACATAAACGGCGGCCTCATCTGTGGTGTACGGGGATCCAACTGCACCCATGACTGGCGCCAAGGTTACGCCGATTATCTCGTGCAGTACGTCAAGTTTTATGAAGAAAAAGGCATAAACATCAGCATGATTGGAGCCTACAACGAGCCAGACTTCAATCCTGTAACTTATGCCAGCATAGACTCGGATGGATATGAAGCCAAAGACTTCTTAGAAGTCTTATATCCCACTGTGAAAAAGTATCGAAGCGACCTTCAAGTAACTTGCTGCGATGCTACAGGTGCGCGTCAAGAGCGTACTTTGCTTTACGAGTTGGAACAAGCCGGCGGTGGGAAGCTCTATGATGTAGCTACATGGCATAACTATCAAAGTATGCCCGAGATGCCTTTCAATACGCAGGGCCAGCCAAACTTGCAAACCGAATGGTCTGATGGAAGCGGCACGTTCAATACCACATGGGACACTACGGGACAGCTCGCTGAAGGTCTCCAGTGGGCCATCTATATGTGAGCCAGAAGGCATTTGGAAAACAACAAGACTATACTGATACCAAAGAAAGGCACCAAGCGTTTGTTCTAAGTGACACATCTGGCTACTTGCACTGGTGGTGCGCTCAAAACAACGCCGGCAATACCAGTGGTAGCGATGCCATCCTTGTCCGCCTTCAAGGCGACACCTTCGAAGTATCCCGTCGTCTCTGGGCCTTTGCCGGATACTTCCGCTTCGCGCGCCCGGGATCCATCCGCATCGATGCTCGCAGTCCCGCTGAAAACCTCAAAGTAACTGCGTTCGAGAATGTAAATGGCACCGTGGCGATTCCCGTCATCAACGAAGCGCATTTCGAGAGACAGGTGGAGATTAGCCTTGGTGGGACTGAGAAGGGGTTTGCAAAGGGTTCGGCGTACTTGGCTGATAATGAGCATAATAATACGATGGTTGGGAACTATGAGATTAATGGAATGGGGTTTGTGGCGACTGTCAAGCCGAGGAGTCTGACGACGTTCTTTTTGGAGTAGATTGTCGGGGTGGAGATGTCGACTCTGCTCGGAGTTTTCAATCTCATCACAACACTGGCGACACGAATGTTTGTGTCACTGGCATATCCATCGAGAGGTACATAACTTATAATCGTTTGCCATCGTCAATACTTATCTACTATTCTATACAGATGAAAATGGTTCTGCACTCATTGGTCGAATATACTTGATTTTCAAGTTGTTATCAAGAACCTGCACTTCCATTTTCATCTCATTTCAGAGTATGCTCTGATAGGAGATTTCCACAACAGATATCACATTCTGGAGCCATGATCCACTTCGTCCGTCTCCTCATAGGCCACCCGAGAAATGATAAGGCCAAGTTAGTGTGAACTGACAGAGTGAAGGCTGCTTAGTCACTCCATGGTGAACTCCTTGTGTAACTAGATTGCGTCCGCGTAGGGATCCCATCACCGCTCCGTTTGCACCATTCACCAATCACATAGATCTCATCCGCCGTGAGTGCGGCACATGACTATACGCTACGGATCCTTTAAGCTTTCACCCCCCCCCCCCCACCAAGTGTTTGCTTATATACGGCCCGCCACCAACTCTTCAGCAATTTTCCATTGCGCTCCTCAACCTGATCTTTGCACTTCTCTGAAACCCAACAAGTCAATCTATCTCACGAAGAAACCAAAAGTCACAAGACGGCCAGTCATGAGCCCGACTTTGCATCTTGCAGACGCCCTCAGGCTGATCCAAAGCGATGCGCCAGTCCCCACCCTCATGAGCCACCCAACGGGTGTCGCGAGCCAGACCCAGCCTGTCCAGCAGATGGAACACAAGCTACCTGACCATTCCTCTCGCACGGGTACGCGTCTCTTTCGTCTCGAGAAGGGTGTTTCTCGCCTGGATGACGGTATCTTGCGTCAAGGCGAGTACATCACTCGTCTCGAGCAAGAGAGTGCCGAGCTCAAGCACGCCCAGAACGAGATGACGGACTGCATTCGGATGCTCGAGCACCATAATGCGCAGCTCGGAGCCCGCCGCAAGGAACTCGTCGCGCAGCTCAGCAACCTCCGCACCCTCAACCAAGACGCTGATAACGCTTTCCTGATGCGCAAGGTCGACGTCGAGCCAGACAACCTCGAGGCCATGCTCGGCATACACAACACCATGATCACCACCGCCATCAACCACCAGCAGCACATGCTTGCCCAGTTTCGCGCACGACACCAAGCTCCAGTGTACGTAGCCCACGCTCCGCAGTACCAGGCTCCCGTGCCGGCTCCGGCGTATCGCCATGCGTACCCGGCTGGATACTCCGAGCACGGCTACTGCTACGCCCACAACTCGCCGTACTGCTGCCGCATCTGCAGTAAGTAATATACATTTGCTATTTTGCTTTTGTGGTTTGGCTGACACTTTGGGTTTGAGAATAAGCAGATCGACCTCGCACGGATGCGGGTGCTCATTGAGTCCATGTGTTTTTCAACACTTCGGAATGAGATGACGGAATCGACCGGGTAGGTACACAACATTTTCTTTTTTCTTCTTGCTTTTGTGGGACATGGTGTGGTATAGTGTGGTATGACACGGTGAACGGTTCGATATCCGGAACTTCATGAGTGTCTGGGATCTGCGCTGGACATCGGGGTGCAAGCCACCTTTCATGCTGGAGGCACACGGAAGGATTGTTTCAAGGACATGCGAGTTTAATGGGGGCTCAGATTTGCGATGCATGTGCATTATGTAGTCACTCGGTTTGGTCGGAAGGGGTAATGCAAGGGTTTGTGATGAAGGGGGGGAACCGAAACCGAGTTTGTACATGATCATGGTCGAATCGAAACGAATGGGTGCAGCTCCATTTTGATACGATGATCTGTCGCCAGTGACTTTTCCTACGTGAAGAGACCAGAACAGATTAGCTGTAAAACTCTCTACTACTACTACTACTACTACTACTACTACTACTACTACACAAGAAGATATCTGCCTTCCGCAGTAGCCGCTGAAGGCATCGCTAAAGCTGTGAGGCACTATTCCGTATTTTTATTCACATTAACATCTGATGAAAACTGATCTTGTTTGATGTCTTGATTTGGTTTGGTGTGAGGTGAGCCTCGTGATAATGTTACAGTAAAGGCACGTTACTACATAGCGTACATTCGATGTTCACGTGTTTCTTGGCCATAGAACACGTAGAAATTCATCCTGGTACTAGAGCTTCACATGCACAATTGAAGTTTGTACTAGGGTAGGTCAGCTCTCAGGAGCCGATTCTACAAACGTGAGCGACTAGTAAGCGGATACCCACCCGTAGGTAGATACGCTACTAGCGCACATTGCCTCGTATTGCTGCCCACCCAGCCATGCACTAATCCTACCCAGAAACTCTGATGGACTTTCTTATAGAATTACGAGCTGTGTCATTTAGAATCAAGGTCTGGCTTTACTAGCGGCATACCAGTACCTATCCAATCAAGTGGCATATATTGGTTCTAAAATACGGTATTAGTAGTGACACCTACTTGGCGATTGTAACTCCTTCATAACGTATATAAAGCACGTCTCTCCTCTTCAAGTCTGATTCATTCACTCATCAGATTCTCTCCTGCATCCTCCAACTCATTCCAATCAAATCCAGCTTTACACGCTTTACCTTAACAATACACCATGCAATTCTTCGGCGTTGTTACCGCTTCACTGCTATGCTTGGTTGGCATTTCTGCTGCACAATGTGTTGATAGATGCCCTACTCTTGGGGCCGTCTGCCTCATTACCTGTACTGTACGTATTCCTGCTAAGCGCCTTGGATAGATCACTAAGTTGGACACAGCTTGCGTCCGCAAGTACTGGAACATGTGTAATCTCTGGAGGACAGCGTATCTGCAGGCCTAATTAAGTGGTACTAGTTTTAGCCATTCAAGCGGTCAGCGCCCATGTGAGGTGCACATGAAACATATTGAACACTACAATGTCCAAATTCAATCTGGTTGTAGGGCTGGGCGTTTGGGCACTTCTAGTTGTTATGTAGTAACGCCAGCCTGTACGTAATTAAACAAGTGCTGTGGCGGAATACCAACACTACTTTCACTCCTAGTAACTCCAACAACTGCATAGCTATAGCGGCCTTCCCATCATTCCCTTGTCGCCTTGAATACAGTCATTTTTAGTGCTGTGATTACCGTATCCTTGCTTCCTTTATGATGCCACCATCCATCACAAGGCTTTGGCCTCCGACTAGCTAATTTATCATACCAGCTTGCCTCCTATACGCAATATGGAAACACCAAAGCCATTGTTCAATGCACTGGCAAAAATAGAGGCAGAAATATGTCATCAGTGATATGTAAACATCTGATTAATGACCCAGAGCAGCAGTGGTGATCCTACAACTTATCTTCATCACCGATACTCTGCGGCTATCATTTCAGCCGCCCTCTCCGCAATTCCATAGACAGCCGTTTGGATATGCGCAGAGATGATCATCGGAACAATGCTCGCATCCACAACCCTAAGATTCTTCACACCATACACCCTGAGCTGCGGGTCCACCACACCGCCGTCCTTCTTTGGCAGCATCGCACACGTACCGAGCGGGTGATAGAAAGTAAACACGTTGTTTCGGATATAAGTCTCCCACTCTGAATCTGTCTGCGTGCTCATCCCAGGATCGAATTCGGAAACCCAGAGATCCTTAAACGGTGCCGTGTTCGCCATTTTTCGCGTGTACTTGGCTGCGGATATGAGTGCTTCGAGATCGTATGATGTGCCTAGGTACCTTGGATTGATCAGAGGTTTATCTGCGGGATCAGATCCGTTGATGTGGACGGATCCCCTGGCGAGCGGATGCTGGACTCCTGCAAGAAGCGTTGCGTATTGTTTACCGTGTCCAGCGGTGCCATTTTTGGGGTACCCAGTTGTTCCGATGTATCCGCCTCCAAAGACTACTTCAATGTCGGGAGCTCCGGAGTCAGGATCAGTAAGTAGAGCGAGCTTTTTCCGGTCTATAGGATTGGATGTATTGGCCGATAGCGTCGCAAATTGGAGGAGCTTCTCATCGCTACCGAGCACTTGCTTCCATTTGAGAAATCCATAGCAGCTACCGGCATACTGATACAATGACGTCTTGTTCTGCTTCCACAATTCCAACTCTGTCGCTGCTCGCGTGGTGTTGTATTTCAAGATATCCACGCCAAGGAGCTCGGGTTTGAGTTCATACGTCGTTTGGATACGGAGGTGATCCTGCAGATTTTCACCTACGCCGGGGAGATCAACGATTTGCTCCACGCCTGCCTTTTCTAGCACGGCCTTCTGGCCAATACCAGAGAGTTCAAGCAACTTCGGAGAAAGAAGACTGCCAGCTGAAACTACGACTTCCTTGCTAGCTTTGATAAATGTGCCGTCGGCAAGGATGATGCCGGTTGCTTTGGAGTCCTTCTTGTCAAGTTGGATTTTGTGGACAGTCGTGTTGAATAGGAACATTAAGTTCTCTCCAGTTTTGGAAAGATAGTCCACCGAGTAAGACCGCGTGTGATTCGACACACGGTACGTTGCTGGCTGATACATGGTACCCAGGTTATTTCCATTCAGTGACTCCAAGTTTTCCTTGATGCCGAGGTTCTTCAGAGTCGGGATGCAGGCTTCAAGCTGAGGTGGCGGGTCCTCGGTAAGAGCAACTTGAATTGGACCTCCGTAGCCCACACCCTCCACGCCATATTGCGGTGAGCCGTTCTGGCGCTGGAAGTTTTCAGTCTTGAGCATCGCTGGATACATGTTGCCCCATCCCCAACCCGGATTACCAAGCTCTTCCCAGGCATCATACTCTTTGACAGTAGCGCGGTTCCAGACAAGTAGATTGAGGGCAGATGTGCCGCCAAGTACTTTACCCCTGTTATGGCCTATGGTCCGATTGTTTGCTGCAGTCTGAGGCACAGTCGGAAGACTCCAGTCATATGCAGAGCCGAAAGTTGAGCCCCTTAAGCCAGGGATATAGATTTTTTCTTCGCCACGTCCATCTGGTCCGGCTTCAACCACCAGAACGCAATGCCTTGGAAGGGCTTCACTTAGTCGAGCGGCTAATGCAGCACCGGCTGTGCCACCGCCAATGATGACCTGGAGATATTCATTAATTAACTCAAAAATCGAATTGCGATTGCGGAAATACATACAAAATCAAAGTCGCCATTGTGTGCCCGACATTTTGGTATGGTTTTCGAGGATGCAAGAACCAGACCAGCAGCAAGGACCAGGGCTGAAGTCAAAATCATTACCAGTCAGATCTAACTGTGTCACGAAAATGGCTTTGTTGGCAGTGTTCTGGTAAGATGAAAAGCGCACAAGACAATTGGGACTTGAGTAGCTGTCTGTGCATTGTTTGGAATGATGCATGCGATTACTAGCGAAAAACGTATCAATTGTCGAAGAGGAAAAAGATCAATCTCTAACCCCTTGGGCTGGAGACTTTATATACTACGGCAGAAACCAATTCCTGTGATTAACACGGATCCACTTATCATCGGCGAGCAACCAACAAAGATGATTGTAGGATGATCAAGACATGTACAATTGAGGCACAGCATTTTAGCCTATATGCATGCTAAACACCTCATTCCTGCTTATGGAAATCCCTCCTTCGCTCAGGAGCCGAGCTTCGACTTGGAATTTACCTATATTTAAGGCACAACCAGAAATATGTATTTCAAGCGATCCAGTCTCCCTTCCAGCCAACTAATGGGTAGCATTTGGCATGACAGTCAACACTTTATTGAAACCGATAGCATCAAAAGCCGGCCCCGCTAAATGTAGCCAAGGCGGCACGGCTATCAATTGTGGACTCCCTTTCGCATCTACCAAGCTTGGTTCGTTGGCCGCTCCGCCAAGTCCTCGCTCCGCTTAATTCTGGGGTCGCTTGTATGCATGTGTCCCTGAAAAGTAATTGGTGGGGCGCCTCTGCCCTCTCGTCACATATCCCAGATTGCAAGTGCATTCAAATCGTCAGCTCATCCACTCAAACATGCAAGATTGAGGAGGCGGCCTCCATGGGGCCCAAACGTGTGCAAAGGCTTCATCGATACGAAAAAAAAAGATCAGAAGTGGCTTCTGCCTTGGCTGGTGCCGCGGAGAGAGGTTTCACCCCATCATGCGTATAACAGTGAGACGGCACAGCAGCTTTTACTCGCATGTCGCGCGATTCGCACATTTGTTCGACGTCCCGAAACTTCAGCCAATGGCAAAAATACGGCACAGTTCAAATAGTAATGTGACCAATAGAATGAACCCCAGACTTTGCATAGCATGGCCATGATATATATGTGCCATTGCCATCAAATACCCCCTAGGGCATTCAGATCTATCTCTCTCACATCCGTTTGAGTTTTATTCTTGAATACTCTTATGTTTACCCAGCCTTGGTATCAAATCACTAGTCATGGAAGGCAAGGGTCCAACACTGATCACCGTCTCGGTCTTGTTCACAACAATCGCATTTCTCACAACGTCGCTACGGCTATGGATTCGTAAGCAGCGTCGAGCATTCGGAGCGGACGATTATGCCATTACAGTGGCCACGATCTGCGCTATCGTTGAAGCCGCACTTGCAATCAAAGCTGTTACCAGAGGCAAAGGAAAACCAAGCTCAGCTCTCTCTAAAAGCGACCAGGAGTTCATAAATATGTACAGTTGGTATGCACAGCATATTCTGTTTGTAGCAATGGCTTTGGTCAAGATTTCTGTTTCTCTGCTCATCATTCGTATCAAGCCATCGACATGGATGAAATGGATCACCGGTATTGTTATCGCCATCTTGGTCACGTCTACACTCGAGGTTATTATTGTGCTCTTGGCTCAGTGTAAGCCCATCAGTCTCAATTGGCGACATGGCCCTGGAACGTGTTGGCCGGCTGAAGTACGCGTCTACTCGATATGCGTACAGGCTGGTAAGACATGTATCAGCTATGTTTTGAGCAAACGCTAAGTGCATCTGTAGGAACATCCATCCTTACAGATCTAATTTGCTCTTTGCTCCCGATTGCTGCCACGTGGAATATTCGGTTACCTTTGAGGGAAAAAATGTCGATCTGGATCTTGATGGCTATGGGCTTGGTTTGCACCGCATGTTCTGCTGTCAGAGCCAAGTCACTAGATTTGAAGGCAATAGGTATCGTCTGTATGTATTAGCCAGACGCTACAATAAATCATTGCTAATCAAATCTACTTAGACGAATACTCAATTGTAACAATTTGGGCCATGGCGGAATTATGTCTTGGCATTACAGCCACTAACCTTGCCCTCTCACGTTCCGTGTATCAGTATTACTTCGGTGATAAACACCGTAGTGCTAGAACCAATCCGCCAGGGCAGTCTTATTCATCTGAAAGTCATTCAGGTCATACTCATATCCGACGATCAAGGAATCGAAATTCGCATTATCTGCACAGTATCCTAAGTGGAAAGAGGGAACTGAATACATCGCGAAGTGAGGATAGTGATGTGCCGCTGAAGCAGATCAAGAGGATCGAAAGGACTACAGAGATAGAAATGCACGCTTCTTAAAATGATTCCATACATCTTGAGTTTTTGTCAAGTTTTTTATGAGCTAATGCAAGCTACTATACCTATTGTGACATGTATCCACAAGCATAGAACCTATGATAATTTTATAAACTTTCCAAAAAAGAATTCTTCTCTGGAATTGGACTAAAACCTGTTCGTGGTGACGTAGCTGCAAGGACAGCCTATTATTATTATTATTATTATTATTATTATTATTATTATCATTCCATTAGAGTCTATCTGCAGTCAGTGACTATGTAAGACTTTGGCCAGAGGCCGTTCTAGGTACAATTTGTTTAAAGTGAGAGTGTTCTCTGTATAGTCCTGCTATTGTGCTGCGGTTTAGTCGCTTCTAGCTGCGCTTAAAGCAGACTCCAGTTGCTGAAGAGCAGTTTAGTAAACAGGAAGAGATGTTAGACAGCAGGGCTGTCTTCCAGCGAGCTCTTTTAGGGCTAAGGAAAGTAACTTAAGAAAGTTTGTTAGTTATTATTAGTTTTAGGTAGTGTCTCTCTGTTCTCGCTTATTTTTAGTTATCTTGTTCTTGGCGTAGATGCCAGCCTCTAGTCCCTACTCTAGTTTTAGCAATGAAAGCTAAAGTCGCCTCTCTGCCTTTGCTAGTGTAGAGGAGTAGTTGGATTGTTAGGT
>NW_007360014.1:479278-482228 GCF_000359705.1 Exserohilum turcica Et28A | reverse complement strand
GCCCAGTACGATGGCCTGCTCCGAGTTCTTGGCAGTTGGTTTTGGGGTAGAGGAGTTCTGGAAGGGGTTTCTGCCTCTATAGGCAGCCTCTGGCGAGAAGTTGGCTTGGCGCTTTTTTGGTGGTAGGATTGGGATTTCAAAGACGCTCTCTTGGCTGGCTGGTTGCTGGGTAGGGTGCTGGGTAGGGGTCCTCTCTGTCCATTTCCCTGTCGATCTGAGCCTCTGGGCCTAGGCTCTCTTGCCTCTGTTCTAGCACTTGGGCTTCGATAGTATCGCTTTCTGGTGGCATTCTGTTGCTGGGGTTCTCTTATTACTAAGCAGAGTGGTCTGTGTGTTTTTGTTTTGAGTGTGAGACGTGTCCTAACTGTCTGCTCTTATAGCTTATAGCTCTACAGCGCGCACGCTGCACGTCTTAAAACTTGCTGTAATTAGTTTCTTGTAAGGGATTTGTATATATTTAACAAAAATTACCCCTATTCTAGAAAACTTGACGTTGTGTGTGTCTCTATAGCTTACTACCTATAAATAGACAAGATAATAGAATAAGCTAATAGCGACATAGAAGTAGTTGTATAGATCTTTTGTAACTATAACTAAGACAATTAGGCTTAGCTTTGCCCCCTTCTAGAACTTATGCTTAACTCCTGTACAAACGCCTCTATCGGTGTATCCCCCTTCTTTCTCTACTATAGTTACTATAATACCCTATTTCTCTAAAAAGAAGCTATCTTAGATAACTAAGAAGCGAGCGTAGCAGCTAAAGAGATAGTACGTACGATTAGCAATATAGCAAACTAGGTAGTTTTAGCAATATTGTACGCCTAATAAGAGCAAGAGAAGTAGGCAAATAAATCTTATAAACTATTGCCTACTTATAAAGTAAGAGACTAGGTCTAGCTAGACTTACGCAACGTATAAATAGCCTAAATAAGTAAAAAGCTAAACTAGAAAAGTAGAAAGTGCTAAGTCGCCTACGTATAGGACCCCTACTAGGTAGAACTTGCGGTACCCTAGGAGACAAAATCCTTCCACGTAGATAAGCTAAGGCTAGCATCTAACAACTTCTTGCTATTACAATAAATAGACGATAGTAGCCCTGCAGCTATTGTTGTATAAGAAGATAGAGAGGAAGAAGACTATTTAGAATAGCTTATACAAGGTATTACAGACAAACGAATACAAAATAGAGAACTATAATATCTTGTTATTTAGATAAGCTACCTAGAGGGAAGTTAGGAACTAGCTATAGCACTTAAAGATATAAAAGCTCTAGATAAATAGCTTACCTAAACTTCCTCTATACAAAAACCTAACAGCTAGCTATAAAATAGCTAGAGGCGAAAGCTACTTAATAAGCAATAGAGACCTAGCGCTACCTCTAGAGGCCAAACTGTTACGCGGGGGTCGGCTATACTTCTCTGGTCTCGGTCCGGGTTAGGGCGAGTAGACTAAAGCGGTAGTCCGTGTGATTGTTTGCGAAGTGCTATGTGGAAAAGAGTTATAGGATTTAACTAAAAGAATAAACAATTAATTCTATACTAAGATAGAATAACTAGTATCAATCTGTGTAAGAGATGAACTATTCTGAAGTTGACCACAACGAGTGTAATAATGAAATCCAACACATTCTTATACCCATTGCCTCTGGCCCTGACATCTGTGGCATCTCCCAGAGGCCTGGCATCTAGAGATGTCCGAGATGTCCTGGCATCTCCCGAGGTCGTGGCATCTGTCTTCTTGGCAAGATGTCGCGTCTTGGCGAGATGTCAGTCACGTGATCCGCGCCCCGCGCTGATCGTTACCTTCTGACGTGGACGCCCATAGGCTTCCTACCTCCCGTCCGTTGTCAAGGAGAGGATCCTTCTTGTTACCTTGTAACAACAATATCTATACGCTCTGTATGCCGCCTCACTTATCTTACCTACTCTAGCCTTTTAACGTTAGCTACTTCTTGCTATTAAAGCGCGCGTACAGCTGTAAGGTGGAGAGCCTAATACGTAACTACATTAACTATATCACTAAGCTTAAGTTTCTACTAGCGTTTAAAGTAGCCTTTAATTAATCCTTCACGGCAGCTAATATCTGCTTAGCCTTTTAAGGCGTAGGCCTTGTTCCTTTCTAGCTAGACACTATTCTATTAAAGCTTAACGTATAGCTGCGTACGCCTACTCTAGTAGCTGCTTTTGTAGAGGCTGTCTAGCAGGCTTGTACCCTAAGCAACGTACGCGAGCTTAAAGCCTAATTAACGCTAATACGTGATTAGGTCTAGCAGTATAAGAGCTTATTACTAGCGTTAATTATTACGGCAATTAGCTAGCTTAAGAAGAGGGTAGAGAGAATAATACTCTTAGCTAAGCTAATGCGCAATTAGATTGCTAGCCTTAAAAGGGTTAACAAGGTAGCAATAAAGCGTAGGTAGCGTAAAAGGAAGCAAATATAGAAGCATAGAGTGCTAACAAAGAGAGCTAGAGAGGATCTACTTACTTAGCGTAAGGCTAATCAGCAGATTGCTTATAAAGAGCGTTAGGGAGGAGAGCGATTAGGTGTCAGCCGCTAGGCTTTGGCGCGCTGCAGTAGGTGTAGAAAAACTAGCCACAACTTGCGTACGTGCAAGAAAGATACTCTAGGTACTGCTTAATCTATTATATTAATATACAGTAAAACAACTATATTGTGGTGGAACTACAGGCTTATAGACCTCTTTATCACAACAACACCAACTTCGAGTTTTCTGGAAACCGCTAGGAAAGCACGCTATCTAGGAGAACCGACCACGAGGAATCGACTAACAGCACTTTTAACACCTGCAGCTAAGGCGCTAGCGCGCAGTAGGGAGAAGAAGGAGGCCTTCCTTCGTTTTCTCACGCCTGTGAGAATTTTTCTCACAGAGCTTGGGCTCTAATGCCAAGACTAGAGGGGCCAATAGGAACGCAGGAGCTTATTGAAGCTT
>NW_007360014.1:474577-477078 GCF_000359705.1 Exserohilum turcica Et28A | reverse complement strand
TCTTCTTTTGTTAAAGCTAGCCACTCCCCATCTACTATCTCCTTTGTAGGTATTTAGTAGTGGGGCTGGAGTAGATGGTGGTGGGGGGGAAGAGATCTTCTCTAAAGGCTTGGCATTTTTCTCTAAAGGTCTCCTTGCCTTTAATAGCAGGTATCCTTATAGATAGGTTGTCTTTTGTGTAGGCCATAGCTTTAAATATCTCTTTTAGCGTCTCCTTTTGTAGGAAGGTTTCCCAGTGGTTAAGCTTAGCTTTTTTAATAGCTTTTAGATATCTGTATTTTGCAATAAGATACTCTTTTTTCCACTGGTTGATTTGGCTGTTGTCCTCTCTACTAGCTTCTCTTTTTAGGACTCGAAAAGCTCTGTTTTGATCCGACTTTAGGTTATCTAGCTCACTAGTCCACCAAGGTTTTGTGATCACTCGCCTAGATTAGACGATTAAACGGGAGTTTAATACTACTGTCACATTTATAATAGCCAACGACGAATAAGGCTATGGTCTAACAGACGACTTAGCGCGTGCATACTGTTAGCAAGAAGGAATTAGATTCTAGATTAGAGCTCCACATACAAAAGAGCAGAATGGCTCTGTAGAAAGATCAGGAAAGACTCTAATTAACTACTCACGATCTATGATGAGCACTTCAAAACTACTACTCCATCTTGCTCTAGAGACATATGTCACTGCAGGATATCTTCTCAATCGCACACCTACGCGATCTCTTAGCTAGAAAACACTATTTGAAATAGCGTACTGCAAGAAGCCTTTAATAGCTCATCTTAAAATATATGGCTGCCGAGCATACGCACTACGCACGCAGATACCGCGAGGTGATAAGCTCACTCCTCGTGCCCTTATAGGCTACATTGTTGGCTATAATGCCTTAAATATCTATAGGATCTAGATACTAAAAGCAAAGAGTAGAGCGCACCAGGGCAAAGTCATTCGCACACGTGATGTGACGTTTAAAGAGGACATGTTCTACCAAGCTTTCGATAGTCAAGATCCACTACTACAAGGCGAAGAGATACAAGAGGTTATACATACAATCCATATGCCACTACTGCAGAATCTAGAAGAGTCTTCTAAAGAAGAGGACGAAGGCGCTACAACAGAAGCCAGCCAGGATATGGATATACCAACTTCGTCCACACAAAGTACTAAAAAACCTTATGAGGATCACAACGCAGGATCTCTGCCTACACCAGCTGTGACAGCTACTCCAGATCCAGACAATCACATGGGATATCACCAAGTCTCACTAGCTACAGCCAGCCATAGTTCCACGCCTACTCCAGAAACACAGCCATCTACTCGTACATCAAGAAAACGAAAGCGACGCGACTTAATAGAGCAATTAGTAGACACAAATGCTGCAGCAAATCGCGAACTTATCAACAGCAATCTACGCCATTCACATATACTGCTAGAAGGAGCAGCAAGATCTAGGAAGCCCACACGCAAAAGCAGCAGCTTCTTCGTCTGTAAATACTAGTCCACGTTTGTGGCAGCATCTATTACAGCTCTAAAAACACAATTCTACCACTTAACTCTACCTCCTGAGCCACGTTTTTATTAAGATGTTATAAAGCTCTCTACCGTATATAAGCAAGGCTTTATAGCAGCAATGCAACGTAAGATCTTAGATATTAAGCGCAAGGATACGTACAAGACTATATCCTAGAAGGATTTTAACACTTAAGACACTAAAGTCCTGCCGCTGATATAGGTGTTTAAATATAAGCTTAATAATAAGGGATATCTAGTTAAATACAAGGCTAGAATCTGCGTTTAAGGCGATCTACAAGCGATAGCTAAGGATACATACGCTGCAACTCTAGCTACGCGCATCTTTTAAGGACTTATAGCTATTGCAGCATACTTTAACCTTAAAATACGCTAATACGACGCAGTTAACGCATTCACTAATGCTTAACTTAATACACCTGTTTACTGTCACCCGCTAGAAGGCTTCTCTAATGCTAAGCATCTGTGGGAACTACGCAGAGCTCTCTATAGGCTCAAGGCCTCACCACTACTATAGTACAAAGAGCTCACAAAGACGCTTAATGAACTAGGTCTTTAAGAAGTTAAAGAGGCACCTTGCCTTTGGCGAAATGAAAAGCTTATTGTCTTCTTTTATATTAATGATATAGTTATACTTACGCGTCTAGCCCATACAGCAGCACTTAACGACTTTAAACGTAAGCTACTACGTCGATATAAGATCTAATTGCTTGGAGAACTATCCACCTTCTGTGGAATACAAACACACCGCGACAGATCAACTAGATCTATCTAGCTATCGCAGTTAGCCTACATTAACAAGCTTAACGCCAAATATCCATTACCAAAGTCGTTCAAGCGGCCTCTAGCCACTCCTCTCCCTCTAGAGGAACTACTCCCTTTAGGCTAACTAAGAAATAACGCGAATATACATAGATACGCACAGCTAGTTAGATCAATTAGCTATGTAGCAGCTGCTACACGACCTAATGTA
>NW_007360014.1:454106-474557 GCF_000359705.1 Exserohilum turcica Et28A | reverse complement strand
AGCAATGCAACGTAAGATCTTAGATATTAAGCGCAAGGATACGTACAAGACTATATCCTAGAAGGATTTTAACACTTAAGACACTAAAGTCCTGCCGCTGATATAGGTGTTTAAATATAAGCTTAATAATAAGGGATATCTAGTTAAATACAAGGCTAGAATCTGCGTTTAAGGCGATCTACAAGCGATAGCTAAGGATACATACGCTGCAACTCTAGCTACGCGCATCTTTTAAGGACTTATAGCTATTGCAGCATACTTTAACCTTAAAATACGCTAATACGACGCAGTTAACGCATTCACTAATGCTTAACTTAATACACCTGTTTACTGTCACCCGCTAGAAGGCTTCTCTAATGCTAAGCATCTGTGGGAACTACGCAGAGCTCTCTATAGGCTCAAGGCCTCACCACTACTATAGTACAAAGAGCTCACAAAGACGCTTAATGAACTAGGTCTTTAAGAAGTTAAAGAGGCACCTTGCCTTTGGCGAAATGAAAAGCTTATTGTCTTCTTTTATATTAATGATATAGTTATACTTACGCGTCTAGCCCATACAGCAGCACTTAACGACTTTAAACGTAAGCTACTACGTCGATATAAGATCTAATTGCTTGGAGAACTATCCACCTTCTGTGGAATACAAACACACCGCGACAGATCAACTAGATCTATCTAGCTATCGCAGTTAGCCTACATTAACAAGCTTAACGCCAAATATCCATTACCAAAGTCGTTCAAGCGGCCTCTAGCCACTCCTCTCCCTCTAGAGGAACTACTCCCTTTAGGCTAACTAAGAAATAACGCGAATATACATAGATACGCACAGCTAGTTAGATCAATTAGCTATGTAGCAGCTGCTACACGACCTAATGTATTAAAAGCGCATTCAAAACTAGCTAAATTCCTCACTAACCCTTCACAACAGCATATCAATGCTGCCTATCAAACGCTCAGCTATCTATACTCTACTAAGGATCAAGCACTGTACTACAATGCCTCCATCTCTACCGACATAGCACATATTGAAGATCATCAAGAACCAGACTTCTATGGTGCTACGGATGCCTCGTACGCCGACCACAAGGCCACAAGGAAAAGCTCGCAAGGCTACATCTTCTTCCTATTTGGCGGGCCTATTGACTAGAAGGCTACACTGCAACGATGTGTCACAAAATCAACTACTGAAGCTGAACTAATCGCCGCCTCGTCTGCAGGCACAGAGCTGCTATGGTGGTGGAGACTATTTAAGGAGATTAAATTTGATCTAGGCAATGAGCAGATACTATACTGCGACAATTAACAAACAATACGGCTAATTACAGCAGCTACACTACAACTCAAGACGTCGCTTAGGCACGTCAACATACATTATCACTAGCTTCGTTAAGAAGCACAAGCTCATAACTTCAACCTCACATATATACTAACTAGCGTTTAACCCGCTGATGGACTTACTAAACTACTGCCTCGTTAGAGACACGAAAATTGGGTATCACTTTTACATTTCAAGATCTTTCCTACTATATAAGCTATAGCTATATAGTGCAGTACTCTTCCTAGTTTTTCCTCTATGGTTTTTATAGGTTTAACGAGGCTGTACGCTTACAAAGCTCTTTTATTAAATATCAAGGCACACTACTAAACTCCATACAAGAACAAGAAGCAGTCAGGACCTCAGTGCTAGCTCTAGGAGACGTCTGACTACTGGGGACGCCCATAGTACAGAGCGAGGTCCACCTACACCGCGACGGCGGACGATCCCCACCTGGCACTGCTCCAATACAAGCGGCAACCCACCGCACTCTTGCAAGCAGCCCTACTCTGTAGAGCAGGGGGTGGCCTATAATCACATCAGCTTCAACATGCGTTCGAACCTAAGGGAGGTGTGTAAGCCCAGAAGTACCATGTATGGTCACGTGGTTGCCCACTGACTAATAACACCGTATTTAAACTTGCTCCTATCATGATACACATCAGAATACACAATACTTCCTACACCCTCAACTGCTTACATAAACTTAATATTATTATAAAAATTAGGAACGATGTACGTAAAGAAGTACAACAAACTATTATTAAAGAACATTATAATAATCCTATACACGGACATTTAGGAATCGCTAGGACTATAGAACTAATTTAGCGCAACTACTAATTTAAAGGAATAAAAGACAAAGTTATAGCATACATCGCCAAATGCGCAGAATGCTAAAAGAACAAGCATAGCACGCACGCACCATACGGAGAAATGCAAGCCCTAGAACTACCACAAGAACCGTAGGCAGACATCTCTATAGACTTCGTTACAGGACTACTAGCATCAAAGGATCCAACAACTAAGGTTACCTACAACGCAATACTTGTTGTAGTAGATCGCTTTACAAAACAAGCAGAGTATATCTTATTTAGGAACAACTACACAGCAGTGGACTTAGCATACATTATCCACAACAGAATCATCTAACACCACAGAATACTAAAGTTAATTATTAGTAATAGAGACAAGCTATTCACATCTAACTTTTAGACGACACTACTTGTAGCAATTAGAACTAAGAGAAAGCTATTAACAGCTTACTACCTATAAACTAATGGACAAACAGAACGAACAAACTAAACAATAAAGACATATCTTAGGATTTACGCCAATTATTAGCAAGACAATTGGGTACAACTACTACCTATAGCATAGATGACAAAACAACGAATGAAACACAATAAATACCAAAGAAAATCATACTACGCACCTCAACCACCGGAGACGGGCGCATCACCACCTGAACTAGAAACAACCAAGCTCGACTTAAGAGGCTCCCAGTAATCCAGAGGCAAATCCGCGAACGCACCCCAAGTACTAGGAGACAAGTTAATTAATAGATTAGACTCGTCGAACTCTAACACGCCTTCCCGCTCTAACTCTTCTAGCTCTCGACTTTCTATAGCAATCGCCTTCTTAGCACGCCTCTCCAACAAATCTATTTATAGCCGCAACCTCTGCTTCTAAGCACGATAAGTGCGCAACTCTTCTAGAGCCTTCTTATGAAGCCTCATAGCCGCATCTTGCGCATCGCGACTCTCTTTAATACGACCCTCTAACTTCTCCTTCTCGGCAGCTAGACGCTTAAACTTGGACTTGGTAACACGGACAATACACCGTTGTCCACAACGGAGACATTCGCTACATTTTCTAGAACGAATATGCACCTTGCACACTTAGTTATTCTTTACATACAACAAACACTTCTGCACTATAATTTCCCTAAAGGATTCAATAAAATTAGCAAGATTCTAACGACGGACGGTACTCAACAAAGATGGTTGTTTGGGCATAACAAAAACAAGGCAAGACGCTAACGCTTATAACAAAGGGACCGCTTAGTTATAGCGTGCCACGCGACCCCACATAACCAACAACACCAAGACGCCACCACACACCCTAGGACCTAGGTTCAAAGACAAACCTATAGGGAGGGAGGATGGTGTTACGATCCGTGACTAGTAACAGATAAAACTACTCACTAAGTGATCAGTTTCGAGGATCCAAAGGATGCACTACGCCGCAATCCTTCGCAGCCGTGCCGCAGTCACGTGACCTGCTCAGTGATCAGTATGTCTTAGCACTACTGAGCAACTAAGCACTCTGCATGCAACCTGCAAGTTGCTCAGTAATCAGTACCTCTTGGCAATACTAAGCAACTGAGCATATTGCATGAAGCTTTAGTATATAGCACTAGGCATTAAGCCCTTATAGCTCAATATGTTTAACTTAAGTTTTAAGTACAAGTATAATACAGAGAGTTATTCTACTTGCACGTTACCGTCCTCGTTTGCACCCTGTCACTCTATCTGCGAAAACCAACCAACAAGAAGATCAACACCAGAAGTCTGATATTACTTCCACTTGATCTATACTCTTAACAGTTATATACTATACTAGTAGAGTTCTTTTTAGGTAGTTGCTATAGGTATAGAGAGGTAGTAGAAGTTATAAGATATACTATCTTTACTAGTAAGAGTAAGAGTCCTATATATATGCTAGTTGTTACACGGGGTTCGACTATATTTAGCTAAGACTCAGTCCGGGTTAGGGTGAGTCAGCAGATTCGTGGTAAGCCGTGCGATTGCCGAGTTATTCGAGTGGAAAAGAGTTATGGATGTTTAAACGATAGTAAGACAATCAATTCTATGGTAAGATAGAATAACAAAGTACCAATCTTGTTAAGTAAAGAACTTGTAAGAGAGTACAGTATAATGAGTTGACCACGAGTGTAATAATGAAATCCGACACATTCTTATACCCATTGCTTCCAGTCCTGCCATCACTGCCATCGCAACTTAATCCTGGTCTTTCCTAATGTCCCTGATGGCTGCCATCACATAAAAGCTGCCATCACATCGCTAGTCCTGATGGTTGGTCTTGGCGTGATGTCAGTCACGTGATCGCTGCGCTGCCCCGCGGCGATCCCTGTCATGCATCCCAAGTGGTTTCTCAACCCTTTGTCGTCAGCGTCTGGGGAGAGGATCCTTCCCTTTGTTACTTGTAACACTAGTAGCGTGCTAGTGTAGCTACCTAGCGCTTAGGCGTTTAGTAGTAAAAGAGAGAAGTTATATATTACGCTAGTGCTAGCATCTTAGCGTAATCTTTTCGGCTAAATTAGTCTACTTTAGTCTATTTTTTTTAGCCTTCTTTTCTATTATATACCTTTTTCTTTCTTAGTAAGTTTTAGGTTTTTTTTTAGTACTCTTGAAAGTTTATATATATAAGGCTACCTTAAGTAAGCCTAAATTAAGCCTCTTTAGCCTATTTTAAAACTCTTTAGAGTATTACTTACCTTTTTAGCTTTAACTAACTTAAGTAGTACTAAGTCATCTCTACTTACGCTATTTTAACCTTTATTACTTTAGTTTAGCCCTCCTTAGCCTAGTATATATATTATAGCATTAGATATTAGTAAGCTAAATAAAATTGCTATTTTTAACTTCTTTACCTCTGAGCCTAAGTGCTTGTTTTACTTTTATACTTACTATATAGCTATCTTTACTTATAATAACGTATTCCATCACCAAGCGGGCCACATTACTAAGTGTGCCACTTTTTCTTGGAATCACGAACTTCACGTACAAAAGATAATGCCCTAACAATAGAACGTAATATTAACTTAGTAAGAAGGTAGGCTTACTTTAGCTATCTAGGCCTATTATATAGGCTAGTTTAAGAGTATTCAACGCGCTATAGCAGCCTATAACGTTTGATATTAGTCGATCTCTTAGTAGCTTTAAAGAATTACCTTTTAACCTATAATATAGCTAAATTACCAAAAGCTAACTAAGTCTAAAGAGCAAACTATTATATAATATATTCTTAACCTAAATTTATGAGGATTTGCCCTCTATCCATATAAAGTAGTAAATATAGCAGAGAAACTACTACGCAAATAAGATAGTAAGCCTTTAGGTAAATGCTAGGTAGAGTAGTTTATTACTTATATAGACGCGCTTAGAATAGCCTTTAGTTAAGTAAAGAATTATTAGAGAACTTAATAAGAGAATCTAGAGATTATCAACGCGTAGTTTAAGCTTATATTAGAGATAGTTAAGAAGTATAAAGTTTATTTAAATAACATTTATAGCTTTAATAAAACTAGCTTTTAGATAGGCGTAATTAGCTTAATAAAGGTAGTTATAGGCGTAGAGCGTCGTACGAGGCCTACTCTCACGCAGCTAGGCAATTATAAGTAGGTTATAGTTATCTAAAGCATTTGCGCTACGGGATACGCTACTTTGCTATTTATTATCTACAAACGATATGTCTATATCTCTATATAGTATAAAAAAGTAGATATACTATATAACTAGAAGCTTTTAGTATTAAAGAATAGCTAGATAAATAATAAGCTTAGTCTTATATAGTTAAAGCACTTTAACGAGTATATAAAGACTAGACTGGCGAATGGGTAGGGGTAGGGTAGGGGTAGGGTTGGCTTATATAATACCTAGCCCTACCCCTACCCCTACCCACGCTAAGGTTCCTTAGCATAGGTAGGGGTAGAGTTGCTAAGACCTAGGTAGAGGTAGGGTTAGGTTAGCTAAGACCTAGGTAGGGGTAGGGTTAGGTTAGCTAATGTAAGAGGCTACGCCTAAAGTGTGTGTGATCGAGTATATCTATACGACTACCTGGACTTCAAGAAGCTTGAAGTCTTGTTACTGCCTTTTTGGCTATGGATGGCGTAAGTAGTCGTACGCTCGGCCCGTTGGGCCCGCCTATTACATTTTCTTAGAATTAATAGGTCCTACCCTTTTTATAGCCTCTTAATTTCCTAAGCGTAATAGCTATAAGTAATTAGTTATTATATAAAATAAAAGCCTATAATAAACTTACTACTAGGCTTAAATAAGCGCTTTTTAGCGGTATAAGTAGTCTTAGTAGCACCCTTACGCGCTACCTTTCCCGCTAGATTCTTGCGCAGCTATTTGCCTCTAGTTGACCTTTTTACTATTTGCTGGGTGCGGGCTATAGTATATAATAAAGAACTATAAGTATAGTAGTAGTAGTAGTAGTAGTGGTAGTGGTGGTGGTGGTGGTGGTAGTAGTAGAAGTGGTAATAGTAGTTTTGTGTAGGCGATTCTAGAAGTAATTAGTTATTTGCTTGCTAGGCAGCCTTCTTAAGCTAGCGCGGCGCTAGCGTAGCCTAATTACCCTATAGATATCTCAATATCTCTATAATAAAAAACTATAATACTCTACAGCTATAAAGTAGAGCGTATAAGCTTTATTCTAACACCTATATAATAAGTTTTTAACTTTCATTAACAGAGATGCACGCGTTATAAGATATTACGCAAGCGGTGGCTAGGGTTATAGGGCGCTAGCGCCCGCAGCGCGACGCTCCTACTAAAAATAGTATTCCACCTTCACCTTGAATAAAACTACCTGCGTACTACTCTACCACTACTCTACTACTACTACTACTACTACTACTACTACAACTACTACTACTCCCACTACTTCTACTACTACTGCTACTACTACTACCACCACCACCATCACCACTACCACTACCACTACTGCTACCACTACTGCTACCACTACGACTACTACGACTACTACGACTACTACTACTCTATTTAACTTCTATAATATTACATATCTTTATTATAGCTAACCATATAGTTAATTAAGCAAGAATTCAATAATAATATTATTTTAGAAGGCTTAGGTCCTACGTAAGATATTAAACTACTAAAGAGGTTTACTTCTAAGAAGTAGGCTAAACTTACTAAGGTATTTATTTTAGTTATTTATTATATGATATACTAAATTAAGTAGAGATATAACTATAAGCAAAATAAGATTAATAAAATCCTAGCGTAGCGTAGTTTAGAAGGTTCTTGCAAAGGCTAGCTAATAGGTCTTAGTGTACTATTCTATAGCTAGCTAAGTACTGGTAGCTATACTATAGCGTAGAGAGATTAAACTTACTACTTCTCTTCTAAACTATATAGTTTTCTATAAGCTGCTTAATCCTTTTTTAAAGTAGCTAAGCACGCTCTACTTTAGGTAGCTTAAGATATTTATGTTACAAGTAACAAGCAGAAGAATTCTTCCCCTAAAAGGAATGGCAAGTGGTTGGAGAATCACTTGGGATGACACCAAAGGCATGACGACAACCCCGCGGTGATCACGTGACGTGCCATCCCGCCAAGACGAGACATCCCGCCAAGACTGGGATGGCAGTGGGTCTTGGGATGGTATGCCATCCCAGACATCCCGCCAAGAGGCAGAAAGATGGGATGGACAGGATGGCAGGACTGGAAAGCAATAGGTATAAGAATGTGTTGGATTTCATTATTACACTCGTTGTGGTCAACTCATTATACTGTACTCTCTTACAAGTTCTTTACTTAACAAGATTGGTACTTTGTTATTCTATGTTACTATAGAATTGATTGTCTTTACTATCGGTTAAACCTCCATAACTCTTTTCCACTTGAATTACTCGGCAATCACACGGCTTACCACGAACCCGCTGACTCGCCCTAACCTGGATCGAGTCCTAGCTAAGTATAGTCGAACCCCGTGTAACACTTTGACCACCACCGAATTTAGTGGAGGAGTTTAACCCATAGTCGCTCGAATAAGATTACCATAATGGCCCACAACGGAAACCAGTTTACCCAGGGACAGGAGCCTACGGTAGCGGCCCCTACGCCCTCACTAGCTCTCGACGACGAGATGCTCGAAGGAAGTGGTTCGGACTCCGACTCCTCAGACGAAGAGAAGAACAATGCGAGCTAGGCCGAGGTACGAGATCTTAAGCGAAGGCTACGCATGCAGGAAAAGCAGCATAGCGACTAAGCCAAGCAAATAGCGGCCATGCAGGAAATGATGGCCTAGATGGTAAGCTAGCTTATAGCTACGCCTAACGAAAAACCACCCTCAAAACCTAAAATGGCAGTACCCAAGAAATACGAAGGAGGACGAAACGAACTAAGGACGTTCCTCACTAACATCGACTTGTACTATGGATTCAACTAAGTACCTAACAACTAGGAAAAGATCCTAATAGCTAACACACACATGAAGGGCAAAGCAGCCATGTGGATGCAGCTATACGTTAAGGATTTCCTGACCTCACCCACCACCCACGGAACTAGGGAAGAAACTAAGGCCTTGTTTAAGGATTAGGAAAGTTTTAAGGAAGAAATGGGGCGCATCTTTAGGGAAGTAGACGCAAAGAACCAAGCGGAGAAAGCAATTACTCGCTTGAGGCAAACCAAGTCTGTATCAGCGTACACAGCCAAGTTCAAACAGCTCTAAGCTAGAATCGACTGGGACGACGCAGCACTTCGAACGGTATTCGAAGCCGGACTTAAGGACAATGTCAAAGACGGTCTTGTGCACCACGACAAACCCGATACACTTCATAAGCTAGTAGAGCTAGCTACCCGAATCGACAACCGACTGTGGGAACGAGCCCAGCAAAAGGGACGATTCTAACCCACGGTGGCCAACATGAAGAAACAACGAAACCGAACAGACAGGGACGGTGACACTGTTATGACTGGTAAAGTCCAAGACAAGAACAAAAACAAGAAGAACCCATGGAAGAACCAAGATGGTGTCTCCAAGGACGAACGACAAAAACGCTTCGATAACAAGGCATGTCTCTGATGCGGCGAAGTAGGACACTTCCGCAGAGACTGCCCGAAGAACGAAACTAGCAAGCAGGCAGTAGTCAAGGTCAAGATGATCAGACTATCCACGCCATACCCCAGACACGATCTCACGTCAGAAGACAATCTTAGCGATGTAGACCTATATGACGAGGCGCGAAGAGCCACTAGCCTAGAATACGTAGTCATCCCCAAACTAGCCCAGCCAAGCATCGAATGGGACATACCCCAGGCGGAGGACTAGACCGTTAGCGGCACGGACGCTCTACAACGATTGGCCCAAAGATAGTGTTGGACATGTGGAGACAACACACACCAAGCCAACGACTGTATCTCCAAAATAGGAAGAATAGTCGTCACGGGACTAAACGCCACCAAGATCATACAACAAGCACAAAGAGAGTAACTATACTTTATGGAGCCAGCTAAGGCCTTAGACTAGGAAGCACCCTAGAAAGGTTAACGCACGAAACACAAGGACCTGCATTAGGTCGACTGCAAACACAAGAGATGTAGTCATCATAAACGCGCAAGGCACGCATCAGGATATGGTGGAGACGAATGCTGCCATGCACAACTAGAACACCACGAATGCTTTGTTAAAGGATGCTATACCCACGAGCCAGAGAAGGAAAAAGAAGCTCACTAAAAGCTGTGCTAGATTAACTGCACAAACGACTGTGCGTTCCACCACGAACAACGAAAGGATGCGGAGAAGGTAGACGACTTCTACCACAGCACCCTTATGCCCGAGGAATGTAAGGCAAAGGATTGTCAAATGCACACTAGGCTAGGCCAAGAAGAGACTCAAAGAATTAGGCCACAACTAAAAGAGGTAGCGAACGACACTCTAAAGGAGATACCTCACTAGAACATTCATTGGAGATTCTGTTACGAAGACTAATGTAATGTTCACTATAACGCTAAGTACGGCGCGGGATATTTTCTCTAGGAAAGGAAGAAGTCGCAGAAAGGACGACTCTCTAGGCCAAAAAACTAGGATGCCGCTAGGGACAGGGTCACGCTAGCAAAGGCAGTCCTATAACGGCCCTTAAACAAGTACAACACACCAAGAGCCCATAATTGAAGCTACAAGCAACAGTGGTTGTACACGGAAAACGAATGATCGCGACCATCGACAGCGGCGCGATGCACACCATGATCTCATCTAGGACGATAGAGAAATACAAGATACCACATCGGGTCAAGAAGACGCCGATACCCGTGGTACTCGCCGACGATAAGCCTATGGATTACGGCAACGGCATGATACGGTTAGAAACCGAACCAGTGACGCTAGAATTAGCGGGCACTATAAGCACAATAAGAATCAATATCATGGACCTTGGAGAGGAAGAAATATTGATTGGGTATGATTGGTTACAAGATCATAACCCTGCCATCGACTGGCAAAAGAAAACTATACTCAGCCGAGAACCAGCGCGCAAGGTTGCTAGAGTACGACAAGAGACACGCCCAACGAATCAGAGCTCACCCAAGAACGGGAGATTCGGTAAGATCTCACCGCATAAGATCGCGAGAATCTATGCGAAGGACCCTTAGCAAGTAGGAGTCATATGGATAAGACAGGTTGCGACTAAGAAGGACAAACCCTTACCACTAAAGATACCAAAAGAGTATCAGACGAACGAGTTCAGAGAACTGTTCGAGGAAAACGAGGCAACAGACCTAGCTGAACACCAAGACTGGGATCACGAGATCGTCTTGGAAGAAGGAGTAAAGTTGACGCTAGGAGGGATGTATCCAATAGCGCCCGAGCACGATGCTGAGCTAAAAGAATACCTCCGAAAGAATTTGAAAAAGGGATTTATCCGACCAGGGCATGGCCCGATGGCCTCGCCAATACTGTTCGTAAAGAAAGCCAATGGGAAGTGGCGACTGTGCGTCGACTACAGAAGGCTAAACTCAGTTACTCGGAAGAACCGATATCCCTTACCACTGATAACAGAGCTCATGGATCGACTCTAGGGGGCTAAGTGGTTTACGAAGTTCGACGTCCGGGAAGGATTTTACCGGATCAGGATCAAGGAAGGAGATGAATGGAAAACGGCGTTTAAAACAAAATATGGACTGTACGAGTACACGGTAATGCCGTTCGGATTGACGAATGCGCCGGCAACCTTTCAGTCAGTTATTAACAGCGCTCTCCACGAATACCTCGGAATCTTCGCGACAGCATATCTAGATGATGTACTGGTGTACTCTAGAGGAACGCTCGAAGAACACGTCGAACATGTCAAGAAGGTCCTACGAAAGCTTAAAGAATACAAGCTGTACCTTCAGGCCGAGAAGTGTGAATTCCACACACAGGAAACGGAATTCCTGGGCTTTATTATCTCAACAGAAGGTGTTAAGATGAATCTAAAGAAAGTCTAGACTGTACAGGAATGGCCAAAACCCAAAACAGTCAAGGACGTGCAATCCTTCCTAGGATTCGCGAACTTTTACTGAAAGTTCATCAGGAATTACTCCTGGATTACAACACCTCTTACAGAGATTACCAAGAAGTTAGCTAGGTTTGTTTGGACAAAGTGGCATCAGGATGCGTTTTGCAAATTAAAACGAATGTTCCTTGAGGCACCCATACTAGAGATGTATGACCCAAAACGAAAAACCTGAGTCGAGACCGACGCGTCCGACTATGCACTAGGAGCTGTACTGTCACAGCAGTGCCTAGATGAAAAGTGGAGACTAGTGTTCTACCATTCACGAAAGTTCTCTGGAGCAGAAATAAACTACGATGTTCACGATAAGGAACTACTCGGAGTAGTCGACGCCTTTGAACAATGGGAAGTATATTTGTTAGGACTCCCAGACATGATCGAAGTGTTCTCTGATTACCAGAACTTAACGAGTTTCATGACGACCAAGAAACTCAACCAACGACAAGTTCGATGGGCTGAAATGCTCGCCCAATTCGACTTTAAGATAACCCATAGAGCCGGATCGCTCAACGGAGCCGCTGATGCTCTAAGCCGAAGATCCGACCTACGAGAAGAAGGACATACGGAGCCATATGACGCAGTACTCAAGCAGATGCCTGACGGAAGCTTGAGGTATAACAAGCCCGACCTAGTCAAGGTCAGCGTAGTAGCTCACCAAGTCACAACCCTTCAGCAACAGTGGCAAGAGAAGGCCACCCAATGGCGACAGGAACCAGAATATCCGCTAGAAGTAACAAACGATGGGAGAGAACTCACGGCTTTGAGAGAAGGAACACGAACGTACGTGCCTCCTCATATGAGAACAGAACTCATCAAATCCCTGCACGAGTCCCTGGAATACGGACATGCAGCGGTAGACGAAATGGTCAGGAGACTGAAAAGGACGTTTGATATACCACGCTTGCGAGCGAAGGTGCAGGAAGTCCTAGGCAACTATTTGGCATGTCACCAGAACAAGCCTAAGAGACATAAGCCCTACGGCCTGTTACAACCCTTAAAGCCACTAACTAGACCATGGAGCAGCGTAACAATGGACTTTATAGTGAAGCTCCCGAAATCGCTAGAACTAGGATTAGCACGATTTTGCGACAGCATACTAGTAATCGTCGACCGATTGACTAAAGCTGCGAAATTCGTACCCACGGAAGAGACTATTACGGCAGAAGAATGCGCGTACGAAGTCACCAAGGCACTCGTGTCGGAACACGGAGTACCCGAGGAATTCATCACGGACAGAGACAAGCTGTTCACGTCCTTGTATTGGACCACGCTCTTAGCAAAGCTAGGCGTCCAGCGAAAGCTTTCGACAAGCTTCCACCCAGAAACGGACGGCCAGACAGAACGTACGAACCAAACATTGGAGCAGTACCTCCGAATGTATGTCAATAAGCTGCAGGATAACTGGGTAGAGCTATTGCCAACGGCGCAACTAGCCTACAACAGCTCGAAATCCGCAACAACAAAGCACTCGCCTTACTATGCGAATTACGGCTACGAACCAACTGCCTATCGAGACCCGAAGGATATCGAAAGTATCGCGGTAGGAGCCGATAATAAGGCGCAACTCTTGAGAGAGCTGCACGAACAACTAAGCAAGAACATAGCCCAGAGGAACCTCACGTCATCCAATGCCGCGAATAAGCAAAGGATTGAGGGACTAACCTTTGAAGAGGGGGATAAAGTTTTCCTGTTAAGACAGAACCTGAAAACTAAACGACCAAGCAAAAAACTGGACAATCTCCGAATAGGACCGTTTGAAATCCTAGAGAAGGTAGGACCAGTAAACTACAAACTACGGCTACCACTAGGCATGAAGGTCCACCCTATATTCCACGTAAAACTTTTGGAACCAGCACCACCAGACGCCGAACTAGCAGAAAACGTAGAACTCGAGAATGATGAGTATAACGTCGAGGAAGTCAAGGACCTAAAGAAATTCGGAGGTCAGTGGAAATACTTAGTCAAGTGGCAAGGATGGCCAGAGAGCTATAACACTTGGGAACCAGAGGAAAATTTGACGAACTGCAAGTCACTGGTACGTGAGTACCATCGGAAAAATCCACAGAAGCGAGAATCGGATTCTCGTAGGAAAGGAAGTAATCAAGAGACAAAGGGTCGAAAGAAGAAGAATCAGCCTGTAACCAGCCCGGGTCAGTCAAAGGTCCGGATAGCGATGGTCTGGTTGATGGAAGATTCGTACTAGGGGCAGAGCTCCCCTCGTCCTTCTCCTTCGCACGCTCTTGGAACGAGAGAACGGCAAGATCTCGACGAGCGAAAGAACGCTCCCGAGACTTCACCTCAAGGAGTTCCACCTCTTGTTGGGACAACTGCGCGTCCAGCTGAGCACGCTGAGCTCTTAAGCGAGCGACCTCAAGCTCCTTCTCCTCACGCTCCTGCTGAACCTTTTCCCACTCTTCCTCGGAAACAAACAAGCTACACTCAGCTTTCACTGAAATACAACCAGCACAACGGCCAGTGGCAGTGTCCAGGAAGCACCGAAGATTCTTCTCCTCGCAACGCTTGCAACGATAAGAAGTCATTTCGTGCCCCTGCCCTACTACACGATCAGCACGCGAATAACGCTCCTCGTTCGACTTTTGAGCGCGAACACGGGTACGGGAAGACGGGACCTTGGGCATGGTTAGGAAGGCTGGAGGGAAGGGACGGTTACAATGGCCCGGGGCCTACCGACCTTATATGCAGCCCACGCCTCAGAGACCGGCACGGGAAAACGATAACCCAGAGTATCGGGACGATACGCCTAAGAGGGGGGATAATGTTACAAGTAACAAGCAGAAGAATTCTTCCCCTGAAAGGAATGGCAAGTGGTTGGAGAATCACTTGGGATGACACCAAAGGCATGACGACAACCCCGCGGTGATCACGTGACGTGCCATCCCGCCAAGACGAGACATCCCGCCAAGACTGGGATGGCAGTGGGTCTTGGGATGGTATGCCATCCCAGACATCCCGCCAAGAGGCAGAAAGATGGGATGGACAGGATGGCAGGACTGGAAAGCAATGGGTATAAGAATGTGTTGGATTTCATTATTACACTCGTTGTGGTCAACTCATTATACTGTACTCTCTTACAAGTTCTTTACTTAACAAGATTGGTACTTTGTTATTCTATGTTACTATAGAATTGATTGTCTTTACTATCGGTTAAACCTCCATAACTCTTTTCCACTTGAATTACTCGGCAATCACACGGCTTACCACGAACCCGCTGACTCGCCCTAACCTGGATCGAGTCCTAGCTAAGTATAGTCGAACCCCGTGTAACAATTTATTAGAATTCTTAATTTTTTTAATAAGTTAGCTTTGAGTAGCGTAATCAGAATCCTTAGCACGTTAAAGAGCCTTCTCCTCTTAGTTTAGTAATATAGCTATAATAGTTTTTAATTATAGATACGTACTAACACGTGTTAGCTAAGTAGATGGAAAGCCCACTATGATCTATATATAAGAAATAGTCTAAGATCTAGAATAAAATTAATAAAAAGTAGCATAAGAAAATCCTCTATAATACTACTACACCTACCCTAGTCCCCTCTTAACTACTTACTCTCTGCTTAAACTAACGTGTCTTTAGTAGTTAAGAAACACTTAAAGTACTCCTACGTAGAGAATATTAAAAAGGCTTAAGTAAACTTAATATGAACTAATTCAAGAGTAAAGAAGCTAAAAAGGCTTTTTTAGCTTTTATAAAGGACCTTACACCTAAAGAGTTAGCTATAGCTTAGAATATAAAGTAGGAGTAAGTTTATTATAAGGATTTATCACTTATAAGTACTAAGAACCATAAGTCCTAAAATCCTAGTAATATCTTCAAATGTCTCAATATAGACACTGAGTTAGAAGACACTAATCTATATATTAAGGGATATAGCAGTAATAAGTATAAGGAGGAGATTAAGGATAAATCCCTATATCTCTTAGATAATAATTATAGATCTAATAATAGCTAGATAGTTAATAAGGCTTAGGAGGAGGAGAAGGAGGAGGAGCAGGGTAAGGAAGAAGAGGAGGAAACTAAGTTTAAGGGATTTTCTAATAGCAACTAGGTATATAATAACGTGTAGACAGCTTACTAGTTATTATTATAGCTAATAATTACAAGCTATTAACAAAAAGCAAGTTCTATATTTAATTTTTAATTCTAGTCTTACTTGCCTAACAGAGTTAATATGCTGTAAAATAAAGTTTACTTAATAGAAATCAAGTTTTAGTATAGAGCTTATTTATTTTTTATAACGTATAGGGTGCTTAGTAGCAATAGTTAGGCAAGACATTTTTGTATTTCTTCTAAAAGACTTTTCTATTTATAAACTTTTTCTACTAGCCTCAAGTTATTATATATAGTTATTACAGCTCTAATAGCTATACCTTTATACGATAGTAGAACCTATGTTACTAGTACTAGATACACTTAAATCTCTAAAGATGAGTGCGCCCTATTTCGCGAAGGGCGGTAATTAATTAACTCTTACAGTAGTTTAGTATCTAGCTGTTGGCGCAGATAGGAGTAACAAGGAAAAAGAGTTACTCTTAAGATAGAGAGAGTGGTGGACCTAAACTCTATAGGCTAGAGATCCATCTAGTTGAGATCCACGATAGGGCTCTAATAGTCGCGTAGGCTAAGTTTAGGCTACTTTTTAATTATAGAGATGCTGTAAGGGGCTGCGCTCTGGGGAGCAATCGCGAGGTATACAAGAGGTTGTATTCGATAAGGAGCTATCTACTCTGCTTACGTGGTGTTTATTTACTTATCGGAGAAAGGTTATGCCGGAGTATCTGAGCGCGTTGTCTGAGCGCTGCTCGGTCTGAACGTAGTTCAGATGGTGCGCGCGCAGCTTGGCCCGAGATTCCATCGAGGAGCTATCCAAAGGGCGTTCAGCCCGTTACAGATGCTTTATACTAATAGCTTTTAGCATTAGATGTTAGAGTATAAAGCTATAGTTAAGGTAGAACACGTATAGATAGCCGCTAGAAGCATCTGCTGCTTCTCTTCTTAAAAGTTAGTCCTACTAGACAATCTCTTCTTTAATCCACAATACCACATTAGCCTCTCTTAGCTAGTCTATCCTTATAGCAACAACTAGCGTACGCCTTATAATACTAGTCTACTCCTCTATAGCATATAAGAAAGAGCTAGTAAAGGTAGTAGTTAATAACAACTAGTCTTTTTAAATAGTTAAGAAGCTATTATTCTAGCAATTTCTCTAGTTTCTTTAGCCTACTACTATAATTATTAGCTATTCCAAATTTAACTTAATATTTAAAAGTTAATATAGAACGCGGCTGCGAAGTTGCTTTAAAACTTTAGCGTAAACATAGAAATATTAATTGCGCTAGATGCCTAGTCTACTAGTAACTACTTAAGCTTTCTAGTAGTTAAGGGATACTACGTTAATACCTAATAGAAACTTTAAGAGAAGCCTCTAGATTTTATCCCTATACGTAGAACGCATACTAGAGCTTCTATAGCTTAAGAACTACTAGCAGTCCTTTTAAGAATAGGCACTTAAAAGCGCCTACTAGCTATTACCTGCGACAACACTAGTAATAATAGTACGCTTATACAGTTAATCTAGGCAAGCATGTAAGAAAGAAATATTAGCTAGGAATCTAGCGAAAATACTATCCCCTACCTAGCTTATATTATTAATCTAGTTATTTAAGACATTATTAAGCATTTAAAGCTAGCGGCTCCATTAGACGTAGAGAGTAATAAAGAACAATAGAGGTAGCAAGTTGATAAGATTAGAACCTAAATCTTAGTTCTAAATTTACTTTGCAAGGTATATATACAATTATTACATATTATTATTATATACTGACTTAAATAGCTTTAGGCTATCTATATTATAATTAACTTATTACTATAGTAATATAAATAATTCCTTCCTACGCAGCAACACATACCTCTAAAAAAGCGTCTCTCTATTATCCGCGATGTTAAAACTTAATGGAACTTTATATATAATATGTGTAAGCGTGCTATTAAGCTTTAGCAATATATTAATAAGTAGCTAAAAGAAGAAATTATATGTAAGGCTACGACGCATCCTAAAAGCCTTAGAGGTGTTAATAATAGTAGCATTAATTCTTAAGATCTTAAACAGCTACGGCTATTAGCATAGGAGTAAACTCATCTTAAGATAATTACTTAGATGCTTAGTTATTTTAAGATAGCTACTATAGCTCTAAGTAAGGGCTAAAAGCGTTAGATTCTATATATCTAGTTAATGTATAATTAGCTATTTAATTATCTAGATTAGATAACGTTAGATCTTAAAGAAGACTTAGAAAACTAGGAGAATACTAAGTGGCTATAGGTGGTCTAGGCTGCTGCTGCTGCTAGCAGGTTAAATCTAAGTAAACACTACTTAAAAACTAACAGCAAGCGGGTTTTTTTATTTAATTGCGCGACAATTCTTAATCTAATATAAAAGCTAACAGCGTATAAGGTATATTTATTATAGTAAATTGTTATAGTATGATTCTAATAACCTATCTAGGACAATATATAAGACATTTAAGATAAGCATATATATCGCTAATAGTTTTTTCATTACATAAATCGCTATAATAGTGAAAGCTATATTAACTCTTCTTTGCTAGTGCTAAGTCTATAGAAGTCGCAAAGCAACGAGTAGTTTTAAAAGCTAACTTCAACCTATTCTTAATTGAGTAGATTATTAAGCTTGAGCTAATCTTCTATTTAAGAGGTCAAAGAGATTGAAGAGCTAATCTATTAAGAGGGAGAGGCATATCTTAGTAGTGTTTACGTACTACTAGATAAATCTTTTAATCTACTAAGTTAGTAGAAGCCTAGCGAGAGCTCGTATCCCCGCCTTTCTTAAGTTGCTAAGGACATTTCAGCGGTACTAATTGACTAATAGGTGTAGAGCGGGGTTTTAATATTGTAAAGGATTTAATTAGCACCTACTAGCATTACCTTTCTATGCAAAAGATTTAAAAATTAATAATTTATGAGTTATTGATTAAGAAACAGATAAATAGAAGTTCTATAAATATAGAGGTAGAAGATAGTAGAGAACTAGGTAATAAGTGCAGCAATACATTTAAGCTTCTAGCAAACACTAAATATAATAATAAGGATTAAAGTATTTTAGATAAAGCTAAGTGTAACGGGCTGAACGCCCTTTGGATAGCTCCTCGATGGAATCTCGGTCAAGCAGCAGACGCCAGGTCTTACTCTGCAACCCGGCATCTGTGCGAGGCCTGAGCGGCGCCCAGACGACGCGCTCAGACACTCGGTGCAACCTTTCTCCGACAAGTAAATAAACACCACGCAAGTAGACTCTATAGCTCTCTATCAAATACAACCTCTTGTATACCTCGCGATTGCTCCCTAGAGCGCAGCCCCTTATATTTTATATTTAATCCTAATTAGATATAAGCCTTAGGCAGACTGTCTTCTAACTAAGTTTTAGAGCGTGTTGTTAGTGCGAGCTAGTAACACAGAGTTGGTGCTACAATAGGTACGAAAGGCCTTTAGTGCAGCGAGAAGGTAGACCGTCGCAAGACAGTACACCTAGGGCAGAGCTTCGCAGGAAGTTCAGCCGTGAGAGACAGTAGGCGATTTAGTCGCCCGGGACCTGTCTAGGAAGTCCTACCGTGTCTTAGAAAGCCGAGCCGTAGGCGCAACGTCGCGTGATAAACTACCTAAAGGCCACTCGGGCCTAGCGTATAGTTAGCTAGAAGCGGACGTTGTAGTGAGAAGTCCTATCGATCCTCTATCGGACGGGGTGCAGGCCGTGCGATTACTCTCAATTAGAGACGAGATCCCACGAGCGAGATAGCAAGACGCGAGTCTTCCTAGGGACGCGACACGATAGCAGCCAAACGCTGTTTAGAACTAGCTAGAAGAGAAGTACAGCCAAAGGTAAGCCCTACTAGTCCTCACTAACAAGGAGTAGGCCGCAGTCAAGGACTGCGCGAGCGGATCGAAGGACGATTGGAAGTCCTGCACACTAGCAGGCAAAGACAAGAGACGTCTAAAGACGAATTAGACAATGGAGGCCAACGCTCCTAACTTGAACGTTGAAGAACTAGCGGCTTACGCCACCACTAAGAGCCAGGCAGGAGTCCCGGACGAAGAGATCCTGCGTGAGATCACGCAGATGCTGAGAGAGGACGGATGGAAGGAAGCAGCGATTGGGCCAACGATCGAAGCAGTCGTTAAGCGATCATCAGTCGTAGGGGGGAAGGGCTCACCAAGGCAGGAGGGCTCACCAAAAGCTAATCAGAACGCCGTGGCCTAAGTAATGGAGCAGATGATGCAGCTGCTCAGCCCAATGGCTAGTCGCCTAGAGGCACTTGAGAGGAACCAAGCCGAAGGACGTTCGGAGTCATCCCCAAGAGTCGACACTCCTCCACCACCGCTAACAACAGTCGCCGAGCCAGCAGCCCGCAAGAATAAGTTTCCCGACCTAGAGCGTTTTGATGGGACACGTGATAACTACCTAGGTTAGAAATTTAAGTGCGAAGGGAAGCTAGAGTACAACTACGCCATATTCCTAACAGAGGACGCAAAGGTCTGATACGTGCTCAGTCGAACGAAGGGCAAAGCAAACTAGGTCCTTCTTCCCTGGGTGCTTAAGAATAAGGAACGAACTACGGCCGGCCTATAGGAGCACATGGATACTCACTTCCAAGACGTGCACCAGTAGCAGCGTGCGCTAAACAAGCTTTGGCACTTAAAGCAAGGACGACGACCAATACGCGACTATGTCTCAGAGTTCAACCAGCTTCGCGTAGAGTCCTGACAGCAGTTTAG
>NW_007360014.1:449928-453780 GCF_000359705.1 Exserohilum turcica Et28A | reverse complement strand
GGCTAGTCGCCTAGAGGCACTTGAGAGGAACCAAGCCGAAGGACGTTCGGAGTCATCCCCAAGAGTCGACACTCCTCCACCACCGCTAACAACAGTCGCCGAGCCAGCAGCCCGCAAGAATAAGTTTCCCGACCTAGAGCGTTTTGATGGGACACGTGATAACTACCTAGGTTAGAAATTTAAGTGCGAAGGGAAGCTAGAGTACAACTACGCCATATTCCTAACAGAGGACGCAAAGGTCTGATACGTGCTCAGTCGAACGAAGGGCAAAGCAAACTAGGTCCTTCTTCCCTGGGTGCTTAAGAATAAGGAACGAACTACGGCCGGCCTATAGGAGCACATGGATACTCACTTCCAAGACGTGCACCAGTAGCAGCGTGCGCTAAACAAGCTTTGGCACTTAAAGCAAGGACGACGACCAATACGCGACTATGTCTCAGAGTTCAACCAGCTTCGCGTAGAGTCCTGACAGCAGTTTAGCCTAGCAGTAGCTTACAAGATGTTTAGTAAAGGACTTAGAGAAGAGCTCTAAAAGCTAATGCTCTATACTCTAAAGAACGGAAGTCTAAAGGAATATATAGACAAGGCAATCGAGCTTTCCAATGACCTATACCAGATCTAGTTGCACGGGAGGAATCGAAGGAACGCGGCCTACAGTCATGCGCAAGCTCCCCCGAAGGTCGCTCAGCAAGATGCTAGTCCAGAAGCGATGGACTGGGAGCCCTCGAAGGCCAATCGGGCACGGGAAACGAAGGATAGACCAAGGCGGTCCCCACTAGACTGCTACAGCTGCGGCGAACTGGGCCACATCGCTAGAAACTGTCTGAACACCACTTAGGTTAAGAGAGCCGTTCCCCCAAGCGAAGGGCAGAGACGCTAGAAACAGATCGAATGCCCAGACGATAGCGACTCGGAAAAAAGAGTAGCTCTGGGCCAGAGTCTCGGCCCAGAGCCTCTGAAGATGGATCGGCAGACACGTAGCGAATGGAATCAGTTTTAGCAGAAGCATATGCGTCCCCCACCAATCACTGTAGATCTTATTGTGAACAACGTAGCAAACGCTGTCGCGCTTATAGACTGCGGATGCCTATGCTATGCACTAATTAGCAAGAGATTCGCTTACCGCCACCGTCTAGAGCGCTTTTAGATCCCCTCTTGGATAATTGAGGGAGTAAATGGCAAGCTATTAGAGATTAGCGAGGTCGCCTGATTCTTGTTCAAGATGCATAGGTACAAAGAGACTGCTTATGCATACGTGATAGACTTGTCCTCTAGTAAGGACGTGTACCTTAGCAGGGGATGGATGGACCACTAGGACGTATCAGTATCTCCTGCCAAGAAGAGTATTTTTATCTACTTAAAGGGCATTTAAGTAAGGTTGACTAAAGGACGCCTACAAGGAGGAGTTAGCTAAGTCAACGCTGCAGCGTTTACGGCCTTAGTTCGTAGACATAAGAACGCTCCAAATAGCGTTTAGATCTTCGCCGCGTTAATTGTAGACATCGACAAGGCGCTACAACTAAAGAAGCCCGTAGATGTACGAGCGCTGCTACTAACACAGTACCAGGAGTTCTATGAGCTCTTCAACCCAAAGCAAGCAGAGAAGCTTCCACCGCACTGAGGGCCAGGGGTGGACCACAAGATCAAGCTAGAGCCAAAGGATGCTCAGCCACCATAGGGACCCCTCTATAGCATGTCGCGCGGAGAGCTCCTAGTCCTTAGAAAGGAACTCACATCGCTTCTTAAGAAGGGATTCATCCGCGTAAGCAGCTCGCCAGCTGCAGCGCTAGTATTGTTCGCCAAGAAACCTAGAGGAGGGCTCCAACTATGCATCGATTATCGAGCTCTAAACGCAATTACTAAGAAGGACTGGTACCCGCTACCCCTCATCCGAGAGACACTCAACAGCTTAAGCAAGGCCAAATGGTTCACAAAGTTGGACGTTATCGCAGCCTTCCACAAGATCCGTGTCGCACCAGGCGATAAGTGGAAGACAGCCTTCCGAACAAGATTCGGACTGTTTGAGTGGCTAGTTACCCCCTTTGGCATGGCGAACTCCCTAAGTACTTTTTAACGATACATTAACTGGACCTTGAGAGAACACCTAGATGACTTCTGCTCAGCATACCTGGACGACGTACTAATCTACACCGATGGCGATCTGCGCCAGCACCGAGAGCACGTCCGAAAAGTGCTTAGCAAGCTGCAAGCCGCAGGGCTACAGGTGGACATCAAGAAGTGCGAGTTTGAAGTTAAGACAACTAAGTACCTTGGGTTCATTATTAAAGCAGGTAAAGGGATAAGCATAGATCCAGCCAAGGTAGCCGCAATCTGCGAGTGGGAGGCACCAAAGACAGTAAAGGGAGTAAGATTGTTCTTAGGGTTCGCGAACTTCTACCGAAGGTTCATTAAGAACTTCGCGCAGCTAGCCGCACCCCTTACTAGGCTTACAGGTGACGTCCCCTTCTGATAGGGATCTGAAGAGTAGTTAGCCTTTAAGAAGCTAAAGGAGATCTTCGTTACAGAGCCCACGCTGGCGGCGTTCGACCCAGATCGGGAGACAGTGCTCGAGTGCGATTCGAGCGGCTACGCGGTGGGCGGGGTGCTATCACAGTACGACGATGATGGAGTCTTACGGCCTTGCGCGTTCTTCTCGCAGAAGAATAGCGCGCACGAGTGCAACTACGAGATCCACGACAAGGAGTTGCTCGCGGTAGTACGATGCCTTAAGGAATGGGATTCTAAGCTGCGTTTAGTTAAGAAGTTTAAGGTGATTATAGATCACAAGAACTTGGAGTACTTCATAAAACCTCGCATGCTGAACGAGCGCTAGGTGAGATGGTCGCTTCTACTTGGTAGGTACAACCTAGAGCTGCTGTATCGGCCAGGCAAGCAGAATGTGAGAGCCGACGCGCTCTCGAGAAGAGAACAAGACCTGCCTGCAGGGGCAGAAGACGAGCGCTTGTAGAAGCGTTTCGTGCAAATATTTAAGCTAACAAACTCCTATTAGGAGATAGTAGAAGAAGAACTAGAAGAGGAACTAGAAGAAGCCATTTTAGTAATGGCCACGAAAACACGAAGCCAATGGCGGGAAAAAGAGGCTGTTGCCCTAGCTAAAGAAGAACTAGGCTAACTACCTCCTAGAGAACCAGACGAAGAAGCGTCGGAGCAGAACGAGTTGGAGAAGCTCTAGCAAGAAGCGACAGTGAAGGATTGGGTCTACTAGGGAGCGAAGAAGGCCGTAGAGGACCAAGAACGACGTTTCCCTGCGAACTTAGGCCTAAAGTGCTCAATCGAAGACTGCTCAGCGGACGGCAGAGTCCTGTTTTACCAAGGGCGCAAGTGGGTGCCAGACAACGACGAATTGCGAACGGCAATCATCAGCGGCGCACACGACTCATTAGTCACTGGCCACCTAGGACGCAAGCTAACGTACAAGATACTCGCAAGGGACTACTTCTGGCCAGGTATGACTAACTCGATCCAGAGATATGTTAGAAACTGCGACGCTTGTGGACGGAGCAAGTCCTGGAGAGAGGGCACGCAAGGCCTTCTAAAACCACTGCCAATACCCACCCAGATCTAGAAGGAGATCTCTATGGATTTCGTCGAAGGGCTACTAGAGAGTGAGGGCATGACTAGCTTGATGGTAATCACTGATCGGCTTAGTAAGGGTGCGATTTTCGTACCGCTCCCAGATATAAAGACAGAAACCGTCGTTCGAAAGTTCATCGAACGTGTAGTCGCATATCACTGGCTACTAGACGCTATTACCTCTGATAGAGGCAGCCAGTTTGTGAGTGCACTATGGACAAGACTATGCGAGCTTCTAAAGATCAAACGGAGACTGTT
>NW_007360014.1:441335-444806 GCF_000359705.1 Exserohilum turcica Et28A | reverse complement strand
AGAGGATTTAGAGGCATACGAATAGTTCGCTAACGTCTATTGTAGAGGCCTTTAAAAAGGTCTTAAAGGGGGCAGCGATTATCGCGCATAAGCTAGTGTTGGCGCAAAAGGAGATCGCTAAGCTTAAAGTAGCAAATAAGGCCGCAACGCGACGAAAATCGCATAAAAGAAAGCAGGTTTAGGCGGAGAGAACCTTAACAGTTAAAGATAGGGCGCGCTTAACTGCTCTCTAGGACTTTAGGGTGCGTAGTGATAGGAAGAAGTTAAAGAAGCAGAAGCGCGCTAAAGTGGGTAAACTGTCTTAACGGCGGTGTGGACAGTGCAATAGGACTAGGCATAACGCGCGAACTTGTAAGAATGTAGCAGAAGTAGTCTCTAAATAGCATTTTGTATTTTATTGCACTATATTAGCTAAAGTTAGGCTGTTTTAGGACATAATATACTAGTTTTAGTGAGGGCTTGGCAAAAGTGGCTCGCGAACCTGTGTGGCTCGCGAAGCCGTGGGGTACGTTATAACGTGGTTCATAAGCGAGCGGACACCCCAAGCGAGCGGACACCTCCCCACCAGCGCGTCAACTTCAACACGTTATCACAGCCTTTTATCACAGTCAATAAACTATTGCAATATACTAAATTAATTATTAGAATCACTATTATTACTTGCACTATCTATCTCAACTGCGCAGGTACGAGCGTTGTGTCTAGTCTGCTTGCAACGCCCGCACCGCCGCTCTCCTCGCACCCTCTTCGACGCACTCTCACCATCACCACGACTGCTACCCGCCTGTTCAGCTAATACTTCTTGTACTTCGCCTACAGTAAGAGTCTCTTCTGTCCGTACGTATCGCCGCTTGCGGCTTTTACGCTTATTTAACTTGTTAAGAGCCGCTTAAAGCGTACCCATTTCCTGTATTATAAGCGTCATTTTATGTGCCATTTGCTAGGCCCCCTTACTTAGCTACGCGATCTGCTTAGTAAGTGAATTGGTAGAAGATCTACGGCGTTTTCTCACGCTCTCTTAAATAAGACTAATTTAAGACTTAACTTCGCGCGCGTTGCGTGGTGTCTGCGCCTGCTAGGTAGCTACCCGTTGTGGTGATTGACGAGGTGTCTGCACCACTATATCAAGCTTAGATAGCACAGCCTATGGGTCGTGTGGGACTAGACTAGCACCTCTAAAGCTAGCTTGGATATTCTCCTTTGTGATAGACTGCTCAAAAGCAGCCTTAAAGGCTGGTAGGAAGGTTTCCTTGCTAATATAGTGGGTGCGGTTGCGTGCCAAGCCTGAAACAGCGTCGCCATACTTGCGCTTCAATGGCGAGAAGCAGGCGACGTTAAGGGGCTGCAACAGGTGAGACGAGTGTGGAGGCATGCAGAGAAGAATAATATTCTTCTCCTTGCAAAGATCTTGAAAATTAATAGAGCAGTGGCTCTTATAGCCGTTAATAATAAGTAGTTGATACCCACCCACAGTAGAGCTCTTTGTATAGGTATTAAAGTGCTCTAACTAGGCAAGACTAAGCTAATTATTCGTCTAGCTATTAGGACTGACTTTGAGAACCTAGTTAGCAGGCAAATTCTTAAACTAGACGTTAATAAGCACCTTGCCCGCAAAGACAACAAAGGGTGGTATCTAGCAACCTAATGCGCCCACGCCTTAGATCACAGTAACCCACTTGCAGTTGCCTAGCTATATCTACTTCTTTTTCTTATATCCTTCTAAGCTTGTAATTAATAACTATAATAAAATCTTGCCTATTATAAAGCTAGTTTCGTCAAAGTTGTAGATATTATCGTCCACAATACCCCACTTCTGCTTTGTCGCCTAGACTAAGTCGAACCAGCGCTGGATAGCCACTAGGTCCTCGCAGGCGGCTCGCTAGTGATCATAGGGACGGCTCTAGCGCGTACGGAGCTTAGCAGTCCGCCTAACAAAGTTGTTAACCTAGTTCTTGCCAACAGGGTTGCCACCACGCTCCTCTAACAGTTTATTAGCTATTGCTCGAACCTCAGCCTTTATAGGCGCAAATCCTCGCGCAGACTCTTTAAGAATACGCCTAACAATAGCCTCCTCTTCTAGCTTATTTAAGCGCTTTAAATTTGGTTCGCAGTTGCGTTAAGAGTGTCTTCTAGCGCGTTGGTAAAATAAAGTTATTTAAGGGACGCTATAGATCTTAGTAGCACGTTTAACACTCTTTACACGTTAGGAATTAATATTAGAAATAGCAAGTTAGATATTAGCTTTAGAAAAAGTTTATTAAATCTAATGTGGTTAAGACATAACGCGTTGTAGTATGAACGTCGACGCGCTGGTGAGGAGGTGTCCGCTCGCTTGGGGTGTCCGCTCGCTTATGAACCACGTTATAGCGTTTAAGGTTAAATATAACAAGTACTTTATCTAAGAGAAATGCTTCTTTAAGAGCTACAAAACTCTCTTCTTAAGTAGCGCCCTATTAAAACTTAGCGTCTTTCTTAGTAAGTTATATAAGAAGGTCTACTAAATATAAGAAGTAAAAAATTAACCTTTAGTAAAAGTTAGCAAATCCTAAGAAACCTTATACGCCTTAGATAAACGTAGAGGGTTTCTATTCTTAGATAGCTTTTATCTTCTCTAGGTCTATTAAGATACCTTTCTCTACTTTAAGAATAAACCTTAAATACTTTATACGTTAGACGTTAAAATTACACTTCTCTAATTCAAGTTATAGTTCTACTACCTATAGCTGTTTAATTACTTATTATATATAAGTATAGTATTAAGATAAAGAGCTATCTATAAGAATTAAAATATTATTAAGGTAAGTAGATATAAAGTTATCTAGTAGGTCCTATAAGATCTAATTAACGTAGCGTTAGAACATACTTAGAGCGTTAGCTAGACTAAAGAGTGTAACTAGCTATTTATATAAGCTAAATCTTATCTAGAAGGCTATTATCTATTTTTATCCTTTAGTAATCTATATTTTATATAAAGTAGTAAACATATCTAGCTTAGTAAACTACTTAGCTTGTCTAACTTAGTTTAAGGCTTTATAGATTAGAGGGAGAGAGTATTAGTCTTTTTATATAATAGCGTTAAGCGTATAGTAGTTAGTATTAAACTTTAGTCCTTTTTTAAGCTTTTATGTAAAGAGGACTAGCAACGCTATAGAAAATATGCTTACATAATTAAAACCCTTATTAAGTAGGTCTAGAAGTGTCTTCCTTAGGACTAGTAGTTTGTCTTTAGACTGTAACGATGTTACAACTTCGCCAAGTATTGAGCCAATCCCAGAGCCGGATCGGAGGAAGTACCTGCCGCCCTTCATCAGCCATTCGCCCGAGGTCGGATCCGAATTCGGACCCGACTAGGATAGGTATATATTGAGACACTCCCTGTAGCTAGCTCTGTAGACTTTTGATATCCTTTCGTACAAGGCCTATAGGTGGCTTGTTGAATCTAGGCTCTTTGTGATCCCACGCACTCCCATA
>NW_007360014.1:437511-441313 GCF_000359705.1 Exserohilum turcica Et28A | reverse complement strand
CTAATGCGTTAGACTATGCACTTAGAGCTAGCTATATTAACACAGCAGTGCCTAGATAGTAAATAGAGACTAGTGTTCTACTATTTACAAAAGTTCTTAGGAGTAGAACTGTAACGATGTTACAACTTCGCCAAGTATTGAGCCAATCCCAGAGCCGGATCGGAGGAAGTACCTGCCGCCCTTCATCAGCCATTCGCCCGAGGTCGGATCCGAATTCGGACCCGACTAGGATAGGTATATATTGAGACACTCCCTGTAGCTAGCTCTGTAGACTTTTGATATCCTTTCGTACAAGGCCTATGGGTGGCTTGTTGAATCTAGGCTCTTTGTGATCCCACGCACTCCCATATGCCTCTGAGTGATCCTACGACCGAAACAGATCCGACCTGCCTTACCTGCGCCGTTACATAGACATGCTATAGAGCAGTCTATATAAGATCTTTAGTAGCTTGCTATTTTAGAGAATTAATTTAATTTTATAGTCTACGTCTAGAGTTTAGTAAAGTAGTAACTCTACTTCTTTTTTTAGTAAGAAAAGCTACGCGTAGTCCTTAAAGTAAGTAGAGAAGGCTTTCTTTACTTTGTTTATTATAAGTTTTACTTTTAGATAAAGAGCTTTCTTAATATCTTTTAGACTAGCTATAAATACCTACACTACCTTCTATCTTCTATTTCTTTATACGTGTAGTTAGAAAGTAGTAGTAGTAATAGTAGCATAGTCTATCTGCGTGGGCGTGGTGCTCTTCCTACTTTATACAGAGAATCTGTAACGTTATAGAAGTAGGTAGTGCTTAGTAGTGTATAGTACTCTATCTATCTCTTCTAACTAGGTCTTTTTAAGGATTATATTAAACTTATACGTAGACAAGATAATATACGCTACTACTTTTTATTTTACCCCTCCTGTAACGGGCTGAACGCCCTTTGGATAGCTCCTCGATGGAATCTCGGGCCAAGCTGCGCGCGCACCATCTGAACTACGTTCAGACCGAGCAGCGCTCAGACAACGCGCTCAGATACTCTAGCATAACCTTTCTCTAATAAGTAAATAAACACCACGTAAGTAGAGTAGATAGCTTCTTATTAAATACAACCTCTTGTATACCTTGCGATTGCTCCCTAGAGCGCAGCCCCTTATATTTTGTATTTAATCCTAATTAGACACAAGCCTTAGGCAGACTATCTTTTAACTAAGTTTTAAAGCGTGTTGTTAGTGCAAGCTAGTAATATAGAGTTAGTGCTGCAATAGGTACGAAAGGCCTTTAGTGCAGCGAGAAGGTAGACCGTCGCAAGACAGTACACCTAGGGCAGAGCTTTGCAGGAAGTTCAGCCGTGAGAGATAGTAGGCGAATTAGTCGCCTAGGACTTGTCTAGGAAGTCCTATTGTGTCTTAGAAAGCTAAGCCGTAGGCACAACGTCGCGTAATAAACTACCTAAAGGCCACTTAGGCCTAGTGTATAGTTAGCTAGAAGCGGACGTTGTAGTGAGAAGTCCTGTCGATCCTCTATTGGACGAGGTGCAGGCCGTGCGATTACTCTCAATAGGAGACGAGATCCCACGAGCGAGACGGCAAGACCCGAAGGTAAGCCCTACTAGTCCTCACTGACGAGGAGTAGGCCGCAGTCTAGGACTGCGCGAGCGGATCAAAGAGCGATTAGAAGCCCTGCATATTAGCAGGCAAAGAACGAGACGTCCAAAATGAATTAGGCAATAGAGATTAACGTTCCAAACTTGAATGTGGAAGAGCTAGCGGCGTACGCTGCTGCCAAGAACTAGGCAGGAGTATTAGATAAAGAGATCCTGCGCGAAATTACACAAATGCTTAGAGAGGACGGATAGAAGGAGGTAGTAATTAGGCCAACAATTAAAGCGGTTGCTAAATAATCGGCCGTCGTGGGAGGAAAGGGCTCACTAAGGCAAGGAGGCTCGCCGAAGGCCAACTAGGATGCCATGGCCTAGATAATGGAGCTGATGAATCGGTTAACAGCCCAGAACCAGGTGCTAACGGAACGGCTCGTGGCACTCGAGCGTAACCAAGCTAAGGGGCGTTTAGAGTCGTCCTATAGAGCCTTTACGCCTCCCCTAGCAGCAGCTATAATCGCTAAGCTAGCTGCGCGTAGGAACAAGTTCCTGCACCTAGAACTATTTAATAGAGATTAAACAAAGTACGTAGCGTTTAAATATAAGACTTAAGCTAAAATCTAGCATAAGTACAAAGGAACTTTAAGCCTCACTTAGATCGAGTACGTGGTTAGTAGGTGTACGGGCAAGGCAGCGGATGTACTTCTACCCTAGGCAATACAGAACCAGAGTAAACGCCACATTGAAGACCTCTAGAGCTTTATGGACCAGCAGTTTAACGACCCACACTAGAAGTCTAAAGCACTTAATCGCCTTTTAACTCTTAAACAAGGCAAGCTCTTAGTAAGAGACTATTACATAGAGTTTAACCGTCTTGAGATTTAGTTAGGCGAGCAGTTCGGCGAAGCAGCTAAGAAGAGTATGTTCTTAAAGGGCCTTCACACTAAGCTGCAGGAGGCTCTTGCTACAATTGATGAGAATCTATCGTACGAGCAGCTAGTCAATAAGGCAGTAAGAACGTCTAACAACCTCTACTAGGTAGGTCTTGTTAAACTGCGCGCAACGAGCTCCTAGGTGGTAGATCGCCCTACTACGACAACTGCTTCACACGAAGCTAGTCTGGACGTTATAGACTAGGAGCCTTTAAAGGTTAATTAGGCGCGAGAGGCTAGAGGCAAGCTATAACAACCTCCGCCTAACTGCTATCGCTGCAGAGAGCTAGGTCATATCGCGAGATACTGTTAAAACGCCACCTAGGTCAAGAAGGCAAGGCCCGCGCCAAGCAACGTTAGACATAAGCCGCAGGAGGAAGTCAATTAGGTGCCGAGTAGCGAGTTAGAAAAAGAGTAGCTCTAGACTAGAGTCTTAGTCTAGAGCCTCTAAAGATATATTAGCAGATACGTAGCGAATGGAATTAGTTTTAGCAGAAGCATATGCGTCCTCCACTAATTACTATAGATCTTATCGTGAACAACGTAGTAAACGCTATCGCGCTTATTAACTGTGGATGCCTATGCTATGTACTAATTCGCAAAAGATTTGCTTACCACCACTGTCTAGAGCGCTTTTAAATACCTGCTCGAATGATTGAGGGGGTGAATGGCAAGCTATTGGAGATTAATGAGGTTGCCTAATTCTTGTTCAAGATGCATGGGTACAAAGAGACTGCCTACGCATATGTGATGAATTTGTCCTCTAGTAAGGACGTGTATTATTATTATTATTATTATTATTATTATTCCATTACAGTCTATCTGCAGTCAGTGACTATGTAAGACTTTGGCCAGAGGCCGTTCTAGGTACAATTTGTTTAAAGTGAGAGTGTTCTCTGTATAGTCCTGCTATTGTGCTGCGGTTTAGTCGCTTCTAGCTGCGCTTAAAGCAGACTCCAGTTGCTGAAGAGCAGTTTAGTAAACAGGAAGAGATGTTAGACAGCAGGGCTGTCTTCCAGCGAGCTCTTTTAGGGCTAAGGAAAGTAACTTAAGAAAATTTGTTAGTTATTATTAGTTTTAGGTAGTGTCTCTCTGTTCTCGCTTATTTTTAGTTATCTTGTTCTTGGCGTAGATGCCAGCCTCTAGTCCCTACTCTAGTTTTAGCAATGAAAGCTAAAGTCGCCTCTCTGCCTTTGCTAGTGTAGAGGAGTAGTTGGATTGTTAGGTAGTTCTCGCGAAGAGTTGCTTTTAGCGCTTGCCTTTTCTATGTTGTAGTGCCAGCAGTATAG
>NW_007360014.1:411749-419602 GCF_000359705.1 Exserohilum turcica Et28A | reverse complement strand
GTATAGGAAAAAGCCACTAGCAAGAATCCACATACGTACGCAGCAAAATACAAGTGGAAGATAAGAAAGCAAATCGCTATTCCTAGCAATACTAGAAGAGAGATTTCTAGCGCTTTCTACTAACTTAAACTAGGGCACTGTTACCTAAGGGACTACCTATATAAGAGAGGGGAAGTAGATTCTAATAGTTGCCCCTGCAACTATAGGTCTATACAAGACCTACCTCATATTCTATTTAGATGTAATCTATATAGAGAGGAAAGGAAAGGACTAAGAGAAGCCTGCGAAGGCGATCTATTACTACCTATCCTCTTTCAAAGAAAAGAGGGTATAGAAGCAACTATTACCTTTATTCAAGAAACAAAGGCTAGAACACAAGCCTAGTACAAGGGAAACACAGAAAACGAGGAGTAATACCTGTAACAGGTAGCCATACACCTCCCCCACCCTATCCTCCCCCCCCCCTACCTACCAACCAATAGGCTACGAGCCTCACCTTCATCTAGTTAAAACCCCTCCTAAATATCGTAGCTAGAAACAACCTACTTAGATACTTGTAGGCCTAAAAACCCTACACGTCTTATATAGCCCTTCGGGCTGAAAAAGGACGTTAAACTAGAATAATAATAATAATAATAGGCAAGTGATCACTTTAAGTAGAGTTTCCTTGTCGCGTTTTAGAATTAAGTATACGAAGTTGAACTTTGTGTATAGGTCAAATGCATAGAATACGTATTAATGCCTATTGTAGCCTATGACGTCGAGCTTAATAATATTAATTGCAACTGTCTTGAACGGACGAGATGCACCGACCTCATGTCCCGTACGACGAGAGATGATCTAATGGGCTTTGTTCTGTGAGCATGCTTCGCAGTCGATTGTACGTGGTGCAAAGCCTGTAGATAGTTGCTAGATGCCCTAGACGTTTTCTGCTAGATGATCGATAGCATCACTGCCTGCATGTGCCATAAGGACATGAAGCTGAGGCTTGGTAAGTGCTCGAGGTTTAAGAGGTTGGGCTGAATATTAAGGCCTGCGTTAATTGGCTGCAAAAGCTGCATATTGAGCAGATTGGATTAGTGGAGGCTAGGTGCGATGCACAACTAGCCAATGGCCTCCTAATCAGGTAAGGCTTGCAACATCCTCGCGAGCATCTTTGACAGCTCTATACAGGACATTTCTTCCTGAGTCGAAGTGGATATTTGATGAGGAGAGGCGGGATAGCGAGACAAGGCTGGTGAAGAAGGATTGGATCAGAGCCACGCGCTTAAGCGTAGTTCTCTTGATACCACTTGGTGTTGATAGAGGCAGCTTAACTTCACCCTATGCCTCAATTTTCGTCTCAGTTCCTCCTGCGAGTACGACGTCGTCGTCAGCTGCTGGAGCTTTCCACTTAAACTCTGCAGGGTTGTTGCAGATATGAATATTGGTGGCTGGATCTAGCGTCCATGAGTGGGCGAGTGGATATTGTTGAGCTACTCTCTAGTTGTTGAACGCGGAAAAGAAAACGGCATATGCTTCGTGCTGCAGGGATTGTTCAGCTAGTGGGTCTCCTGCGTCAATTTCTATCAAATTAGAGTCTGTCGCTTTATTATGCTTGTTGGTATCCCTAGTCTTGGATTTCTTAAAGCGTCAATTCTTTTCCCGAATCTTATTTAGTATCCCACGATTATCCTTAGCCTTAAAATCAGCAATCTTCTTGGCTTTTTTAGGGTCTACAACGAATCCTTGTTGCTGGAGTGCTGTATTAATGTATGGGCATTGGCCCCAGAAATGACTGTCGCCGCAGAGACAGGGCTTTTCTGGCTTATTTTCACTGTCTTTTGATTGTTTCTTGTTGTTGTACGGAGATGACTGGCCATTCATCGTTGCTCCAAAGGCACCTCCATGGATATTTGCTTTTCTTGAGTAGGTCGTACGGTGATAGCGCAGGTATTCAGCAAGAACAGTAGAGAGCTGGGATTAATGAGGTATCGGCTTGCTGCGATCTAAGTTCTAGATTTCTTTAGCTTTAAATATATTAAGTAAAGCGCTAGCAGCGTATGCAGCGTTAACTTGCTTAATCGCTTAGATAAGATCCTTATAGGCTCTAAATCCATGTACTTTAGGCAGATTAAGTTGTTTTGCTCTGCTATATGCTGTAAGAAATTTATTGCACTAGTCTTCAACATTTGATCGTCAAGCATGTAGAATCTTGGCCGCTTTGTAGTCCTTCTGCACTCGATATTCCATATCGGACGTAGTGGGAGAGAAGAGATCTTGGAGCGTCTTGATTTGATCGTGGACTGTTGTCTTGTCTTTAATGTGATATAGTAGTTCCTGTTGTATAGTCTTAGTGATATGCGCTTCTACTTGGCCTAACTTATCTCGAAGACGTCTATATTCTTTTATTTCTTTGTAGTAGCTACTGCGATCCTAGTTGTACTGCAGTAAGTCTTGCTAAGATAGTAGAGTTGCAGGTGATCCGTCGACATTAGTGATAGGCGCTGGCCTAGTAGGCTAAACAGGCTTTTGCAGAGGATTGGATGGTTTGTTAGGATCAATGTATTCCCATACGTCTCCTGCTTCGGCAATACGCTTAACGATAAAGAACCAAAGCTCCTAGTTGCTTTGTCCTTAAAGGATAATATCTAAATGAATAGTGTGCGCCGACATGATGGTATAGGTAGGTAGGTAGTCAATTGATTGCAGTAATATGCGGATTAGGCCGGGCTCATAACTGTAAGCAGTTGAGGGTGTAGGAAGTATTGTGTATTCTGATGTGTATCATGATAGGAGCAAGTTTAAATACGGTGTTATTAGTCAGTGGGCAACCACGTAACCATACATGGTACTTCTGGGCTTACAGTTTATATACAAGTCCTAGGGATCCATCTCTGTTAGTCTTAAGTATAGGTTTATTAACTATTGTCTTAGTTTCTGTAATGTTGTGTTATTAGCTAAGAGCGTTAGCTCTTCCGTTTTCTTTCTCTAGTGTGTAGATAATTTTAAACTTATATTGTCCTAATAGTTTAGCCTATCTAGTCTATCTTTAGTTAAGTACCTTTGTTGTTGTGAAGTGTACTAGGTTCTTATAGTCTGTATAGATCGTGAGTTCTAAGTAGCTTTCTACGTATACTCTCTAGTGCTGCAGACATGCTACAATAGCTAGTAATTCCTTGTCATGTACATTGTATCGTTCTTCTAGTCCTAAGAACTTCCTTGAGTAGTATGCTACTAGGTGCCACTTGTCGTTAGTAAGTATGCTGGCACAGCCTCCTAGGGCTAGATCTGATGCGTTGGTTTTAATCTTTATTAGTACGCCTAGTGTAAATATTCTAAGGCATAGTAGTATAACACATGCTGTCTTAAGCTTATTAAAGGCTTTGTCTACTTTGTTGCTCCACACAAATAGCGTATCTTTCCGCGTAAGTCGTGTTATTAGTATCGCGATCTTTAAGAAGTCCTAAATAAATTGCCTATTAAAGTTTACAAATCCTAAAAATAATTAGATTTCTATAACTATAGTTGGTGTTAGCTAGTCTTTAATAACTTAAATCTTCTCTTCGCTCATTTGTACTCCGTTGACTCCTACTATGTAGCCTAAGAAGTCGACCTTAGTCTTGTAGAATTCACACTTCTTTAGCTTAAGTCTAAGGCTGTGTTCGTCTAGAGCCTTAAGTACTTTCGTCACATGTTTAATGTAATCCTTCTTATCTTCTAAATAGATAAGGATGTCGTCTAGGTAGGCGATAATAAATATGTCTAGGTATGGCCTAAGTACATTGTTAATAAGTTCCTAGAATGTTGCTAGGGCGTTTATAAGCCTAAATAGCATAACTATATACTTGTAATGTCCGTATCAAGTTCTAAATACTGTTTTCTATTCGTTACCTTTCTTTATTCTAATAAGGTAGTATCTATCTCAGAGATCTAGCGCCGTGAAGATCTTCGCACGAGATAATCGATCCCTAAGCTCGGTGATGTTAGGTAGTGGGTATTAATTCTTTATTGTGATGTCGTTAAGTCGCCTATAATTAACACATAGTTGTTCTGTACTGTCTTTCTTTAGTACAAACATAGTTAGATATCCTGCTAGTGACTTTAATAGTCGTATGTATTCCTTAGCTAGACTCTTGTTAATGTACTCTCTTAGTACCTTAAGCTCTCTTTCTAATAGTTGGTATATAGGCCCGAAAGTCGTTGTCTTTCCTTCCTGTAGGACTATCTTATAGTCCTAGGGTTTATGTTCTAGTAACGCTGTTTCGTCTACCACTTCCTAAAATAGATGTTTGTATTTCTTATACTGTTTAGGGAACTCTAGAGTTGCGCTATTCTCCCTTCCTCTTGCTTCGTGATCTATTGGCCTAGTTTTGGTATCTGCGGAGTGTGGCTTCCTATCCTAGGAACTACCTTTCGAGTACGCTCTCTTCTTGGCGTTATTGCACTGCATGGCAATGTTACTCTTATCTACTATTGAACTTTGCTGATGCGTAGGTTGGCTTGCGGGTGCGTCCGTTCCGCAGCACTTAAATTAAAACACCTTCGACTTCTAGTTAATCCGCAGGTTGTGTTTCCTAAGCTATAGGAGTCCTAAAATAATGTCGTAGGTAGCTAGTCTAATAACGTCTAGGTCAATCTCCTCCTTATGCTCCTAGATGCTAAGTGTCACTTGTCTAACCTCGTGTGTGATTTCGCTTTTGTTTAGCATTAGTTCGCCGTTGGCTACGTGTAGTAGGTAAGGCTATTGTTTCTATTGTACCTTAAGTCTAGCTTAGGCTACTACGTGCGCTAAAACATAGTTTGCCTATAATCCTAAATCCACTAGTGCCTGCATCTATATTCTATTAAGCTTCGTTTTAAGCTTTATTAATTCTAGGGGTTCTAGTAAGTTAATTTCCCTAAAGGGGCCTTATTGCCCTATTATTAGCCTAAAAAAGACTCTTGTTGTCAATATCTGTAGTAGTCTTTTGCCACTACGTGCTTGTTGCAATCCGCGCTTAAGCACGTGTACCACTAGTTTTCCCTGCATTCTATTAAGAGGCTATCTAGGTACTGCACTTTGTATGCTATCTACATCTATATAATGTCCTAGGGGTCTTCTTGTCCTAGAAAGTGCATCCTTTCTCGCTTGTCCTATAAGTGTTTAGGGCAGCTGTTGTTATTGCATTCGTACTATAGCTATTTGCACTTAGGCATGCCCTTGGCGTGCTGTAGGCTCTATCTAGCTCCTCTCTTGTCTAAGTAGTGAGTTGGGCAGTAGTTATGCGTACACGCGGTCCATAATAGGCTAGCGTGATTCTTGTTCCTTGCGTTGTACTAGTACTATACGGGTTCTGTAGAGTTGTCCTGTGCTTAGTTTTGCTTAGCTTGTTGTGCCTATTATAGTGTAAGGCCTTCCCTTAGCTAGTTGATGTTGCTGTTGATATACTCATAAGTGGGTAGTCGCTGTGTTGTCTAGACTTAGTAGAAGTCGATGTCTAATCGTAGGTGCCACAGTTGTTGGTACAAGTTGAGCAGCGTTTTGTTATTATCATCCTTAGTGGTGTAGGGTTTATTAGGGTGTCCTAGTAGTGTGGATAGGGCGTTAATCTATTTAGTTACTTCTGCTAGGATTTCTTGACGTTAGGTCTTAGGTGATTCTAGTATCGCGCTGTCTTGCCTCTTTATGTAGGGCGTGGATGGCCTGTTTTTGTCCTAAAATCGTGCTATCTTTTCGTACTTAGACGCGAGGGGTCGTTCCTCCTTATCTAGCGTCTTATATTCCTTATTGCTAACTGGCTTAGCTTTAGATATATCCTTAGACGTAGTTAGGGTTAGGTCTTCTAATCTACTAATAACTTCCGTGTCGTCTAGGTGATATTTAATCTCTAGTTAGGTGATAACGTTCTATAATTTATCGTCGTCTAACTCCAACTTCCTGCGTAGGACGTTGAGCTGTCGCTTAACCTTGTTCTTGCTCATACAATTGCGTGCTATGTGGCCTTCCTTGCCACATGCGTAGCAGTTGATCTTTTTCTTGTCGTCCTTATCCTTCTTGTAGTAAGGCTTGCTAGGTCCCTTTCCGTAGTTGAGGTTGTTAAGGTGCATAGGTTCGTATCCGTTGGTTGCGTATGCACTAGGTGTCCTAGGCTAATAGCTCCTCTGTCGTCCCTGGTTGGGCTGTAAACGTTGGTAGTGTTATTGTTAAGGCTAATTGTTTATGTTGTTGTTATTGCGCGTTTCCTAATTAAATAGTTATTCTTCTAATGCAAGCTTGTAAAGCTTGTTGTTAAGTTAGATAGCCTCTACTATAAGTTTGTCAAGGTTAGTAACGTTAGCTCCACTTCTTATAAGTTCTTTGCGCACTATTAGCTTAAGGCCCTAGCGATACATGCGCATGAGAGCGTTGTTGTCCTATTTAATGTTTGTAGTGTACTGCTAAAATTAGGTTGTGTAATTAGCTATAGACCTAGTTCAGCGTAGGGTCTAAATCTTTTGTTTAGCGATTAGGGATTTCTTAAAAGGTAAGAAGTTTTGTCGCATCCTAGTCTTAAAAGCGTCCTAGTCTTTAACTAGGGTAGTGTTGTTGGCGTTAGTGATAGAGTTATCTATGTAACGTTTAATGATTAGGTTGGCCTATTTTTCTGCGTCACCTCAAAGGTACGTAGTGGCCAAGACAACCTTGTCGTTGTCCTTAATCTTATCTCTAGCTAGGTAGAAGTAATAGTCGACCTAGAGGAGCTAAGCTTTGAGCTTGTTGCGGTCGCTATAGTAAAGGTCAGGCTTGTAGGCGTTAACGGTAGTTCCTCTAGTCTAGGAAGCGGTTAGGGTGTCTATTGCAATGTCGCTTATTGTAAGGGTGTTTAAAGTGTTAAGAGTATAGATTAAGTGGAAGTAATATCAGACTTCTGGTGTTGATCTTCTTGTTAGTTAGTTTTCGCAGATAGAGTGACAGGGTGCAAACGAGGACGGTAACGTGCAAGTAGAATAACTCTCTGTATTGTACTTGTACTTAAAACTTAAGTTAAACACATCAAGCTATAAGGGCTTAATGCCTAGTGCTATATACTAAAGCTTCATACAATATGCTCAGTTGCTTAGTACTGCCAAGAGGTACTAATCACTAAGCAACTTGCAGGTTGCATGCAGAGTGCTCAGTTGCTCAGTAGTGCCAAGACATACTGATCACTGAGCAGGTCACGTGACTGCGGCACGGCTGCGAAGGATTGCGGCGTAGTGCATCCTTTGGATCCTCGAAACTGATCACTTAGTGAGCAGTTTCATCTGTTACTGGTCACGGATCGTAACAATAACTACTACTATATAATATAGTATAGTATTAACGTGGTTCATAAGCGAGTCGGTCACCCAAGCGAGTCGGTCACTCCCCACTACAGTGCCCGTGCACCAGATGAGCACCATCGCCAGTTGAGCACCCCCACCACCACAACAACAAAACTTCAACGCGTCAAAACTCAACCAATATGGACCCGATTCAAGAAGCGATTGCAGAAATCGAATCGCGAGAACTAGGAGATAAATTCTCGTATCAAGCAATCGCGAAAAAGCATGGTGTAGCACGAATGACGTTGATGAGACGACACCGCGGCGAAACTGAGGCCTATGGCGTGCGCAACCTCTCCCTCCATCCACAACACGAGAAGGAGCTTGTACGATACATCGATACGCTTACCGAACGACGTTTGCCACCTACGAAGGAAATGATACAACGCTTTGCTTCAGATTTGGCTAGAAAGCCGGTTTCAGAAAGCTGGGTTGACCGGGTTCATCCGCCGGCACCCCAACCATCTCATCTCTGCCCACAGCAAGGGGATGAGCAAACTTCGTTGCAACGCCGATTCAGGAGCCAAGTACAGCTTGTATTTTCAGCT
>NW_007360014.1:407109-409684 GCF_000359705.1 Exserohilum turcica Et28A | reverse complement strand
AAAATTTCTGAATAAGCCAAAACTTTCGTAGGCCTGTATATAGTATAATCCTAGCTTTGCGCAATTTTATTACAATTTGTGGTGGCTCTACAGCCTCATCTTGTTGACTATATTGAGTTGTTGGGGGTGCTCAACTGGCGATGGTGCTCATCTGGTGCACGGGCACTGTAGCGCGTCGACGTTGATACTACAACGCGTTATGTCTTAACAACACAACTATTAATTAACTTATCCTAAATTAGATCTTTAACTTGCTTTTTTTAATATCTAATTACAATGTATTTAAAGCTAAAGACGCGCTGCCTCTATCTATAACGTGCCTTAAAGTACAATATCTAATCAACAGGCTAGAAAGCGCCCCTAACGCAACTGTGAACCAAATTCAAAGCGCCTAAATAAGTTAGAAGAGGAGGCTATTATTAGACGTATTTTTAAAGAGTCTGCGCGTGGATTTGCCCCTACAAAGGCTAAGGTTCAAGCAATAGCTAATAAACTGTTAGAGGAGCGTAGTGGCAACCCTATTAGCAAGAATTGGGTTAACAACTTTGTTAGGCGGACTGCTAAGCTCCGTACGCGCTGGAGCCGTCCCTATAATTACCAGCGAGCCGCCTGCGAGGACCCAGTAGCTATCCAGCGCTAGTTTGACTTAGTCCAGGCGACAAGGTAGAAGTGGGGTATTGTGGACGACAATATCTACAACTTTAACGAAACTAGCTTTATAATAGGCAAGATTTTATTATAGTTATTAATTATAGCATTAGAAGGATATAGAAAAAAGAAGCAGATATAGCTAGGCAACTGTGAGTAGGTTACTGTAATCTAAGGCGTGGGCGCGTTAGGTCGCTAGATACCACCCTTTGTTATCTTTGCAGGCAAGGTGCTTATTAACGTCTAGTTTAAGGATTTGCCTACTAACTAGGTTCTTAAAGTTAGTCCTAATAGCTAGACGAATAATTAGCTTAGTCTTGCCTAGTTAGAGCACTTTAATACCTATACAAAGAGCTCTACTGTGGGTGGGTATCGACTACTTATTATTAACGGCCATAAGAGCCACTGCTCTATCGAATTTCAAGATCTTTGCAAGGAGAAGAATATTATTCTTCTCTGCATGCCTCCACACTCGTCTCACCTGTTGCAGCCCCTTGACGTCGCCTGCTTCTCGCCATTGAAGCGCAAGTATGGCGACGCTGTTTCAGGCTTGGCACGCAACCGCACCTACTATATCAGCAAAGAGACCTTCCTACTAGCCTTTAAGGCTGCTTTTGAGCAGTCTATTACAAAGGAGAATATCCAAGCTAGATTTAGAGGCGCTGGTCTAGTCCCACATGACCCACAGGCTGTGCTATCTAAGCTTGATGTAGTGGTGCAGACGCCAGTACAATCACCACGACGGACAGCTGCCTGGCAGGCGCAGACACCACGCAACGCGCGCGAGGTTAAGGCTTAAAGTACTCTTATTTAATAGAGAGTAAGAAACCACCCTAGGTCTTCTGCAAATTCTCTTAACAAGAAGGTTGTACAGCTAAGTAAAGGGGCTTAGCAAATAGCATATGAGATGACGCTTATGAGGGAGGAAGTAGCTGCTCTTTAAGAGGCTCTAGACACAGCAAATAAGCGTAAGAGCCGCAAGCGGCGATACGTACGGACAGAAGAGACTCTTACTATAGGCGAAGTACAAGAAGTATTAGCTGAACAGGCGGGTAGCAGTCGTGGTGATGGTGAGAGTGCGTCGAAGAGGGTGCGAGGAGAGCGGTGGTGCGGGCGTTGCAAGCAGACTAGACACAACGCTTGTACCTGCGCAGTTAAGATAGATAGTGTAAGTAATAGTAGCGATTCTAATAATTAATTTAGTATATTACAATAGTTTATTAACTGTAATAAAAGACTGTGATAACGTGTCAACGTCAACGCGCTAGTGGGGAGTGACCAACTCGCTTGGGTGACCGACTCGCTTATGAACCACGTTACGCAATTTACTCTAAATTACTTTAATTTAAAGTAGATTACCCTCCTCTACTTATATAAAGACTACTTAGGTGTAGCTAAGATAGTAACACTCTAAAAGGGGGGATATTATTAAGCGCTATATTTTTAGCTAACGTGCAGGGTCAGTAAGCTGGGCAGATCAGTAAGCTGGGCACCCCACCAAACTTGACGCGACGCTCTACACAACCACCACCATGCCGCGACAACAACGTTCTATACATACTTCTCGTGAAGGCAGAATAAGCCTTGCTATCGCGTCTTATTGTAATAATCTAAAACAATCTATCCGTGCTCTTGCAAAAGCATATAATGTGCCACAATTAACACTACATACTCGCGTTCATGGTACTTAGCCACGACTAGAGCTACGGTCTGTTAACCGTAAGCTATCGTCCATTAAAGAGCAGTCCCTTGTGCAGTGGATCCTAGACCTTGACCGTCGTGGTTTTCCACCCCATATTATCGACGTACGACGAATGGCAGACGCTCTACTCGCTGCGCGCGGCCAAGATCCACCTCCACCACCTGTTGGCAAGAACTGGGTGTCGCGCTTTGTCCAGAGCCAGCCAGAGCTCCAGACAAAGTGGAA
>NW_007360014.1:387773-404167 GCF_000359705.1 Exserohilum turcica Et28A | reverse complement strand
GGCCACGCGCGGCGAGTAACGCGTCTGCCATCCGTCGTACGTCGATAATATGGGGTGGAAAACCACGACGGTCAAGGTCTAGGATCCACTGCACAAGGGACTGCTCTTTAATGGACGATAGCTTACGGTTAACAGACCGTAGCTCTAGTCGTGGCTAAGTACCATGAACGCGAGTATGTAGTGTTAATTGTGGCACATTATATGCTTTTGCAAGAGCACGGATAGATTGTTTTAGATTATTACAATAAGACGCGATAGCAAGGCTTATTCTGCCTTCACGAGAAGTATGTATAGAACGTTGTTGTCGCGGCATGGTGGTGGTTGTGTAGAGCGTCGCGTCAAGTTTGGTGGGGTGCCCAGCTTACTGATCTGCCCAGCTTACTGACCCTGCACGTTAGCTTATAGTATATAAGCCTTAAGCCTATATATGAGAGAGGCTAAGGATTCGTCTTAGAATATAATACTACCTACTACTACTATTAAGCCCTCACTTTCCTGTTCCGTGTCTAAGTTATTAGTAGTTTTAACAAAATCTAGTAATTATACATATTTTGGTGACAAAGGAGACCCGAAAACCCAACTCCTGAAGAGCAAACCCGCTATAGTGGAAGTTCTTTCGGCGCCTGATGATGAGCCTCAATATGCGTAACGCCCAAGCCTTCAGATTTGATCATCTCAATCCGGTAGTATCTTTCGAATAGATTGCCTTGGTCGCTAGCTGGGCTTTCCAGGATCCGTGTGCTTTCGTTACTCTTCACACTTTCTGTCCTCTTAAGCTCATATGCTTCTTGACTGACGCTACCGAGGCGCTCGTGGGACGTGACGCGGACTTCGTTGGTGACAAAGATGTGGCCCCAGGAAATCATGACAGTGGGCCAGAAGATGGGCATGGATGCACACATGATTGCAAAGCTGACTTCGAGCGAAGAGATGATGAGGACCTCGGGGTACCACCTGTACAAGAAAGTCAGCGGCAAGTTCTGCTTCACGATGATGTCCACACTTGGCTGGCTACATACCATACGAAGTCGAAGCTCTGGGCTGAACTTGCGTTGTGCTTGAATGTGCTCCAGAGGCGGAGGATTGCCATCATGACGGCACTGTCTCTGTCAGTTGGCGCCTGGGCATTCGCAACAGAGAACTTACATTGCGCCGAGCGTAAATAAGCCCGTCATGGCGAGAACCTGCCTCCGTCTCAGGTCTTTCCGGAAGTACTCGGTTAGCGGAATAGCAAATATGGATACATCGAATATCATGTTTGTTGCGGAAAACGCGAGCATCAAGTGTTTTGTTTCGAGTGTGGATCGATATCCGTAGCCGTAGCACTTGGCTGCCTTGGTCCTGTCCCAGAAGCCAGACACGGGAAAACATGGGAACCAAGCCATGAAGGCAAATGCCATCGCCCAACAGATAACCATGACAAGGAGGACGATGCAAACGATACGGCGGATACCTTCGCGGAACAGTCTCAGGTATTGAAGGAGGAGCGATATTTTGATCAAGCCCGTTGTGGTATTGTAGGCGCCATTTGTGATGTAGAGCCACATCATGGTCGGTTGTATCATCCCAAGAACAAAGATGAGGTGCTTTCCCAAGCCGTAGTTTGTACCTGCTTGAGTGGTCAGCGATACTCGTACCACAGATACCTCTGGAAACTCGTACAGCAAAGGAACGCTATGGTTGATACGAGGTGGAACACGGCTGCCAGCGCCACGAAGAGGTCATCCAGGCCAGGCTCGCGAAGCACTATTAGTCGGGTATGAAGGCGAAAGGCAACGAATAGCCAACTGATGACCTAAACAGATCAGTCTCTCAGTCCATCTGTCGTGTGAGTTGCGTACCAGGAATGTAATGGTGGTGCCGAATATTGTTCCTTTCTTGTTCGACAACGGGATGTGTTCATTGGGATCGGGGGGATTTTGCATCATCATCGTGATGACTTGGGTGAATCCATTCGCCATGATGGATGGGTTGTCAGTCATGTTGGCTGCTTCGATATGGGGTGCTGGTAGCAGAGGTCCGCCGGCGGATATGTCGAAGAAATAATACAGGCAACGGATAATAAGTTGTGGCTCGGTCCCTTGGGTGGTTTTACCATAGCAGACGCTAGTCAACGATGCTCCAAGAGCCAATCTTTGAGCGGGATTAAACGATTGTAGTATCCATGTGGTTTCGTGCCCGGGTCGCAGGTTTTGTCAGCTTCAAAAGCGGAAGGAAGGCATTTCAGTGGACAGAGATCGCGAGGGACTTTACATTTGGTATTACGTCCACTCGGCGGACGCGATCTGCCGTGATCGTAGGCTGGGATGGCATGCGCTTCAGGGATCTGATTGTAGCAGTGGTGCGACACGCGCTGTCGACCCCACTACCGTTCCTGTGTCCCGAGGTTGCGGTGCGCAAGCTTGAGCGGTGAAGCCGTCGTATTGTTGGTCATGGTTGGTGATTCTCTCGTTGCGCTGACATTGTGCAAGGCGTGATGTTCGACTTCAACAGTGTGGATGGCGACGGTTCTTTCAAAGTTGGAACGCCCATGGCAACAGCCAAGCGTCGGACCATCTTGCAAACGCCTTAGTGGCTGTCAGATTCTCAGCATAACACGGGCTCTAGTTGGTCACTTTGTCATTTTAGACCGGGGATTTTACGCCGACGAGAGGAAGTTTGTTCGTGGCTGAAACACACACACGTGCAAGATCCACATGGTGATGCACAAAACGTATTTAGTAGATGCTGTTGTGCCGTCCCACAGAGATATGGGCGTGTGCAGAGTCATGCAACGCTGCAGTCACGGCTGCGATCCGGGTCATGGGTGATGAAAGCTTCTAGTAATGCATGTCTTAGCATGGTTATTTTTATGGCTGCGATAGACGGGAAAAAAGGAACCTGGGGATGTTGCATTCGACATGCTTGTCGGGCCCTGCCATCACATCTCACGCCCCTCTAGCGCGTGCGAGGCGGGGGGTCTACGGATATTGCGTGATCTTAGGGGCGCCCGATTTGGGCACAGACGACGAACTACCTAGGATGCAAAGGGAACCAGGCCTGTCGATTCCATTATTCCTAATTTTCTTGGACGCGGCACACCCATACCCTGTCACGGTAACTGCCATTCAGCACATTTCCCCCCGGCCAACAACGCCAGGGTAATCGAGTTTTTTCCCCAAGTTGAACGCCTTGAAATGCAGCATAATAACGCCAGACAAGTCGAATCGCGAGACGACAAGGATTCGCGCATTTAGTCCTCCATGGTCATGTCCTCAAAATCATCCAGGAGCTGATCCATTGGGATCTGGATGCCCTCATCCTCGTCGTCGCCGAGACTGCTCTCGGTGTCCATTGCATCAACATCCCGCTGCTTATGTTGAGCCTTGTATAGCGCCATAGTCTGTCGCAGTTCCTGGTCTTCTTCGACATCCTGCAGGAACATTTCAAAGTCGCGCTCCATCCGCTCCTGGTCCTGCTTACGCGGCAGCATCTCGCCTTCATCTTTGTTCATGCGCTTCACACGCCAGTTTCGCTTGTTCTTGCTCTTCCTCGATCGCTGGTAGAACTTCTTGACCAGTACTACATCCGGGATGGCAGAGGCATACTTGTTGTTCTGCTCGAGTACATCAAAAAGCTCGTTGTTGAAGTTGGTGTTGGCAAGCAAGTAGCCCATTACCGAGTCACCAACGTGCAGAATGCCACCAAGGTGAGTTCTGCAATAGTATGTGGTATCATTCACGCCCATGTCAGAGGCACGTGCTATAGTCGCTTCGGCAAGGAAATGGCGTCCTGATTGTTTGCCCAAGGGCTCAATGTCCAAGACGACGAACTCAGTCAGCTCTTGCACATCTGCAAGTGGCCGGAATGGTGTCCTCCAATAGATGTCGGTAGCGACGTCGGCGGTTTGTAGGGTTGCGGGGTCAAGCAGTTGGACGGATGTGCCAATGCGTGAGCAGATGGTAAGAGGCGAAATGTTGCCAATCTTCTTCGCGAGCGGAATGGGAAGCACCACAAGATCATCTTTGCAGATGGGGACAATCTCGCACGAGAAGGAGAATTTGTAGTTCTTGGTCGAGGTGTGGATGTCGTGTGAGATGAGTTCCTCGGATCTTTTGATGTTGACCGGGATGACGGCCTTCAAAAAGTCGCAAAACGCCACCGCGTGGTTCCTCTGTGCGAAGAAGAAGTCGATACCATCGTGCACCTCCTTGATGTTGATGGTGTCCTTGTGTGCCCCGTGCTTCAAGATCAACTGCTCCAGATACAAGAACGTCCTCTTGTGCGGCACCTTTTGTCGCACCTGCACGCAAGCCCTCCATGTGTTGTGGGTGTAGCTCTTTGCGCAGTCTGGGCACTGGTTGTAGTTTTGTGTGTATTCGACCTCGAACGTCTGCTGCATGATGGCGCCCTCGTTGATTTCCGACTGCACCGTAATCTTGACCTTTATCCTTCTGCTGTGCGGCTCCGTCCAGATAAAGTTGGCATCGATGATTCTCAGCTTGTTCAGTCCACGCAGTTTCCGGAGGCACAAGGCGAGCAGTTCACGCGACTCGGGGGGCGCGACAACCCAGGTCGAGGGAGGGGAGAGCCATCGGTCGCAGTCGCGGCACATGAGCAGGATGGCCTCGCGCTGGATGCCGCCGGTGACATCGGTTTTGAGCTTTATGCAGTCGTAGCAGAAGGCACCGGATATGGTGCCATCGACAGGCGCTCCACAGTCGGCGCAAAGAATCGTGGCTGCGTTCTTGGGCGCAGGCGCAAAGGAGCGCTGAGCGTCTGTCATTGTGCCGTCCATTCTGGGCGATGATGTTCCAAAGGCGAGTGGTGTCGTCAAGACGACGGGTCCCTCTGGTCGTTGGCGAGGGGAAGGATCTGGGTATCGAGCGGAAGGAAAAGGCAAAAAGTGTTTACTTATGAGTCGAAAAGTGTGGCGAGTCTGCTTGGAAATTCACCCGCGACTAAAACACGACCCCGCCAAAATTTCCTGCCCACTTCAGACATTCGCCGCACTGATAAGGTGCTTATCGTCACGTGATCCCGTCTTCACCCACTGGATTAGCGACCACGAAGCCACACCAGTCACAGACATCAGTGCTCCCACAAGCACGCATCCAAACTTCAAGCCTTCGCTACCAGCTTGCTAGCTTCAGTCTGTACACTGATCGGACTCATTGACACTAACGGTAGAGTTGGGAAATGGTGCTGGTGAAGCAGTGGCGTTTGCACTAACATCGCTCCCTTAACTCTGGCTTCGGTACCTGGAGTACTTTCATCTCCGGAAGCCATCGCATTCCTCGACTGTTTTATCTTCTTCTCGAAACATGGCAACGCCGTTTGAAAGCTTCCTTAGGCAAGCGACAGTCAGTCGCCGCGGAGCTCGCGTCTTCTGATTGCGCTAGCAGGGATTTACAAAAGGCCCATGTCATTGAGAAATGCCATGTACACGACGCCACACACGCAGCAGCACCACCATTGCACCTCGCCATGTCGCTTTCAAGGGCTGTTTCTTCGAGGTTTATTTGCACCTCTTGTCTGAGGGCCGGTGCGCGTGCCTCGGCAACAGCCCCAAACTCCAACCGCGTAGTATGTCGCGCTTCGCCTTTGAGACTTTCGCCATGCGCCTTCAGCACGAGCACGTCCAGAAGGTTGCAAAACGACTCTTTGACGGAGGACTCCGAATTCGCTTTTCCCAGCGACAAAGTACAGCGCACTACGACCAATGACGTCCCCGCCGAAGACCTAGAAAAGGCTGCGCCAGAAACCACTGTCGAAAGTGCCCACTCCACCGCGCCCCCTGCCGAGGCTTCTATACCATGGTACCTGAAACAACAGTCGTCTATCCAGACGCCAGTACAACAGCCTGCCGAAATCCCCGACCTACCACCCAATCCCCCGCCGCTCCTCGAAACGCTTCTCGACTACATTGCAGTCACAGCTGGTCTCGATGACCTCCAACTGCTTGACCTGCGAGATCTCGATCCCCCACCAGCGCTGGGCCCAAAATTAATCATGATTCTCGCGACTGCTCGGTCCGAGAAACATCTACACGTAGCAGCAGACCGCTTCTGTCGCTACCTACGACGAGAACATGGGTTGAAGGCGGATGCAGCCGGATTGCTGGGCCGGAACGAGCTGAAGATCAAGCTGAGGCGAAAGGCAAAACGGATGAGGATGCTGGCAAATGTGGGCGGGACAATGCCAGAGGGTAACATTGACGATGGAATCCGCACGGGCTGGATCTGCTGTACATTGGGCAAGCTGGAGGCGCACCCTGAAGATACACACATGCCTGGCGACGATGTGGAACAGTTTGTGGGCTTCAGAGATGTCAAGCCAGGTGTTAATGTGGTGGTGCAAATGTTCACCGGGGAGAAAAGAGCAGAAGTAGATCTGGACACTCTATGGGGCGGTGTAGTAAGAACGTACCAAAGAAAAATCAAGACGGCCGATGAAGCTTTGAAAGACTTAGAGGAGGACATAGAGGATCTTGAAGAAGATGTAGAAGACGACGATTACCAAGTTCAACGCCAGTCACGAGGTGTAAACAAGCAGCCCACCGAAACGACTAAGTCTGCTACTCCTCCTACGCCAACACAGCAAATACGCAGACCGCGACCAACTCCCGGAGATGTCTTTCCGCCTGCCTCGTTTCCGAATCCACAGAAGCAGATACGCAGGCTGCACACTGTTGGTCTGATGAAGTAGACCGTGTCAGACTTGGAGGCTTTTTTTTGGCCAGCTTCTATTGAGATACATCATGGCGATTCAAACGATTGTAAAAAATATGAAAACAAGACGAATGTAGAAAATAATGTACAACGAATCCCATCCAACACACACCTTCCATCCCTATCGATGCAACATGCTCCACCCACAAAAGGAAAAGTCGCCTCTATTCTCTCTCTCCTGGTAATGCAGAAACACAAAAGTCCACCACACCCATCATAACAATGCATCTCTTTCAAGCATACATGCATCCCATGATTTCTCCCGGCCCACGCAAACCCCCCCCCCCCGCCCATCAGCCATCATCCCACGCTATGGTATCCGTCTCTCTCTCTCTCTCTCTCTCTGTGTGTGTGTGTTTGTGTCGACTCTCTATCTCTCCATCAAAACACCTTTCCCACAACAAACGCCTCAAATACGGAATTCTCCAGCAACTGCCTCTCTACGACGCCGCCAAACCCATGACACTTGATGCCTTCGACCAGCTTCTCCTTGAGCGCCTCCCACCGCGCCACCTCGAGGTCCGCAAAGCCCTGCTGCCGCCTGACGTACTCCCACGCCTGCACGGGCGTGACTTCAGTGTCGCCGAGTGGAATTGCAGCTGACAATGCGAGAAGCTGCTCGAGGCTTGCGCGCGGAACTCGCCAGGGCTGGTGTGAGTGCTGGCGTTGGCCTGGCGGCGATGGGTGGTTATGCAGTACGCAGGCGGAGAGCGTAAGTGCGTGGCCGGTGTTGAGCGGGGAAAAGGTACCTGTGGATGCGGAAGTAGGCGGGCTGGATAGCGACGACGACGTGTCTGAGGAGAGGAGCGGTGATGTGGGCGGCACGTCGATATGGGAGAGACAAGGGGATTCCAGGGTTAACACGAAGTCCATGCCGACGATTTCCGGGTCGAGGCTGCCGAGTGAGGCTTTAGTAATGGTCGTGGATATGCTGTTGTTGGGGGTTGCGGAGCCGGATGAGGGCGGCGAGACAAATGGTGCCCTGATGGATTGAGGAGAGGAAGACTTGGTCTGGTATGTCTGACATGTCTGGTGGACAAAGACTTGTTTTCGCCAGTTGCGCTTCTTGCTCGTGGAGTCTTCTTGCGTCACGGACAGTACAAGCGTATCATCGGGCGCTGTGTCTGAAGAAGAAGGGGGAGAGGCAGAAGAAGAATAAGAAGAATACCCGGGGCTACCGTTGCTGCTATTGTTTGGGATGACATGCTGATCTCTTGTCAGTCCTATTGGCACCGCAATGCCATGCTGATTTAAGTATTGCTTGAGCGCAGTGTTCTCAGCAAACAGTGCTTTCGCCTCCGTCTCGAGGCGTGCTTTAGTGGCGCGGAGACGCACGACTTCGCTTTCCAGAGACGCAGTATATGCTTCTTTTCGCTCGCGATGGGTCCTACAGTATCCACCCGCTTTAGTACGTACAAAAAAGGCGTATGATATACCCATGGAGCGCACAACATATTACCCAGAAACAGGGTATTCACAAACAGCGATCAGACTGGGGAAACCCGGAGAGGATGTTGCAATAAAACAGTCCGAAACGTACTTTTGTGCCCTGCGAACTTGCTCTCTTCGTCTTTGTACCGGGTTCTGAGATGCAATTGAATCTGCTTGCAGTGTAAGAACAAGAAACGCTTGTTCAGGGTATATAGACATGTATCTGGCTTCCAGCCTTGCAGGAGCGAGAGCGATGCCCGCGTACGTACCATCTGGCGAAGGCGTGCTGTCGCCTTTAAAAGGCTTAAATACGAATTTCCGCATAGGGCAATATACAGGGCGCTGATGTCACGCTGCGGTAGCGAGAGTGTTAAAAGGAAGACGTGCAGTAGGCAATGGAAAAAGCCGCAAGCAAGTCTCAGACCCCACGTGGCCCTTTGCCTGCCGATTCGCCGAGTGCAACTTATATAACGGGATTTCTCGTTCTCAATTGGTAAGGGGAAAGGATGCGAGGGTGGTAGATGTGTGATGCGATTGGACCGAGGCGTCGCCAACTCGATATGCAATAGGCGTGCAGGAGAAGGCGCATACAAAGACACCCTCCTTATGTTGAATCTGTAACCGCTGGCCCATCTGGGTTGTGCCCATGCCACAAGGCTGAGAGACACGCCAAGTCAGGCGAGCCAAGCCTTCCTTCGCAGCCTCCGCCTCCACATAATGTTCGAGCCACCCGAGCACCAAGGGGGGTTGAGTGGAAAGATGGCTCGGGCTAGCCGCAACAGGCAATCTTGGTTGGTGAATCAATTTTCCCGTCTGGGTAACGATCGTTGTTACTTCTGTCGCTTGTCGTTTTTGACACGGCCCCTGTTTCGCGTTAACCAATGACAACTGCATCACCTGTCGCTGTCGACCTGGCTGATTTGATGAAGCCACACAGCCTTTCAACACTGTCCTGGCACCAAGCGTGACTCGGCTAGCCTTGGCTGTAGGACAAGATGTCTTGAATGATGCCTTTCGGCCCCAGGTCCTCCGCGCGAAGATGGCACTATGCCTATTTAGGCAATTTTGATCTGGTAATCTTGGGGTGAACGGTTGCACCAGGCAGTCATCTCTCGTCAGTGGCTTCTAGAGTATGAGATCACGTATAAAGAGCTGAGGCAGCTGGGTGTTTAGTCGACAGACACAGCTAACCTTTTCATCATTACCTTCATTAATACTCTGTTCGCTTGTGATACCCCTGCGAATCGGTATTTCCGAATATTCATTCTTTTTGCATTCTTTAAACATAAACACCAGACAGTGTTTCGTCCGGCACTATGCGTTCCTCAGCTCTTATCCTTTACCTGCTCCCGCTCCTGGCCGAAGCGGCTCCGCACTCGCGAAAAGGTCAACAGCAACAAAATGATGCTAGTACGGGCTGTATTGCCCAGCAACAGGAGAAGAAAAAGGACGGCGCCAAAGTCGGAAAGGCAATTTACATGATCACCAACGACGCTCAGAACGCCGTAGTTGCAATCCCCATTGGAGCCGACGGCAAGCTATCAGCCGGCAAGATGGCGAAGACAGGCGGTGCAGGATCCATTGCCCTTGGTGCAGATGGCAAGCCAGCGACGCCTGATGCATTGGTTGGCCAGTCTGCACTGACGGTCGTCGGCCATGTAAGTTTCCACGTGGTCCTCATACCGTCATTACTCAGAAGCCCTGTCCCATTTGAGGAATGCAACGAAACGACTCTAGGCCCAGCTAACATGTATTCCAGAACCTTCTCGCTGTCAATCCCGGCTCCAACACGCTTACCATGATGGCAATTTCAGCCAACGACCCAACATCACTGAAACGCGTGGGTAAGCCCGCTGCCATTCCAGGCGAGTTTCCCAACACCGTTGCCGCATCGGCAAAGAACAAACTGGCCTGTGTTGGCACGACCGGGGCCAAAGCTGGTATCTCTTGCGCAAGTTTCTCACACCAAGGCCTCGGAGAAATGGATAATCTTCGCGAGTTCGACATTAAACAGACGACGCCGCCAGTCGGACCTACCAACACCGTGTCGCAAACTTTCTTCTCGGCAGACGAGTCGAATCTGTTCACAACTGTCAAGGGTGACCCTGCTGTGAATAACACTGGCTTCCTATCTACCTTTCCCGTTCAGGCAGGAAAAGGAGGCGGCGCTGCTGTTTCGGCAAAGGGGACGCAGAGCTCGCCCAATGGCACGGCCGTACTCTTTGGCTCAGCCATTGTTCCCAACGACCCTTCGTCTCTCTTTGTCACCGATGCGTCCTTTGGCGCGGCTGTCTTGTCCGTCAACAAAGATGGCCAGGCAAGTGTCAAGGGCAAGGCTGCTATCGATGGCCAAAAGGCTACTTGCTGGGCTACCATCTCGGATGCGACAAAGAGCGCATTTGTCACTGACGTCGCTGTCAACCACGTTGTCGAGATGAGCATAAAGGATGCGAGCATCATCAAGACGCTTGACTTGTCTGCCAACGGCGACCCAGGCCTGATTGATCTCCGCGCTGCGGGTGACTTTGTCTATGCGCTCAGCCCGGGTAATGGCACAACCAATGCGGCTGTTACTGTTCTCGACGTGTCTGGAGGACAGGGGTCGATGAAGCAAGTGCAGCATTTTGACCTGGGAAGTATGGGCGTGGGCAAGACAGCTCAAGGCATGGCCGTTCTGTTGTAAAATAGGGTTAGGGGTGTTGCCAGTATCAACGTCAGCGTAATGGGTCATGTTCGACCGTCCTTTTATCTTGAGTATCGTATATAGGGCCATGGAAATTAACTTTTATGATTTTTGTACCACTTTATGTGTCCAGATAGAGATTCAGATTGAAGTGTCTGCTGCGCCACGTCATTGATTGATCATACTAGAATCTGGCAGCTGTCAGCGATGACGCAAGCTAAGGTTTCGAAGTTTCCCTGTCCCAAACGTCGGCGTATCGGTGCATCCATGATAGACACTGTTGCTCCAGTTTACAAGCTTCGCGTCTGAAATGCTTGTGATGTGAAGCAGTAAACACGCCGGCGGTGAAAGAGGACAATTTTGCGATATTTCTGTGGGCCCACTGATCATCGCCCCTTCTAGTACATCTGCTATTGGTGTTCTCTGTAGTAAGGGGCTCTTAAGTTCGTTTAGAATCTTGATCCGATGGGCGGCCACCGAGAAACGCGTGTGAGCGGCTTCATTAGTGGTCCTCAGCCAGTCAGCTAGAGGGGACCAATAATCTGCTAGACTGCTCGCCGAAGTTGAGCTACTTTTTGGTATCGGAACCGGAAATAACACGAGTGTTCATCGCATTTAGCGCTCCTGTATAGGCCATGGTTGGGTCCGCTCGGAGGCTAGCGTTTGTGCTGCGCCACAAAGCGGTTGATCATGGCGGCTTTACTTGAGATTTCGCCGGCAATGTACCACTCAAGGCACAGGTGCAGTTTCAGTCCAACACCATGGTTTCACAGCGCAAGAGTTGTCTGGCAGCGTCGCAGCCTCACAATTGGTTGCGGTGTCGTCGGACCAGGGCTGAAAGCATTTAGCCTACTGGCCGAACCTGATGTGGCGTCTGGACCGGGCCTGAGTGGATTTCTACGAGGCTGCTTGCGTTAGAGCAGCTGCAAAGCCGCGACGCGGTGTTTTGCAGAAAAGGAGCGGACTTGTGCATGAGGGGCGGCTAAGGCTGTATTGGGCTTAGGTGAAGGTATGGGCGAGGAGGAAAAACTAGCGCAGCGAGGTGTCGTGGCCGGGCAGTGGCTTGGGGAAAGCATATGCGTACAGCATCTCCGGACAAGACGATATCGGGTGTGTATTGCGTAGTGCAGACACGCAGCCAGGGCGACGTGCTTTCTGGTCCCTGATTGTCTCTTGAAGAGGAAGACGATAGTCCGGGTGGAGCGGGGCTCGTATACTGCGCGAATAGGCGCATGCAAACGGTGGCTAGCTGGGCTGCCACATGTAAGCGTCCAGGGCCTGTTGGAGAGTGGCGCGTCGGGGTGCCGGGTGCCGGGTGCGAGGCAAGGGTCAGGCCGGCGCCAGGTTACGGCCGTGTGGTTAGACGACTCAGAAAAGGAGGTTGACGGGCAGGACGATGGCCAGCGGGCGCAGTTCGCGCAGAGGGGAGAGGGGGAGCGATGGCAAGAGAGAAGAAGACGATGGAGGAGAAGCAAGCAGAGAGCTTCGCCCAGGACAAGGCGCGAAAAGCTGGGGAAGGCAGCCATGCCAAGGCGCGCGCAAAAGCTTAGCACGGGATTGGTGGATCGGTGGCCTAATCGCTGCGCCCCACCCATCACTACCGTCTGCCGGGTGTCGCTGTCATCGTCGTCTACACTGCGCCGCCACCTCGGCCCGGCCTGCGCCATGATTAGAATAGCTCGCCAATACTCGTGCTCGATCCTCTCGCAGCCGCATGTCGTAGCAGCAGCCCCCCCAGACACGCGTCCTGCGCCTCATCAAAAACCCGCCCGCCCCCGGACTGTCCGTCAAGCCGCCCTATTCTTCTTGCCCGCCACTACTCTTCTTCACCCTCGCCTTCGCACCCTCGAGTCGCAACAAGTGCTCTAGCAAAGCTTCGACGGCTCCGCGGACACTCGTTCATCTTCTTCGTACACTCGCTATCCGTGCCAAACCACCATGGTCGTGTGGAAGGGCCTGCTTTCGACCGCAGTCGCTGCCTTGGCTGCCAGCGGGGCTCAGGCCGCCAGCTACGACGACATTCCCGACATTCAGGTCGTTGGCCAGCATTTCTTCTACACAAACAATGGCTCGCAGTTGTACGTGCCAGCCGGCCTGCATTCGCCTGTCGCATCGCACTGACATGTCTGCCCAGTTTCATGAAGGGTGTTGCCTACCAGCAAAACTACAACCCCAATGGCTCCACTAGCACAAACGTTACATACACCGACCCCCTCGCCGACGGCAATGCCTGCCGACGAGACATTCCTTACCTCAAGCAACTCTTCACAAACGTCATCCGTGTCTATGCCATTGACCCGACAAAGAACCACGATGACTGCATGGCGCAGCTGGCCAGCGCTGACATTTACGTCGTTTCGGATTTGGGCGAGCCCGCGACATCCATCAACTCAAATGATCCCGAGTGGGACGTTACCCTTTACCAGCGGTACACGGGCGTCATCGACTCGCTCGCCAAGTACAAGAACGTCATTGGTTTCTTCGCCGGTAACGAGAACGTCAGTGCCGACAACCAGACGGCGGCTGCTGCATTTGTCAAGGCTGCTGTCCGCGACACCAAGGCTTACATCCAGACGCAAAAGTACCGCAAGACGCTGGGTGTGGGATACGCTACCGCTGACGTGCCTTCGCGCGACGATCTTGCCCACTACTTTGCCTGCGAGCCCGGTAACACGGGCAACAGCACATCTATTGACTTCTGGGGCTACAATGTGTACTCGTGGTGCGGCGACAGCAGCTACCAGGCTTCCTCTTACGATGAGCGTGTCAAGTTCTTCAGCGACTATCCTGTCCCTGTCTTCTTCGCCGAGTACGGATGCATTGTGGGTCTTCCGGGCGGTCCTACCAGCCGTCCCTTTACCGAAGTTCCCGTCCTGTTTGGCAACATGACTAGTGTATTCTCCGGAGGTATCGTCTACGAGTGGTTCATGGGCGCCAACAACTACGGCCTTGTCGAAATCACCGACAACGGTGCCAGCGTCTCGCCCTACCCTGACTTTACCTCTCTCCGCAATCAGTTGGCCAAGGTTTCGCCGACCAGCACCAAGCTCTCAGACTACAAGCCTTCCAACACGCCGCCTGCGTGCCCTACTGTCAGTGGCACATGGCTTGCCAACCCTACTCCATTGCCTCCGACCGTCAACCCCCAGCTCTGCTCCTGCATGGTACAGAGTCTGGACTGTGTCTACACTTCCGACGACGACAAGGCCTACGGCAAGGATTTTGGCTACATCTGCGGCCAAAACGAAAAGAACTGCGCGGGTATTACTCGCAATGCTACCATGGGCGCATACGGCGCTTACTCTGGCTGCAACCCCAAGGACCAACTTGCCTTTGCCGCCAACCAATACTACATTGGCCAAGGCAAGCGCTCCGATGCCTGCAAGTTCTCTGGCAGGGCCAGCGTTCAACAAGCAACCACTGCCAGCGGCTGTGCGTCTCTCCTGAGCCAAGCCGGCGTAAACGGCCAAGGCACCGTCCCCACTGCTACCGGCAGAGGAGGCAGCGCGGGTGGTAGCGCAGCTTCGGGCTCGCACTCTGGCTCCAAGGGCGCTGCTGCCAACATCAACGCCCCGGGTTTCTTCGCCCATGGCCAGCTGGTAATGAGCGCCTACACTGTCATGGCTGCTGCCAGTTTCTTCGCCATGCTCATGCTATAAATAATTCCACACAAAGCGTACAAAGCAAAAGAAATGGGTGTACCATATATCTCCTTGCGTTTTTTTTTCCTTTTATTTTCCCCTATTCAATACTGGAGATGGATAGAAGAGGTATAATAAGAAAGGCATGTTTGGTCTTTTTTTGGCAGGCTAGGAAGAGACTCTTTTTTTTTACATTAGTCCTTATAGTCTCCCATCCTTTTTAAAAAAAATCCATCCTTCAAAAAAAAACAATGGCCTTGGCCTTTCTTTATCCACTTTGATATCTATCTCCTCTACTGTTGTTTTTTCATAGATGTGCTAAACTTACACTTTCTTCCCCCTTCTTTTAAGCATGTACATAAACACTACAAATGCCGATATACCAATGTGCCCATGTTTTTCTGGCCTCTCCCTGATTCTGTTTTGCCTGTTTTCGGTCATGCGAAACACGAAGCTGGTTTTTGCTGCAGTCCATGTCGCATCCGTGTGGAGCTTGTTGCAGCTTGCATTGTATGCGGGGATTGAGATGTGTGCTACGGATGTAAGTGTGTCGAGTGAGGTACATAGCAGCAGTGAGATAGAAGTATGGACACATAAAGCAACGTACCATCTATTCTACGTGTCAAATCCCAGCTCGCAAGTCACATCGGCACGAGGTTAAAGGCACGCGCAAGTACAGCGGCGAAAGTGATGAGTATCTTATCTTATAGTAAGTACGCTTGTACAGTACACTTACCAGCTTGTGCCTTTCCCCCCTATTTTTTGATATCTTCCTAGCTTTCTTCCAAGATTCTTGCCTACATGCGTATTACGCACTCTGGAGATATAGCGTATGTAAACACACATCTTATAGCGTTAGCTTTTCCTCGCTCCTCGCACCGCGCTTCTCGCATTGCATTGCATTTTCTCAAAAACGAGTCTTGATTTCCATTATTCTCGGTATTCACGTGATGGAAAGAAAGGATCAAGTGAGTAAATTACTCTCAACGCTAGGTACTTTGGAGCTCAGCGTGAACAAGAGAAGAAGAGATATTTATATGGAAAAAGTGGTATGCAAAATAGGATGAAAGACTAGCTGTGAGAATCCGAATAAGAAGTAGGAATGGAAAAAATGGTAAAGGGATGAGGTACTCCTTCCCTCGCCTGCCCTGCCCTCGTCCTGCTCAAAAAGAAAGAAAGAAAAAAAAGAGAGAGAGAGAGAAAGAGAGGGGCGGAAAGTATGAAGAGCAGATAATTAAGAGTACGTATGAGTCTTGATATGTAGAAAGACTATTTTTCTGATATTACTCTTGTCGGGATATATCTACTCTACCTTCTGCATGGTGTAGAAGATTAGCCTTTTTGCACCACAACTCTACTTTAATCTATTCCACTCTACTTTACTCTACTCTACTCTACTTTACTCTACTCTACTCGACATGATCCCAACCAACCAACTCTACCCCAAGCCCTACAAACCTACCAGCCTACAAGACTAGAAAGCAATGACTCAGAGTATATAGTATTTACAATTATTTAGAATCTTCCTCTCTCTCTCTCCTTCTATGCTTTTCTCTCTCTTTCTCTCTTTCTCTCTTCAAGTCCCGACTACAACCCACAACTCAACTCAACTCAACTCAACTCAACTAAACCCATAAGCCTAACAACAAGAAAAATAAAAAGGCCTAGCTTACCACAAAACCCCGCATCATCAACAAAGAAGAAGAAACGCAACGGCGCATTGCACGCTACACTACACTACACTACACTACACTACACTACACTACACTACACTACACTACACTACACTACACTACACTACACTACACTACACTACACTACACTACACTACACTACACTTAACAAATAAGCAAGCAAACAAACAAACAAACAAACAAACAAACAAACAAACAAACAAACAAACGAACAAACAATTAGGAAACCAAGAAA
>NW_007360014.1:280108-387103 GCF_000359705.1 Exserohilum turcica Et28A | reverse complement strand
GTGTGTTCTGTCGTCTGTAGGGGCGCGAGGGCGCGCCCCTTATAAGAGCTATCGCTATTGCTTTTTGTATTAGGTAGGCCGCTAAGTATCAGCCTCGCCTAGGGTTAGGTCTTGGCGATCAGCCCTGACTGGTTGGGATCACAGAATCCTGGTGCTCGAGTCCGCACCCGGATTCTGCCACTTATCTGACAACTTGACAATCATTAGTTTGTAATTCTTATGTAGTTCCTACATAGTATTAGAATCAGTAGCAGTAGTAGAATCAGTATTAGTAGTAGAATTAGTATTAGAATTAGTATCAGTATTAGAATTAGTATGAGTATCAGCATTAGTATTAGCTAGGAATTTTTTTTTAAAAAAAAAGAAAAAAAAGAAAAAAACAACAACACTTGAGTTTGTAACCCTTTCTCGTACTTACGTATGAATATATATATATATATATGCATGCATGCATGGGTGTACATGTGTACATGTGTACATGTGTACATGTGTACATGTGTATATACACAAGTATACTGCTATAAACACCAACATCCACATCACCCCTTCATTAAATACTTCAACAGTGTATTTATTCGCGATAATGTGATATCAGAAGTCAATGTTTTTATCATCAGCTTAAATGCTTGTTTGATTGATTGCTTTGATTTGCTTTGATTTGATTTGAATTGCCCCCCTTCAACACATGCTCGCCGCCCTTCGCCTCCCGTAAATATTTGCCCTTTTTGTGCAAAGTTCCAGTAGTAGTAGTAGTAGTAGTAGTAGTAGTAGTAAGTAGTAAGTAGTAGGTAGTAGAAAAGAGTAAACAAGCAAAGGTTCTCTCTCTTTCTCTTTCTCGCGCGCGCTCTCTCTCTCCCTGTATCGCTCTCTGTTGAATGCCATTTGCGTACCAATCTCTTTCGCACTTCTCTTCATCTTCATCCTTGTCAACACCTTCCTCTTCCTCTTCCTCTTAGTACATATTTGGTGGTCCTGGACGACCTGGCTGCTGTCGAGGAAGCCCGCCAAATTGGCCGTCAAACATGAGTCGTGGATCGTCTCCACCACGCATACCTGGAATTGGGGGTCCGCCATAGCCCGGTGGTGGGAAGTAGCCTGGAGGCCCTTGCATTCCGTTACCCCCGGGTCCTCCTGGTCCTCCTGGGAAACCTAGTCCACGAATGTTACCACCAGGTGGGAAGCCAGGAGGATGCCCAAGCGGTGTATTTCCAGCAGAGAAACTCGGTCCTCCAGGACCCATTTGTGGAGGAGTAGGACCGCCAAGACCGGGCGGTTGACGCATCGGGCCGCCGAAGCCTGGTGGTGGGGCAATATTTGGCCGCTCCTGGGGTGTTGGCGGCATGCCAGGCTGACCTCGCCCGCCCATGTACTGCATGTCGGGAGTGGGCTGCGAAGGAATACCCATGTTGGTAGGCATGCGAGGGTCGCCCCCTGTATTACGGCGTTGAAGACCCATGAGGGACTCGTCGGGGTTGGGGAATCCCATGGGCATGCGGGGGTTCTTTGAACGCATAGCCTCCTGTTGTTGCATCTGCTGCAACTGTCGAATTTCCATTTGCTCGCGGCGATCTGCGGCATCTCGGCGCAGCATCTCGCTTTCTGTAAACATGCGAGGGTCTTCCATGAATCCTGGAGGAGGACCTCCACGGCCCTTGGGCTGCTGCTGGCCTTGTGGTGGGGGCTGCTGTCTTTGTTGGTCAAAGAAAGCCATGTTGGGATTTTCCTGGGCTGGCCGAGGCAAATTATGAGCCTGCGCTTGGGGCGGTGTACTGCGAGAAGGTTGCTGCATGAGATTCAGCAAGAAGTCGCGCTCACGCTGCTTGGTTGCTTGGTCGCGCTGCGACTCTTCCCTCGCTCGGCTGTTGAGGAGAGCGGTAAGATTGGCGTCCTGAGAAATAGTCCGTTGCGGCGGCGGCTGGTGGGCGTAGTGCTCTTCTGGGTGGCCAGAGCCGGGACGGGCAAGTCTGAACTGATCGGGGTGTGTGTTCTCTGATGGCATGCCGTTGAAGCGTGCTTGCTGCGCAATACGAGAGTCTGTAGGGCGAGGAGCCAAAATGTTTTCTAGAATACTCTGCTGCTCGAGCGTTCGTGGGGGCGGTGGCCTGCCATGTTGCGGGTCTGGTGGAGGAGATTGTTGATGAAAGTCGAGTGAGATGCCACCGCCATGTCTCATACCATTTGGTGGCGTGGGCATGCTTGTTTGAGGTTGGGGAGCTGGAGACCCGCCCGTGCTGACCTGGCCAAGCATCTGCAGAATACGCTGAAAGCCTTCCTTGTCGGCATTTGCTTCAACTGGAGGCGCAGGGGACCCAGAGTATGGCTCAGGAGGCTGAATGGGAGATGCTGACTCTTCGGGTTTGGCAAACATGGTCATGAACCTCGACTTCTTGTCGGGTCGTGGTTTTGCTGAGATGATCTCTGGAGGTGGCATCTCTGCCGATTTGTCTCTTCCCCAGTTCCCAAAAAGGATACCTTGCGTGGGTTCGGCGGCAGAAGGCGTGTGCAAAGGCGCAGTCAGCATGGGCCCGGGAGCAATAGCGCTGGCAGAGGACATCTCAGCTGGCGTCTCTCTCGACTCATCCTTGTCGCCGGCTGGTGTGTCTTTGGCCCTCATCTGCTCCTTCCAGCGCTGGAAGTCTTCTTGTGTGCGAGGCTTGAACTCCTTCTTCTCCACCTTGGTGTCCATCCATTCTGGGTCGTCCTCGCCACGGTTCCCGCCCCGGTTCCAGTCGCGGCCGCTGTCACGCTCTCGGTCTCGCTCGCGCTCACGCCAGCCGCCCGGAGCGCCAGTCTTTGCTCCTTCATCTCTGCCTTCATCGCGGCGGCCCCACCGCGGCTCGTTCCGGTCACGGTTGTTGTTGCGGCGTGGTGCCATGTCAGCCTCCGGGTCACCCTCATGCTTATCACGGTTGCGGTCGCCGTTACGGCCAAAGCGCTCAAAGTCCTCCTGGCCCAGGCTCTTGCGGCCCTTGACATTGGTCCAGCCCTCGCCGTCGTCTCGCGGGGCACGGCGTCCATTGGTATAGCCCTTGTCTCGGGTCCGGTCGTTCTCACGGTCCCGCGTCCACCGGTCGTTTTTGGGGAGGCGATCTCCAGCGTTGTCTGCGTCTGTAGAAGGGAAGCCTGCACGCTCCTTTGCGTCACCTGCTGCCTTTGCCGGGGTACGGGCGGAGAGGAAGGCTAGCTTCGGCGGACCAAGCACAGTCTCTTCGCCTGGTTCTACAAATAGCGCGTTAATAGCGGCCTTGATGCCCTGGGCATCAGAAGACTTACGCATGCTCTGGCGCCGACCAAATTGACCCATGGGGTTGTGCAGCGGCCGCTGCTCGTTTGCCGCGGCACCTTCTCCGTCCCGAGCACCTCGAGTGCGACGCATGGTGCCGTTGTTGGTGGCGGTGTTGGTGTTGTTATTGTTGGTGTGGCCATTGTTGGCGGTCTGGTCGGCAGGCACGTCCATCCATTGTGAGATTGAGGGCAGGCCATCGGGTTTCTTCACCAGTGGAGATTCCTTCAGAGCTAGCAATTGAGCCTCCGAGTACGAGGGCCCCCGCATCGCAGCTGGTCTTGGCAAGGCCCTCTCGTAGAGGCCCGCACCACTCGCGACCTAAGACACACTTCCCATAACAAACACACGCGCTATTCTTCACACGCCCACGCTTGCCCCCGACGGACCTTTGAACCACGCAGACATTTTTGCTCCCCCCCCCCCCAACCCCCCAACCATACCCGCTTCTGGCATGACCTGAGCTCCTCTGCAGCCGATCCCACACCCACTTCAGTCGCCGCTACTGCAGCCAGGGTGCGCTATTCCCTTACCACGTTGCATCCCACCTCGACCTCATTCACTCCGCTCTGCAGACTTGCGACACGCACGCGCGCTTGGACCGACCCGATCGCCACTCTGCTGGCGCTCACCATCACACGTTTGAGCCCTTCGACTTGATCATTGCACCCACCGCCCACGCCCGCACACTCGCCCTGTGCAGAGTTCGCTGCTCTCTCAATTGCAAGCGAGTCGAGCAAGCCACACGCTCAGCCGCCTTGGAGCTGCCTTCGCCGCCGTCGCCAGACGCTCGAAACCAAACCACCCGCTCCCCGGACCACGACGCCGAGCTCCAGCTCCTTCGCATCACGCTTACCCCGCCCTCCATCTGCTAATCGGCGCTGCCCTGACCTCGCGAGGGCACAAGGGAGATGCGTCATTCTACGGTTCAGGCTCACCACATGTGACGCCGACACGGCCATGGCATGCAACATCAGGTTCATTTGTATGCCGTCTACATGTGGAAGAGGGTGCGATCCAAAATAACCCCGGCAATGCTCTGTTCGCCTTGCTCATGCCCAACCATGTTCGTTCCCAACCCGATGAAATACATCTAAATGTACATTATACTTTCGTGAGAGTGCTTATCTTCCGAGACAAACTACCGCTGCTCCACATCGCCACCTTGTCTTGGTCGCACGTCTCGTAGACGCGTGCCGCCAATACCCTCAGAGCATTCTGTCGAGCGTCATGGCCGTCGAGCATCATTTCGATCCAAGGAATCAGCCCGCACCTCGTGATCAGAGTCGTGCTTCCGCCTACGTGTGTCGCTCGCAACAGGAGCTTGACCGTCTTGTCCTTGGCGGATGCCGAGCATGACCGAGATGCATAGTGGCTGAGTAGTTGCTCGAATACGTTGCTCCGCCTGAACAGCTCCATGTCTGCCGGCGTCCGCAGGCTGTCCATCAAGTAGTCCAGGTACCAATCCACCTCCTTGTGATAGGTAGTATCGTCGTCAGGCTGGCTGGCCACGATGCGGTGCCAGAAGAAGCGCAAGAGAGAATTGACATCCCATGCTGGAGAGGCAGTGAGGAATCGGTTGACTGTGCTGAAGAGCGAGTGAGTCGGGTCTGCCACGATGCTCGCGCAGCGTGCAGCCAGTATGCCGCCAACATAGGGAAAGGCTTCCGCGCCAGTAGTGTCGATGGACTCCAGTAGCTCACCAAGAAGGAGGTAGAGTTGCTGAAGGTCAAAGTCTATGCTGCTTCCAACCTGACCTTCGGCCACATCCCCTCGACTACCGACCTTGATCGTTGCTGTAAGCTGCCGGATATTGTTGATGGCTTGTCTGCGGATCTCGGCATGCTCAGAGCAAAGACAGAGTATGAGCTCTCCAACGTCCCCATCTTCCACCGCTTCACCAAGGTCCTTCTTCCTCCAACGCGTCAGCCCCATATGTTTCTCATCCTCAGTCGGCGGCGGCTCCAGGTCAACTGCAAACCTCGTCTTAGTTTGATGTTCAGCCTGCTGCGCTGGTACCGGCACTGGCGACGTCGACGAGCGTTCTGAGCCACTAAAGTCTGCACCGGTTGCCAACTTGAGTGATTCTTTGGCCTTTTCCTTGCCCATCTTCCACAGGAAAGCATCCTTGAGCACCCCTTTGTATGCTGCACTGGCCGATTCCATCAGGGCGTCGCGCACGTGACCCAGCATCTTCTCGTCCTCGCCAATCAGCTTGAGGAGATAGAGAAGTCGCGATAACCACTGTGCAAGCGCATCGGCAGCATTGCTCGTTGCCGTCTCTCCGCCCTTGAACGGCCACTGCTCCACTAGAGTCATCAGCAAATTGCTAAACGGTCCAATCTCACTCGCAGACTGCCCATTGCGCGTGCACATGGCATCCAGGTCATCAAAGTACTTGATAGGCACCTTTGTGAAGCGCGCACAGCAGTCATCCACAAAGTCAAGCACCTCGGTCGAAGGTGTACTTGACCCTGATGTCGACCCCAAGCTTGCAATGAGCGCATCGAGCGCATCAGGTGAAGTTTTGGTTTGCAGCATCTCTTGATCTTGCAAGATGTCACTCAGCAGAGACCGGATACCTGCATAGAGCTCACTCTCTTTCGACGTTACTAGCAACTTCAACAGTGTGACAAACGGCGAATACGAAAGGGTTTCTGCGCCGTGTTAGAAAATCAACCATGGCGAGGGGTGAGGACAACCTACTCTGTTTCTGCCACCAACGCATTGCTGGCGAAAGCCGTGCCATCTGTATCCAGTGTTCAAGCTCCATGACACGGAAGACCTTGTCCTCGGGAGATGCCGTGGACTTTTCAGCCTCTACCAATGCGTTACAAAGGGGCAGTGACACATCAAACTTCTCTTGAAGCGCGACTTGGGGCGTGACCTCGTAGTAGAGCCGCAGCAACCTCGTAATTGACTCTCGCTTCATGTCCTTCAGCCCCGGTTTCTTGAGCGCCAAAAAGACGGTCCGTATCGCTGGGCAACGCCGGCTAACCTCTGATATCAATCGTTTAGATGCATGCTCCCACTGCTTGGACGACCTGACAGCGCTGGCATTGCTGAACTCTTGGAGGACGCTTCGCAGCTTTTGGAGTGCTGCTATCAAGACGCGTATAGCGAATAATTGTACGAGATCCGAGCTGTGATTCAGGCACTTGGTGAGCACTTGCTGATTCAAAGGCTGGGGCAAGATGCTGTTCATCAGCACAGGAACCGGCGGAGGGTGGTCGCGGTAATTTTTCTTGGCACCAAAGTATTTCGGGACTGGCAGCTGGATGGTCTGGTACAGGAATGCCGAATAGCCTATCCATGTTGACGTGAGTTTGGGGTCGTAGCTGAAGTCGCGTCGCTTGACAAAGTAGTCTGCAATGAGCTCCGGGCAAGCTCGGAAAATGTCCACAACAAGCTCCTGATGCAGCGTATTCGCGTATGGTCTTTGGTTTTGGATGAACTCTGAGAGAATGATGTTGCGCACTTTTGTTATCTTGCTGTAGCTGTCAACCGATTCGAGGCCAAGGTCATTGCCGTAGTCAGCTGCATCGTCCTGCTCGCCCTCGTCGTCGTCGAATGTAGATGGGTAAAAGCCCTGCGTAGGCAGCATCACACCGTATGCGGGATCCGTGCACACCAGACGCAAGAACTCATGAGCGAGCTGATCCGGCGCTTTTTGTCCTTCAGAAAGCGAGCCCTCTTCTACTTCATAGCTGTACAAGCTCGCTATCCGCGAAAGTACCTTGCCATTCAAGATTTTGTTTTTCGTGTGCCGGGCAATAGCCTTGTCCTGGAAAACATGACTCTTGAATACATCCAGTATTTCGTATATCAAGAAAGGCGGATCTGTACGAATGTGATCGAACACAGTGCGAACAACGTTGGTGTGAGACAGGATCTCGCTTTTGGCGCGTTCATCCTGGTATCGCAAATGCGTCAAGAGGTACCTGACGGCCGTGGTTCGGATGCTTGGTTTCTTGACATGGTCGGCCGCCGATTGCTCTCTGGTCAGGTTGATGTTTCGCCCGAGGATCTTGGGCTCGAGGGTAAAGTCTCGTTTTGCGTAGACGGCCCTTGCATGTGCGCCTTGGTTGAAGCGTGTGAGCTCGGTAAGCAAGCGCAGCGCGGGCGCAATGACGTTCTCTTCCTTGGCCGCGGCCGAGGTACTCCGTACGAAGCGGCGAGTAATGGACGGCTGCAACAGTGTTTTGGCCAAGAGGGTGCCGTACTCTAGGAAATCGGCGTGGCTGGCAAAGACCTTGAACAAGAGCGCCAGCACCGCCGTGACCTGGGAAACAATGGCGCTATTGTTGGTTTCAACGGCATAGTCCCATGCCTGTGTGAGATTCTGCAGAAATGTCTTGTCCTTTTCATCCCGTCCTCTTCCCTTTTGTGTATCCAGATACTCGCGGAGGATAGCTCGCTTGCGTGGCAGATGGTGCTCGTCGGCCGGGTAGAGGATGGAGTCGAGGAAACGCTTGAACAAGCTTAGGCCTGATGGAGTCAGTCCTCTGCTCGTATGTGAGGACTCAAGACGTGCTTACCGCTTCGAAAGCTGGCGTGGGAGCTCTGGTCGAAGAACAGAGCATTCTGCAAGTCGCGTGCAGCGGTGACGTCGTCGGCATTGCCGTGTGGGCGGGGTGAATTGCGCTCGTGGTGGGCGTCGGTCCTCTGGCGCTTGTTGTCGCGATCAGCATGCGCGCCTTTGGCATGGGCGTCGTACGCGGACCTCTTCCCCATGGCTCATGCTATGTCGCGTTCAGCATGTCGAAAAGTTCGACCATCTGAATTTCGGCGGGCCTCTGCAGGGATCAGCACTAGCGCCGAGGCTAGAGCGTCGAGCACGGACCCTCGACTCGTGAAGACGGACAAGCCTCGATCAAGCCCCAAGTTAGGCGCACTTAGCACGGAGGTGGCTTTCTTGTTTACGTTTGTTCATCTATTTATTCTACGTGCTAGGCGGTGGGCTAGAATTAAGGCGATCTCCCGCCATGGGCTCCAATTACAACGACTATATGTCTAGGCCGCGATCCAAGAAAATGCGATAGAACCCCATCCCAGCTCAGTATAGGCCCGTTGGTATTGACTTTGTTTATGTTGCTTAGTGGCGCGCGGTGCTGGTTGGTAGAAAAAAAAATGCCACCATGCAAAAAGGCCGCGCCCGCAAAAAGACTCCCGCAATATGCTGATGCCGCTATGCCATGCAAAACGGAGAAGAAAAAACAAAGGCGATGAAGAAAACCGTCATGATATATGCCAGAGACCCTGCACAAAGGAAAAAAAAAGGAAAGGAAAAACGATAAGACAGTTAACGCCATTGTAAATCTCAGTTGGTTGATTGTCGCTAAACAAAGATGTCCGGGGTATCATGCAGCGACGTAATAAGGAAAAGCAGGGTAGAACAGGCCAGATGCGATCATGGGCGCTTGGGCGACTTGTTGGCTGCTGGTTTTTTTTAAAATCTTGTTTTTCGTAAAGCAACAGCTACCGTTTTAATGGCTTGATGAGCTTTGAGCCCGCGCTGATGGAGTTGTTCTTCTCGCGAATCTGTATCGTCGGGGGCGGATCTTGGTTGTGTTTGGCGGCCAAGGCGGCCGAAATGGCGAGCGTGATGAGGGTGAGGATTTCAGCACAGGCTGCGCCAATGGCTGTATAGAATGCGACGCCCTACATGGTAGATTAGCGGTTGCCACGTGCGGGAGGGTCTGCGGGTGCGTGGGCTTACCTGCTCCTCGCAGACGGCGCGGTACTGGTAGCGGCCATTGGACAGGATATTCTTGTTTGTGCACGAGTACCGGCCGAGGCTGGCCTTGCTCGCCTTGTTGAGCAGGTAGAAGACGACGAGGGCGGTGATCCAGGTAACGACGCCAAAGCTGCCGGCGACGACGCGGTAGACGTCGCGCGAGCGAAAGGGGCGGCGGAAGGAGCGCTTGAAGGACATGGTGAGGATGGCGACCGAGGCGAGAAAGTTGGCGGCGGCGATGCAGAAGAGGACGATGCTGGGGGCGAGGTTGGTGCGGGCGGGCCAGATCATGGGCAGCTCTCCTTTGCGCAGGTCGATGTAGCGGTTGCCGCGGTAGATCTCAAACGTGTGCATGAGCATGCAGACGACGGCGCCGCTCAGGACAATGATGAGCAGGCGGAGACATGAGCGCAGACGACTGAGCCAATGCGCCCGCGAGGAAATGGCGAGTTCGAGAGGCATGGACAGCCTGGTGAAGCGGCAGGCGGCACCGGCGTCTTTTGTGCCTGGGCTGTAGGGCTGGGGCGTCGGCGACATGGTGAAGGCGTCGTCGTTGGAGCCGACCAGACAGGTCGTGGTGGTAGTGGAGGAGGAGGAGGAGGAGGCGACGGTGGTGGTGGTGGTGGTCGAGGTTGTTGCAGACGCGACGTAAGCTCTGGCCATGGTCTATGGGGATCGGGGACGAGATGCTATGCCTTGCGCGCACCGCCGAGGACGAGGTGTAGGCGTCGACGAAGAGTGCGGCAGCAGATGGTGGGGGGAGTAGCGACAGGCGCCGAGCACATGAGGGTGGTAGTGTAGTAGTCGTAGCAACAGCGGCAGCAGAGAGGAGGTGCGGTGGGCGCGGCGGGAAGAATTGGCCGCGCCCATGTCAAGGGGGGTAAAGAGGGTAGGGGAGGGCGCGCAGTCCACTGCCTACTACGAGCCCGCTAGACGAGGCTGAGTCCGAGCGTGGCCTGAGAAGGCGGCGCCGATCGTCCTGACGTCGAGACTTTGCATGCGCCAGACGGCTGCGGCTGCGACTGTGACATGACATGGGAGGTGTGGGCGTCGAGGTGTGTGGTCATGGTGGTGGTGGTGGTGGTGATGCATAGGCATATTGGGGCATTGTCGCAATCTCCCTCGCCTGCGCCTGTTTTCTGCTAGCACTAGGGCCGAGGGCGTGGCAGTGGTGAGGCTCTTGACGCGCCATGGCTGCCATTGGCCCAGTGTTTTGCACCCCGTTAAATCTCCGCCCTGGCTGCTGTCACCAGCGCCAGTGCCAGCGCCAGTGCCAGCACGACCACGGACGGGAAGACGCCCAGGCCCGAGATTGCCATGAAGACGAAGATGAAGCGCATCCGCTCTGCACGTCGTCATGCTGATATCACGCACGCAGCGTCAACTCGTCCGCACACACTTGCCCGGCCTGCATCAGTCGGATTGCACGCCCAAGACGCGCGTCCGTTAAAACACGCGGCCAATGACAGCGCCCGCCCGTGTCAGGGGGGGTGCGGCCCGCTCTGGCCCTGGCGAGGCGCAGCCCAATCCGGCCACATACTTGCTCCCACCCTCTCTCCCACCTACACCTACACCTACACCTACATACACATACACATACACGTCCACGAAAAGCAGTGCACCGCCCACCTCGTCCCAAGCAATCCAATCCAACTCAATCGTATTGAATGCTTGGCCGCGAGTAGCGGGCCATCGAGGTGTGGCCATGATGGGCCTGTGCTTATTGTGGAGCATGTGCTTGGAAGAAGAAGACAACGAAGAAGATGAAGAAGCCGGCCGCGAACAGGCGGGACAAATCAAGGCGGCGGTGCAGGAAACGGTTGGCATGCTGGATGCGGCCATGCAGAGCGCAGAGCAAGCAGACGTGGTGGAGACTTGGAGGCGGGAAAAACAGGATTTGGTTGCGCGGCAGCCAGGATTTGGGGACATGTTCGGGGAGTGTGTGGAGCAGGCAGAGGTGTAGGGTGTTGACGGAGCACAGGGCGAAAGCAGAAATTGCATGGGCTCGGGGTATACGACGGCAGCCAATGGGAGGGTGTCGATGTGTGGTGGGTAATGGTCATGGTGGAAGTGCGCAAGCAGCCTTTTCATTTTCGGAGCGCGGAAGCATGGCATTGGCATGGGTTCGCGAAGAGTTGCATCAGCAGGCGACGTCAGGCGCAGGCGTGGCAGGGCGCGTGGCGGTGCGGTGCGGTGCGGGGGGGGGGCGGTTAGCGAGAGACGGGAGTGGGAGTGGGAGTGGGAGTGAGCAGTCGAGGTGGCCTGAGGCGCGATTCCAGGCTGAGAGAGGGAGAGAGATAGAATTGGACACTTTGCAGAGCCTTCAGCGTCGATCCAAGCAGTGGGGCATGGCTGAGCGCAAACGGCTCTTGTAGAACGGCCGCAAGCAGAGGCAGAATGTCCCCAACGTGTTTGACCGTACTAATGCCCAGGTGGCCCAGCGTAACAGGCACATAGGACATGATCAACGTAGCAAGCTCGGCGTACGCTGAAGGCGTAGTAAAGTGCCCAAGAGGCGACACAATGCCTTGGCGCACGATGCCATCCAGAAACGCCTCTCGGTTGTCGCCCTTGCTGCTCGCTTCAGGGAGGAGCAAAGCCAGCGAAATCACAGCAGGATACACCTCTCGCAGCAAAGTCACGCATTCCTCTTCGGGCGTAATCGAAGGCAGATAGGTGAACATGGGCAGCAATGCTTCAGCCAAAATCTTGTCATATCCGCTCCGCTGGACAAAGCTTGCCGACACACTCCCACTGCTCGCTGGCGGCCGCAATCCTTCCAGCACTAGATTGAGCATATGGCAGCCCTTGGCCTTCCACTCGACGTGAATATCATCCATCATCCTCAGGATGGGGGGCATCAGAAACTGCCACTGTGCCTCGATATTTTTCTTGTCCAGCCTACGCATCGCCCATGCTAACAGGTCCAGAGCATACTGGTTCCCGGCCTCTTTCCACGGAGCCGGCTGCCGCGACGCTTCCAGTGCGTTGGACGTGGGTTTATTCTGCGCAAAGAGAGGTGGCATGGTAAGCTGGAGAAAGTGAGAGGCCAAGCGCAGGGGAAGCTCACTTTCGTTCTGTTCGCTTCTCGAAGCCGCCACGGCCTCGATCGCACCCTTCGTATCCATCGTGTCGGGGTTGCGCAGCTGCCAGGCCATGACGACATCCAGCGCGTCTTTCATCCAAGGCCCGGGTTGGGTGTTGAGCGCCTTGGCCAGGTCGGTTCCCTTGACCAGCGGCTTGAACGTGTCGGCTTCGAGCAGCCCGAGTTCCGTCACGCGGCCGAGGAAACTGGCATAGGAACGGAACGTGTCTGTTACAGTCTTAGTAAGATGTAAAGCAGCTTTTGCATTAGACAGGCCTACCGTCTCTTGACACGCGTCCCAGCACAATCTCGTAGCAAAGATTGAACAAGACTTGCGTCCGCCATGTAGATCCCCATTGCCGAATAGCCATGCCCAGCGTATCTCTAGCTGTAGCGTCGCTCGTCGGGTTGATTGTGTCTGGCCGTCGGAGACCCTTGGCGCATTGTGCTACAAGGTTGCGAATCTTCTCGCTGTTACTCAGTGACGAAGCAACCACGTCGCAAATCTTGTTCGGCGCCTTGAAGCCTTCTCTGGCGACAAGGTATGCCGCAAACAAGGGCCGCTGCGAAGGTTTCGAATGCGGCACCTTGGGTGCATCAGCCCAGGGCATCGTGGTAGCGCAGATCCAAGCCAGGTACTCGTCCTCTTCGTTCTTCAACAATGTAGCAGGAATAACAGCAGGCACGTCGCCACTTTTTGTATCTACCGACTCGATCAACTCATATGCAGGCTTGAAGTATTCTGTCTCGGGCCCAGCGGGCAGTTCGCGTGTCGGATCAGTGAAGATGGTCTGATACAGACCAAATCGATTAATGAGCTCCAGGGCCATGCGCGGCCTGGGACCCCTGAGCATCTTCTCCAGCTCTGTGCCCACGCGCTCTCGACTAATCTTGACCTTCAGCACATCCTGGATCTCGGGGTTCCCCATGGCCTTTGCCGTCTCGGGCTCAATCGTGTAGTCCAGACGGCTGGCAAAGCGAATCAGCCGCAGCACTCGCAGCGGGTCGTCCTTGAATGTCTGGTAGGGCTCCAGCGGCGTCCGGATGATCTTGGCAGCCATGTCGTCGTGCCCGCGCCCGGTAAAGTCCTCGACTTGACATGTGTGCAGATTGTAGAACATGGCGTTGACAGTAGCGTCCCGGCGCATGGCGTCTTCTTCCGGGGTGCCAAACTCCATCTGCGGATTCCGCGAGACCTCATTGTAGGTTTCCTTGCGCAGATTGACCAGGTCCAAGTCGATGCCCATGATCTTGGTCGTGGCCGTCTCGAGGTTCTTTGATTTTTCAGGGTTTGCCTCGATCTTGTGGAGGCCCGGTGCAATCTTCTTTGTCTTGTCTGCGCCACTCCGTTTGCTGCTCTTGTCAACCAGGCCGTGTTTCTCTGCATTTCCGGGCATTTCCAGGTACTCCTGCATCTTCAGGCCAAAGTGCTCGCCAGTCATCTTGTTGATGGCAACGTCAATGTCGTTGCTGCCGACTTTGAGCAGTTTGTCGCGAACCCATCCTCCCGTCCAACGCAACGTGACCTTCTCTTTTGCAAGCTCAGCTGGCACCTGTACTCCGGTAACGTCTCCGTTGGAGGGGTGTTCGTCAATGTAGGCAGCCACATCCAGCAGCAGCTGTCGCAGCTTGGATTCGACCTCTGTCAGCTCCAGCTGCGCTGACTTGGCGCCTTCTGACGTCGACATGGTCCCGTAGGGCTGGATGAACTGGGGTGAAGGCGTGCCAATTTTGCGTCGTTTGGGACTGGGCTCTTGTGCTTGAGGCGGAGAGCTTTTTCTGGACATGCGAGGTGCCGATGCAGTGAGAAGGGATATGGGTCTGTGAAAGGAAACCCGTGTCAAAGGGAGGCGTGCAGGTGACGCAGCCAAGTCACGTTTGTGCAGCAGTGAAAAGGTTGGTGGTGAACGGATGCGGCAGGCTCGACTGAACAACGACATGCATGTGAGTCTGGATGAGGCGGCGGATAGTCGTAGATGTGAGAAGCAGTGTAAGGAGCGAAAAGAAGGCGTAGCAGCACAAGTCAAGGAGACGTCAGTGGTTGCGGCGATGGACTCAGGCAGCCGGGGGGGACAAATGCGTGGTTCTGGAGATGCCGCAATTCGTCCAGTCACAAAGCGCAGCGGCCGCAACGGCGATCCAGCGTCACCCAACGTCGTCACACACGCGCCGCCCCCGAGCCAGAGCAAGAGAGCCAATTCCCCAGACAGCCCGCTGTCGCCGAATCCCGTGAGCAAAACCACCAGGATACATGCCGGCTGCCTCAGAAGTTCCGCGTGCAGTCACAACCCCGCGGGCGCATCGCCCTAGCCTCTCATGACGCCGCCTCAGGATGCCACGCCTAAACCGCCAAACTACCCAGCCGGCCCAGAGGCGTCCATGATACTGCCCAAGCAGCGCGCATCGTCGACATCCTCCATCGCAAGCCTGCCCTACCGCCGCTCCAACCCCAGCCTGTCCAAGCTGTTTGAGTCGACCACCACCATCTCCACATCGCGACCTAATTCCGGCACCGCCACGCCCACGCCCACGCTCACACAAGGCTCCGTCTTCTCCCCGGGGCCGCGCCTGAGTGGCACAGGCACGCCTAGCAGCCTGCCGCCGGGCGTGTCGGATGAGTACCGCACGCTGATCCAGCGGGCCTTTGTGCCTAGCGTTGCTGTGCTCGCGGATGCGCAGACCGAGGAGCTGATACAATCCAAGGGCCTCGAGGGCGGCCTGCTGCAGCTGTTGCGCCCGTTTGGCGAGTCGGTTCCGGGCAAGGTAACGATAAGAGATAGCAATGGGGCAAGCAAGAGCTGGGAGGACTTTGGCGTGCGCTTTATAGGCGTCGAGGATGCATATCCAGACCTGCGTGTCGAGACGGGCGGCCAGGGCACGTCGACGCAGCGGCCGAGGCGTCAAGGAGGCAATGTGTCGCAGATTGAAGAGCTGGTGAACCGCCATCTGCAGTACTCCGAGTTCAACAGGCAGGATTCCGTGTCTGGCTACATGGACAAGGGTGAGACACCGGCACAGTCTGTAGACAGCACCTCGTCGCCGTTTTACACCTTGTACCTACGGCGGCTGCTGTCAGGACTGCCTGTCGTGCCGCACGAGACCTTCTCGCACCCCGTGGCCGGCATAATAGCAATCAGCTCGCGCAATCCACACCCGATAGAAGAGCTCAGGCGGCTCTACAACCGCCAGCACGACGGCGATCTGCGGTTCCCGCAATGGGTGGAAAACGACTTTTTACGGTACTATATTCTAATTCACGACGAAGAGACGGGCGACATTGCAAAGTCGAACCAGACATTTGATTCGATGAAGCGACATTTTGGCCTACACTGCCATTTGCTGCGGCTCAAGAGCCAGCAGTGCATAGCGTCCGACGACGATAGCGTGCGCCTACCCAGCTGCGAGTGGATGTCTGCATCAGAGGAACTGGCAGAGATCCAAAGAAGAGGTAGGCACACGACGAGCTGTGTGTGTGTGTGTGAAATGGCGGACCGCCATGTACTGACAGCACACGCGCAGAAACCACCGACGACATCACAGACCCAACACCCTACTTCCCCGAGTCGGACATTAGCAGCCTGCGCACCTTTATCCGCGAACTCGTCACTCAGTCGATAATACCAAACATGGAGCGCAGCGTCGCCACATGGAACGAGCAGATTCTCTCGCGACGCCGCGGCCTCTCGGGCCGCTTCATGTCGCTATCCAAACGCTGGACACCGTTCGGCAGCTCGCGCACAAGCGGCTCGTCGTCGACAGTCTCGGGAAACTCAAACTACGACAGCTTGCAGGGCTTCTACCGCCCGGATGCCCCAGAGGCAATTATGCGCCGCCTCGCTGACTACTGCTTCATGCTGCGCGACTGGAAACTGGCGCTGAGCACCTACGACATTCTGCGAACTGACTTCCAAAACGACAAGGCATGGCGACACTATGCGGGCGCGGCGGAAATGGCTGCGCTCTCCGCGCTCATGGCGCCCTCGCCGCTGTCAGCCAAGTCGCGCGCAGAGAACATCGACGCCTGGATCGAGGCGGCGTCGTACTCGTACACTGACCGCCAACGCAGCGCCGCACCGTACTATGCACTCCGCACACTGGCGCTCTCTCTAGAACTGCTTCGCCTACGCGGCTCCTCAGCCGCCGACGACGCCGCGCGCTGGGCCACACGCATCCTGGAAACCAACCTCATGGGCGCCGTGGGCCACGCACTCGTCACCGAACGCATCTCGGCCTGCCACGCCATCCGCACAGGCATCGGCACCTACAAACTGGGGTCGCGCCGCCGCAAAGCGGCCCTCTGGTCCGTCCTCGCGGCCGAAACCTGGTTCCGCCTCCAGAAATCCCAGCAGGCGGAGCGCGCCCTCGACACGGCGCTTCGCCTCTACAACACCACGTCGGAAGCTGCAGACGGCGGCGCCATCCGCCTGCCCTACGGCGAAATGCAGCGCTTCATCGATGAGCTGCGCCAGCAAATCATGGGTTTGCGCCTTGCGAACCAGGGGTTTAGCAATCTGCAGGGCGATGAGGATGAGGATGACGACGACCACCACAACGTGAGGAGGCAGGGCATGCAGAGTCCAGAGGTGGAGGAGGAACCTGAGACGCTCGATGCGAGTCCCCGGTTGCAGAGGAGGAGCCTGATTGCGGCAAAGGGGCCGCCGCCTGATCTCGTGTCGCCGCTGAGTGTGGCTGGAGAGAGGACGCAGGGTGAGGTGGATGCCGAACGGGAGGGGTTTGAGTAGAGAGAGAGAGAGAGGGAGAGAGAGAGAGAGAGAGAGAGGGAGGGAGGGAAAGAGAGGGATTAGATGCATGTATGTATGTAATGGTGACGAAGCAATGCACGCGATACACGTTCCAGTTGGACTTGGAGCATGCAGACATTGGTATCTAGGTCATCATGTCTTCACCGACAAGAAGGCCTTTCTATAATTCAATCATCTCATTCAGTATAGACGTAACGGAGTAAGCACATTCCAGTTGATATTAAAAGATGCAAACATTGTGGTGATCGAGGCCCCCCCCCCCATCTCTCAACGATGAAAAGACCTCTCCATGATTCATTTCATTTCATTCAGTAAAATCTGTGTATGTGTATTGTCCTCAAAACGCCAAAGCCAGTTGACCGAGCGCAGGCCCAAGCACTTTGGCACCCCGTCGGTCGGTCATGCTGGCATATGCAACGATGGATACTATAGAGACAGCCGTGCCATGCCCATGCTGGTATGCTATGCAAGAAGGTTGGAATCCAAACAAGAAGAGAAGAGAAGAAAAAATAGTGCTAAAATGCAACCAAGAAAGAATAATAAAAGCGCCCACTGCATGCTGTTAGGGTATCATCGTCTCGTCATCATCAACCGTGAACTGTTCAACCGTCGTAAAGTCAGCCACCTCTATCTCTTTTTTTTCACACTATAAAGTCATAACAGGGAGTTGCGGTCTTTGCCGCCGGTGGTGCTTCAACCGACAGGGCTCTAGCATCTGCGGTATGTTGTATTGGTTTGGGAGCGGGCGTGGGTTCCCGAGACGAGTCGGTCGAGGGGGCATCACAGGTACGGAGTCCACGCAGCTTGATGGTAAGCTTGACTGGCTTGGGTGGCTCGGGCGGGGGAATCTGTATGGTCGACTGTTGTGAAGCCGAGAATCCATGTGACTCGTCCGACGAGCTGTCGGTGCCCTCTGGTGTAGAGTCCGAGTCGAATAGGGGTAAGGGGGAGCGGCGCTTGCGTGAGCGTTGAGGCTGATCGTCGTCGTCGCCGTCGACGCTGGGACTTGGACGCTTCTTGGATATAGCCTTTGGCACGACATTGACGTTGGGAATGCCGGTGTGGGGGCCGGCGATATTGCGGACAGACGAGTAGTGTTCCCAAGTCTATGACATGGTACATCAGTATGGAAAAGGGGCGGGGTAGCAAAGGGGGCAGTCGACAACTTACGTGGTAGGCAATGTGCAGCGTTTGGCGGGAGTCGTCTGCAGCCGGGTCGGCGTCGGGCGAGTAGCATGTGCGTGGGGAGAAGAGGTAGGTGTAGTCGGCCTGCCAGAGGCGGACGTTGACATTGAGGGCCGAGGCAAAGGCGGAGACCTCCATGTTGTCGGCCCACTCGCCGGGCTGGCCCATTTTTTCCACATGGTGCTCGAACTGCTGCTGCAGCTGCTCTTGGGTGTAGTAGCTTGTGTCCATGCACTTTGCTGCAGCGGCGGCGGCGGCCGTCTTGCGCTTGGGGTTGCGGCGGACATTGTTGACGGCCATGTACTGGCGGTAAAAGTCTGCGCTGTCCTTCATGTGCTCAATGGTGGTGGCGCGCAGCACCTCGTGCATGTCTTGGTTGCCGTAGAGCTGGTCGGACAGGGCGTTGAACAGGCAGTTGCCTTTGACTAAGTCAGTGTTGGGCCAACAGGGAGTTGAATCGTGGCAAGCTCACCATCGCCTCGGATCTGGCTGGCGTACAGGGCATTGGCGTCTAGGATGGGAAATTCAGGCGAGCCTGGCCGCTGTCTCCGGGTAGCCATGGTGACGGTGGGAGCACGGGGGGCGGCGAGACAGGAGGTGTTGGTGTATTGTATTTGCAGAGACGAAGGCACAGGTGGGGTGAGGCGGTCATGGATGAATGCTGGGCTTCTCTTTCAGGAGCGACAGTAGCTATTGCAGGCAGACGACGGGGAGAGGTAGGTTGATGGGGCCGGCCACGCCACGCAAGGAATGGTGAAGGTCGTGGCCGGTGAATGGGGGAGGGGGGCGGTGGGCGTGAGGGGGAAGAGGTCGAGGGAAGAATATCTCGAGTGACGCGCCCGAACCTGTGAAGCTCTGGTAAAGGGACACAGGCAGCAGGGATGGGCGCGCTTGGCGAGTCGCAGGAACAACGAACACGGCCCGGCCTCAGCAACGCCTTTTGGCGCACCAGCAGAACGAGCGGTGCGAGACAGACAAAGCGGCGGCAGCCAACCAGCCAGGCAGAGGATGGGTATTGGGCAGGGCGCGCAGCCTTCTTGTATGTGCTGGCCGGCGGGAAAAATCTTTCGGCCTAGCTGGAGGCAGATACCGAGGAGTCGAGCAATGATATGATGTCAGGCACCGCAGAGAGCTCCCTTAGCGAGGCGCTGGGGGGCTGCAGGCCCGACTGGTTTTCGTGCGTGCAGCAGCGGTGAGAGGGGCAGCAAAAAGCAGAGGCGATGCTGAGCTGTGTGTGTGTGTGTGGTTGAGTGTGGACGGGACGGGTGAAGAGAGAGATGGAGAGATGGATGGATGGATGGAGAGATGGATGGAGAGATGGAGAGACGGAGAGATGGGGATTGTGACTCCGCGTGCCCAGGTGAATGCGCGTGTTTGTATAGAGGGCAAGCACGAGAACATGGCAAATAAACAAAGCCTCACTCTGCCCTCTTGCATGTGCGCACGCGTTTTGTCTCGTGTGCGCCCGCCAGCCAATAAGCGAGCGGGCAATGCAGCAGCATGACCCCGCCAACCACCCTCTCCTGTGCTCACACCCAACATCACCAGTCCCAGTGTCCAAGTGTCAACAGCCATCATGGCCACCAGAAACGTCGTCGTTGTGGGGTAAGTCGTCTCGCTCCACCGCCCCAATGCCTTTCCCTCTCCCTCTCCCTCTCCCTCTGCCTCTGCCTCTAATGCCCCCATGCCCAATGCCCAGAGCTGCTACAGCCCCCCTCCCCTCCGACTACCAGCTACTACTCCCTACTAGCACAATAGCCCCATGGCAAATTTTGCTGTGTGCCGACCCGCATCGCCCCCCCATGTGCCGAAGCTGCAGGCCCAGCTGCATACACACATACGCAGCATTATTACATACAGTAGCCTGCAATAGTCCAAGCTGACACTGACCCCTCCTCGCTTTTCGCAGAGCCGGCGTAATCGGCCTGTCGACGGCCCTCGTGCTGTCCAAGCACCGCGGCCTGGCCATTACTGTCGTCGCCAAGCACATGCCCGGCGACTATGACATAGAGTATGCCTCGCCCTGGGCTGGCGCAAACTACTTTCCAGTAGCGAAGCCGGGCTCTCTTCTGCAGCGCTTGGAGAAAGCTACCTGGGCCGAGCTTGACCGCCTGTGTCGCCATGTCCCTGAGGCCGGCATCCACTTCCAGGACACCAAAATCTACGGGAGAGCCAAGGATTTCGGCACTGCTACCGGTCAATGGTTCGAGGAACTGACAAAGGAGGATGCGTGGTTCAAGGACGTCGTTCCCAACGTAGGTAGCTTCACGTGGTGCCGTTTATTCATGTGCTTCATACTTGCTGACATACTTACCCTTATCAGTTTCGTGTCCTGCCCAAAAGCGAACTCCCACAAGGCTGCGACACTGGCACCCACTTCTCCTCGGTATGCATCAACACAGCCGTCTACCTGCCCTGGCTGGTCGGCCAGTGCGTAAAAGCCGGTGTGGTATTCAAGCGTGGCATCCTCTCCCACATCTCTGAAGCCGCCAGCTTCCACCCCTCGGGCCATGCCGACGTCGTGGTAAACTGCACTGGTCTGCTTGCTGCCACGCTCGGCGGCGTCATGGACACCAACGTGTACCCGGGCCGAGGCCAGGTTGTGCTGGTTCGAAACGAGCCCGAGATCATGCTCACGGTTAGTGGCACTGACGACGGCGGCGACGAGGCTACCTATGTTATGCAACGTGCAGCAGGCGGAGGCACCATCCTCGGCGGATGCATGCAGCATGGCTCGTGGGAGAGCCAGCCTGATCCCAACCTCGCTCAGCGCATCATGCAGCGCTGTGTCGACCTGTGTCCAGCACTCGTGCCCAAGACGGGCAAAGTCACGGAGCTCAGCGTCATCAGGCACGGCGTGGGTCTGCGGCCCATGAGGAACGGCGGGCCCAGAATCGAAAAGGAACTCATCGACGGCAAGTGGGTGGTGCACAGCTATGGACATGCCGGCTACGGCTACCAGAGCGGCTGGGGCAGTGCATGGGAGGCCGAGCAGCTGGTGTTGGGCATTCTAGACGACAAGACAAGAGCGAAACTCTAGGTAAAGCCAGAACTGCACATAGACCATACGATGCATAGACTCTCAATCGCCGCCCGGCTATGGTGGAATCCCCCCTTGCTACGACGCTTTTTCCGCTGCCCCCAGCGCCGCTTTGATCCCATCAACTGCAGGCTTCAGGCTCTTGGACGGCAAACTCCAATCATGTCGCTTCAACCCTTCTTCCTGCACCAGAAACCATAGCGTCTCTGCCGCCGCCACGCGAATCTACTCGCACATCAGCATCGTCTTCACACAATTATACTAATACCATGAACGCTCCCAATTGCAACTTACCTTTGGAAACGGATGCAAGAGCATGCTTGTGACTTTACTCAGCGTGTCGGCGCGCGTCGCTGCAACGACCCCGAGACCCCGGTACATGTCCAGTGCCAGATGCAGTTTCTGCATGTGCGTAGATTTGAAGTGAGCTTTTTGCGTGTAAGATAGGAGGGCGCGGAAGCTTCTAACGGTTAGCATATATGTATATAGGTGTAATTCCAACAATCAATGCGAGATACTTACTTGAACGACGACGACGACGACGCCAGGCGCTGCAGAACCTGCATGTCGAATAGGAAAGCCAGCACCTCGAGCAGCGGCAGCAATATCCTGTCATTGTCGAGATTGTCTTTGAGCAGCTTCAGGAAGCAGGTTGCAAGATGGGAAAGAGAATACTGCGTACTGGTGGCGTCAGTCTCGTCAGGTAGTGCATCGATAAACGTCAGGAGTGCCATGCGGGAATTCTGCACTACAGACTCGGAGCCCATGCCTGCGGAGCTGACAAAGCCCACGCAGATGGATTCCTTGATGATGGGGCTGGCATGCGACTGCAAGTATGTGAGGGCGTTGGAAAAGTATGTTCTGGAGGAGACGCCGTGCTCGACGTCGCTGGGATCGAATGTATTCTTACGAAGCACCTGTGTAGCTTTCACTCGCATCTTATCCAGTTTCTCGAGCGATAGCCGCAATACATCTGCGTAGATTTCCGGACCGCAGGGTTCGTGCTGCGTGCTGAGGACGGCGGATGCCCAGGCTAATTGCACGGTATTCAGGGCCTCGAGGCGGACCAGGGCCCCGACATCGCCTCGCTCCGTGATGGTGTAGTCGTTGAGTGCAATGTGCAGTGCACGACCCACGTGGGTCTCTGCATGTGCAGCCAGGAACGATCTCGAGGCCTTGCTGCTGAGCAAATCGCCCAGCGCCCGCAACGCCACGGTGCGGGCCTCAATGGCGACAGCAGCGGTGCACCGGAAAGTAAGCACTTTGATAATGCGGCGCTGCACGTCTTCTCGCTCTGCACCAGCCGGGAGAGCTCCCAGATTGGCATACCCGGCTCCCAGAGCGACTGCGTGGCCTGAGCACCGAAGCCCGTTGTACGAAGCCTCGTTTTCTAGCAGTGTGAGCCATGATGATGCTACGGTTATGGTGTTGGCGCCTGGTAGCTTGGACAGCAGGAGCACGACTGCCGGCGCAGTGTCTGCGATGCCTTCTAGCACCGGCGGCTCGTGCCGGGTAAGACACAGGTTGAAGAGGCGACATGTTTCCTCCGTGGGTATCTTGGATGGAATGACACTACTGAAACAATCAATTGTGAAGGTGGCCATTGCCCCAATGAGTGCGCATATGGAAGATGCTGTGAATTGAGGCCGTAGCGCGGGCGACGTAAACGCCTTGTCGTCAAGCTTCAAGTCGGTTGACAATAGTGTCCACAGATCCGAAAGAGAGGCGTACAAGGTCTCGTCCTCGGCATGGCAGTGTGACGCTCTGGTGGTATTCACAAGTGCCGCGAGAGCAGAGACCAGACCCTGCCGCTCCTCTACCTGTCTGGGTCGCAGCGCCGAAAGAGCACTGCGGACCTGCTCCGACATTCTCTGCACGACAGGCGTAGACCGGCCCCTAGACAACGAGCCTATCGCCTCTGCTGCAAACAAGCGGGATTCCGAGTCTAGAGATCCCGTGCCGCGCCAGTCGAGCAGGCCTTCAAACAGCGCGTCCCAGTACAGCGCATTCAAGTCGCCCGCTTTGATGGCCACGTCACACATTGCGCGTTGGCGCAGACCCACAGCGTGGAAATCGACCATTTGCACGAGCGGTATGCCCTCTTCGATTGTGTTCGGATGCCGGCCTATGAGTTCCTGCAGAGCTGCAGACGAGCCTCGCCGGATGTTGCCTGCGGGATCGAGACAAGCGGCAACGACTAGCTCAAGGGCAAGGACCTGGGGAACATTGAGTGTTTTGAGGTGCTCTGAAGCCCGGATCGACGCTGTGTCGACGAGCAACAGATCGGCTGTAGGATAGCGTCGTGACAGTGCCCAGATGCCAAAGCAAGCTGCGTCGCGTACGTTTGTACCGATGGATCCGCCGGTAGGTGATCGTTGCTCGAATCCTAGGGAAAGCAGAAGAGCATTGAGCACGTTTGGTAGGTGGTCTGCTTGGACGGCTTTCCGGTATAGTAGCTGGGACAGAGTCAATGTCAGTCCGTGCCATCGCAATGGATTCACGCTGCTCAGGTTGCGTTTGGAGCCCTGCCAGTAGACGTTTTCGGTGAGGGAGCCCAGGATAGCCTCGACGACCTCGTCGGCCATTTCTGCGTCGAGCTTGAGCGTGATGATGCTGAGTGCCTTGCTTGCCCCGTATCGGACGGGAGTATCGCCATCTGCAAGCGCCTCGAGAAGGAATTCGATGACCTCTTCTAGAACAGTCGTTGGATCAAGTCCGGGTATAACAGACGACGTCTGTAGACAATGTATCACAATATTACGGAGGCTTTTCACAATTAGTTTACGCGCCACAGCTGATGACTTGACAAAGGAAAGACTGTCTTGGTCCAGTACTTTTCGGCAAGATTGGTAGACGGCAGCGAGGAAAGGACCGAGCTCCTCGTTGGTAGCAGACGCAAGAAGTCCAGAGACAAACGCCAATACACCAAGGCATTGGTGTATGTCGAATTGCTCCTCGTTCACCTGGGAGAAGAAGGACAAAGACCACTGAACCATTGAGTCGAGTAAGCCCAGCTTCTGCATGTCGGGACGCACGCAAACTCGGACCAACAGTTTCGCAGCAGCGCTCTTCTCTTTCGTCGGAGCTCGCAGTTGGGACATGCATATCGAGAGAACGCGGAGAGTGATCTCAGGCAACTCGGCAGGCAGCTTCAGTCCAGGAGCAATCGAGGCGTCTGCAGACGACTGCAGTCCTGACATGGATTCCAAAGGAAAGGGGGCTAATAGTAACTGCGAAAGCCAGAGGAGTAGCATGTAACGACGAACCCATGGTCGGTCGCCCTGGCGTTGGATAGCCTCGGGACCGTCGGCTGCCACATCTTTGCTGGCCTCGAGCTCTGCCAGGATGGGTTCGAGATAGCGCGGCTCGTTGTTGAAGAATCCTTTGATGACCTTTTCGCCGCGGACCTTGCAGAATATATTCAAAATGTAGCATATGGCGTGTGAGAGGGGTACAAAGCCTTGCTTGGGCTCTTCTCTGCTGCTCGTCGATATCGTCTCCAGGTAAGTAGCGACGAGTGGCGGGATAAAAGTTTTGAGGTGTGCGTCCAGCAGTTGCGGGTCCTCTTGAAAGGGCTCAATCTAGGGACTGTCAGCCGGATATGGCTGGGCATAGCTCCGGGATGCCATACCAAGCCACATGCTTTGTGCATGTCGGTGATTCTGACATTATGGCGAACAGGGCCTGGCGCTGAGCCGTGTTGGCGTTTTCGCAGGAGCCGTGGGAGAAGCCGTTCAAGGTCAGATAGAAGCAGAGCAGAGGCTCGCTGCAGTTTCAAGTCTTCGTCCTCGCCGGTGCTCATCTTTGTTCATGATGAGTCTTGCTGGCTGGCTTGTAGGCATAACGGGTGCCTTGCCGTGCGAGTCATTTTCGTCTAAACGGGAGCGCCAGACGCGTGAGCCCGAGTCAGCCCCGCGACGCGCTTCCCACTTCTTTCACCACGACCATTGCCACGGCTGCAACCACCACGACCATTTACGCAATGGCTGAGGAAACATACAAGGACTATCTCGCTACACGGATTCTTGCTGAGCACAAACCTGTGACTTACAGGCTGCTCAGCAGAGCACTCAAGACCAACGTCAATACGGCGAAACGGTCAGTACAGCTACGCAAGACAGCAACATTGGCTCACACCAGACAGGATGCTCTTTGAATTCCACAAGAAACAGAATACACGCAAACCAAACTCTGTCCATGCCACCTATCTCATCACCGGTACACCCCGACGGTCCCAACATGCGAATGGCGCCAAACGCCAAAAGGGCGATGACAACGACATGCGCAGCTCGCCTTTCATAAGCTCCATGCCCGAGGCCGAAGAGGCGGAAGACTCTGATTATGTAAGCGGCTCTGACGATGAGGATACATCTGCACCAAAAGGCGTGAAAGAGACGCAGGTGGTGCTAGTCCGAGAAGAGGAATTGGAGGGTTCGTTATGCCTAGAGTCGCTCAAGAGATTTCGCTGACTTTGCGCCAGAGACTCGCGAAGAGTTTGAGGAAGGCGCATCAGCTCATATTTACAGCTTGGAGCCTGGACCGCTCGAGGTATGCTCCTCGACTGGGCTCGACAAGACGGTGCTAAGAATGTTAGATTTTCGGAGTACTGTCGTTGTGCAATCACGAGGCGGTGACACAATATGCAGATGAGGATCCTCTGCAGCGATGGAAGACGTATGGTTCGATTCGAAACCAGCACATCAAGGTATGGTTTGGTTGGTACGTTAGATTGCAAAGCTGATGTCGCTATAGAGAAGGACTGCCAAGTACGCTCCTCCGACTGCATCCAGCGCTTCGAAACCTGCCGCGAAGCCCATTGCGAAGCCTGCTGCCAAGTCTACAATAACTGTGCCTACAAAGGAGAAGGAGAAGGAGGCTGCAGCTGCAAGGAGAGGGAGTGCGTCTGAAGAAAATGCATCGGAAAATTCAACACCGCAGCCTCCTGCGAGCTCGAGTGCACTGAAGCAGTCTGAGTCTAAATCAGGGGCAAAGAAAGACAAGGCGACGAGTGACATATTCAAGTCGTTTGCCAAAGCCAAGCCAAAGGCTGAAAAGTCAAAGGATTCTACGCCCGCTCCTGTGGAAGACGGTAAGTCTGGATTCTGTTGATTCGCGTTTGTTGGCTGACATGTCTAGAACCAATGCAAGGCATGTCGGAAGACGAAGGCGACCCAGATGACGAGCCGGAGGTGAAAATTGATGAAGAAAAGAATGAAGCCGCTCGCAAAGCTCGTGAGGAGCGAGCTGAGCGCTTGCGCAAGATGATGGAAGATGATGGTGAGTTTCCCATGGCAGATTCTGGCTCCAGTCTAATTTGTGCAGACGAGGAGATGACCGATGCGCCAGCCGCAGCAGAATCACAGGCTGAGACTGCCCCTGCAGCTGCAGCAGATGCCTCTGAGCCGACCGAAGGCGAGGCCACCGTGACCGTATCCAACGGGCGCAGACGCGGGCGAAGACGAGTGATGAAGAAGAAGAAGGTCAAGGATGAGGATGGTTATCTGGGTGAGTTTTTCTTTTCTCTCCTACGCATCACAGCAGTTGACTAAGATATCCCAGTCACCAGAGAAGAGGCTGTGTGGGAATCGTTTTCTGAAGAGGAGCCTGCACCCAAGAAGGCCAAGCCAGTTGTGCCGAAACCAGCCAGCTCGGCAAAGGGCAAGAATGCTGGTAAGAAGGGACAGGGTAGCATTGCGAGTTTCTTCAAGAAGGCGTGATACTCGGTACGGGACTGGTGTGTTTGCTCGTATCTTGCCAGCATGAGACGTTTGAGAGGTACTTGTTACATGCATGTAAGTATAGTCACAATAAGCAACAAACTATAACACAAGGCCTCATGAAACTTGTCTTACCTTGTTTGCCCTTTTTTCCTGTAGCTCTACTCTACCAACAAGATAGCAAGTAACGACAGTAGTAGTCTAGCAATCACCATTCACGCACGCGTTTGTAATAATCGCAAACCACCAACATTGAACATTAAGTATTGAACATTGAACATTGAACATTAAGTATTGATCATTGAACATTGAACATTGAACATTGAACATTGAACATTAAGTATGTATGTATCCAAATCGCCGAAATGGAAATATCCCTTGACAGATGCAGTCACACAAAGCAATACGTGCGCACAAAGTAAAACAAAACAAAAAACAAAAAGCCCTTGTCGCACGTACATCTTGATACCAATATGGATTGGAAGTGGTAGTGGTAGTCGTGGTGCGGGTGCGGGGTAATGTAAAACCGTCAGTACGTAAGTTGTAAGTATGTGCAGAGTAAGTATGTATGTCCAGAGTAACTAAGTAAAGAAAGAAAGAAAGAAAAGAAAGAAAGAAAAAACGCCGTGGAGTGAGTGCATACCGTATGCATATGCATACATATGCAGGGGTATATGTAAGTGCATGTCCATGTGATCAACTGGGTAACGGGTAATAGGTAATAGGTAATAGGTAATGGTTAGGGGCTCATGGTGGGGATGCGATGTGACACGTAGCTTTGCATTCTTGCATTCTTGCATTCTTGCCTGTCTATCTGTCTGTCTATCTCTGTGTGTATCTGTGTGTGTATCTGTGTGTGTGTGTGTGGGTATATATCGTGACTCATGACGTTTATTTACTCGCAGCTCGTATACATGCATGGCATGGATACTCTACATGGATAATCGATACTCTACATGTACACGGGAATCCGCCCATGACGCCTGTGTGGTCGCGAGTAAGTTACGAGTAGTCTGTCTGTCTGTCCGTCTATCAGAGAGCGGGAATAGGATTTGAGTTTGCTGGTGGAGGGCTGTTGGGGGGAATTGCGTTGGTGGAGGGGGGAGGGGTGTGAGATATTTAATGTTTGTGATTGTGTTTTGGGTTTGGGGTTTGGGGTTGTGCCGAGGTGGGTTTGTATTGGGTGCTGATGTTTGTGCGGGTGTGTGCGTGTGTGTGCGTGTATGGAGAGAGAGAGAGACCAAGACGGAGAGACCGATGATGATGATGATGATGATGATGAGGGGTGAGGAGCGGGGTAAAGTAACGTAATGTAAAATATAATATATACAATTGGTGAAATATATCAAAAAAACTAGAGCTTTGCCAAACTCAGTATAACTCTCGTACCAGGGATGTTCCCCTCGTAAGGATTACTATTAGTATCTTGGAAATGCGCCAACAGCACTGATTTCTCGATTGCAGTTGGAATAAGCTGGGACGATGAAAAAGCAAAAAGAGAGAGAGAGGTTGGTGGTGCACTAGAATGAGAACTGACCTCATTGAATCTGCATGATTGCGCAGAAAGCGTGGTGGACTGGTTGGGTGATGACGACATCACTTTTGGGTAGGGAGGTAGGTACGAAGTTACATATTCGTTCCATGCCTTGAATCAATACTACTACAACAACAACATCTAAATCCGCAACCATAGCTTCGTCACGCACCGCCGCCCGTCTCACGCGCCTCGTCCACAGCATGTCTGCCACGACGCCATCTGCATCTGCGCTGCCGCCCGCACCATGGAAAGCGCTCTTCAGCTCGCATCTGTCGCAGATGAAGTCGCCCGAGTTTGTGCTGGGAACGCTCGACGCAGCGCCTTCAGGTGCACCGACGCCGTTTGTGCCGCGGGTGCGATACTGCATCCACCGCGGCTTCTGGGCCGAGCTACCTGAGAACCGGCATAACGATGCAGAGCGCAATCCGCGCGTGTACGAGAGCGATTGCCCTGTTTTGACGACGGATGTGCGCATGGAGAAGGTGGGGCAGATATTTCAGACGAGTGCGGGCCATGCGCAGAGCAGGGAGCAGGTGCTGGGCAGTGGAGGCGGAGGGCCCGTCGAGGCGGTGTATTGGAATGCAGATGTGGCGACGCAGTGGCGGGTCAAGGGGAGGGCGTTTGTGGTTGCAGATGATATTGAGGGGGACGGCGAGGAAAGCAGCGGGGTGAGGACGGTCAAGAGCGAGGTGGGCAAGAGGATGAGGGTGGTGGATGAGGGCAGACAGGGCGAGTTTAGCTGGAAGAGGGAGATCAAAGGCTTCTTTGGCAACCAGAGTCCTGGTATCAAGGGTAAGACGAGTCGCTGGGGCTGGTTATGATTTTCGGCTGACATGCGTGTTGTAGGCTCGTTCAAGAACCCGCCGCCCGGCCAGCCCACGTCCAAGGCCTATGACGACAAGAGCCTTGGGCTTGGTTCCAAGGTGGATGATCTCGATGACCCTGTTGCGCGCAAACACTTTCGCCTTGTCGTCATTGTGCCGGAGTCGGTGGAGCAGACTGATCTCAGCAACCCGGACAAGGCGCGGAGATATCGGTACACTTTTGACGAGAGTGCGAAAGCGAATGCGGGGTGGAGGACCGAGGAGCTGTGGCCATAGACGAAGCGAGCAGCAATTAGCAATTCCACCGAGGGCATGGTTCTGAGACAAAGGAACATGTCACGAAAATGCAAATGTTCAAACACGCCGACCATGGATGGCAGTGATGCATGGTTCTTTGGTGTTTGTGTAGACGGGGCGGGAGCGGGTTGCGTGTGCGTGTATGCAAAGGGCCTGCTGTGCAACGGGCTGCAGACAGGCTTTGGCGACGGGGCTGGCACTTGTTGAAGGAACATGCATGGCTCCGATGCAGCCTTTCCCAGCGAACGGTTCAGGTCGGCGACTTGTCAAAGGCCCCCATGTCACCTGGACTCGTCGCCCAGATGCGCAAATTTGTTGGGGCTTGTCTGTAAAGGGATGGGTGGCCGGTTGCAGCAATTGTTGCGATGACGACGACGACGACGACAATGTGCAGACAGAGCGACGGCCCAATGCGCGGCTGCTAAGTAGGCAGTAATGCGTGCATAGTAAGTAGATGGTCAGCTGGGGATGAGGGTCAACGGGCGGATGACACGGGAATCGGCCGGTGCAGCGTCTGAGGCGGAGGCATGGGGGGGAGCAAGGCCGCGAAACGCCGTTGGCTAGCGTGCGGTTGCACACGCCGTGCATAGGCTTGCTCGCCATTGCATGCAACCATCTACATGTACGTAGCAAGTAGCATATTAAACTGCCGCAGCCCATAAAGTCTCCATCAACCTGGCGGGCGTGCACAGTCCAGTAACGTGTCGTGTCGTGTCGTGCCAGACTACAGTAGGAAGGCGCGCTCGGCCTCACTGCCCTTCGCTGCCCTATTCTCTCCCCCGACACACGCACCACCACTGCCTTTCCGCTACCCCGTGCGACGACATCCGACACCATTCCATCCCTCCGTCCCTCCATCCCTCCATCCCTCCATGCAATCAACACCAACCGCCATTGCCGTCTCGCGCCCATCTCACCCACCCACCCACACAGACATGGCGAGGCGAGCCAGCAGCCCTGCCAAATTGCGCCCCAGGAACACCCCAGCACTTCCCCCCCCCCACCCGTTGGCCTCTCTGGGAAATAACCCTACGACCGAAATAGATGCCTCGCTCTCGCTCTGCGGATAAAGCCTCCTCTCAACACACGTTTCCCAACGTGAAGACACTACATGCACCCATACATGCATCCATACATACAGCTCATCGCAAAGCCAGCATTTGTTTTGTTTCGGCTGCGGCGCTGCGGCACGGGTGCAGGGCGCCGCGCGCGGGCGCTGATTGGGGGAGATAGCCGCCGACATGCGCGCGCTCGCTCGCCAAGGGCACAGAATGCGGCAATCGGACCTGCCTCTGCCGCTAATCTCCCTGCCACTGCTGCTGCCCTTTCCTCCGCCCTCTCCACCACCTCCACCGCCATCACCACACGGCCACCACCACCACGGCCACCCCGCCCACACCCCATGGACTCTGCCACATAGCGCGCCAGACGGGCAATCGGCCGGAGTGCTGCTGCAATCTGCCCGCGTGCTGCTGTCGGCCGCATCAGCGCCGAGGCGTCCGGTTCCATGGCCGCCAAGGGTGCGCTCGTGTGGGAACCGCTCCCGTGGGAACTCTCCCCCCCTCCCGTTGCAATTACGCTTTGCCAGCACAACAAGACGCCTCGCCCACCCCTCACGCCTCGCCCGCCGTGCGACTCGGCTGCTTCCTGTCCTTGTCGTCGATGCAATGCGCCGCTCTAGTCCCGCTTTGCCCGTGCCGGCAGTCAAGTCAACGTCTGGCCCCGTTGATCGTCCCTCGCATCAGCACTATCCCCTGCCCACCGCCCGTTCCTCCCCCATAACTAACCGCTGATCCTCTGGCCCGCCCGCTTCGCTGCGAGCCACTATTCTCCGCGCCTTCTGCCCTCTGTCGCTCTCTCGCTCTCTCGCTCTCTCGCTCACCCTTCCACCCTTTCCCAAGTAGCCACCACGCGCCCGCCCGCTCGGCCTCTGTCCTCTACGACTCCCCCCGCCCGCCCGCGCTTTCGCATGCGACAGCTCGTCGTCATCCGCCTTTGCACCCGCATCGCTTAGTGCCGCGCCTCCGCCCGCCCGCCGCAACAGCCACCATGTCTGACATTGAGAAGGCGTTTGCTTTTCTCCACGACAACATTCCCCAATGGCTGCACGACATCGCCACCGTCCACGAGAGGGTCACGGCCATGCAGGCCGACCTGGAAAAAGTCCCCATGTCCCAGTCGCCCTTCAACAAGCAAAAAACCGATTCCAACGCCTCGATACGCCCCGCCAAACTCGACGCCATTGAAGAGCACGCTGAGCCCTCCAACCCGACGCCGACCGACGCCCTTGCCAATCGGAAGCGAAAGTCGCTTTCCGTCTCGTCGGCCCGGGGTTCCGAGTCCACTCGTCAGCGCCCTCGAATCATGGTCGTTACCAACTATGACGGCGACATGCAGAAGTCGTTTGAATTGCTTGTTCGCGGGATCGGCACCGGCCGCAACCTGCTGCGCAAAGCCAAGATGGAGGCCAGGATGAACGACATGGCTACCATGGCAGACTCGAGCGACGAAGAAGACGACGACGCCGACCACGGCCACCGGGAAACCACAATCACACGAGTAAACTACAAAGCACGCATGTCGGCACTGCGCGCACGATCGGCAGCCAGGCGCAGCGGCCGATTGGGCGTCAGCAGTGGTGAAACACCAGCTGAACTTTTTGACTCTACCGACAAGACACTGGAACAAGCACAAGAACTATGCGAAAAGGCGGCCCACTTGACGCTACGCGAAGGCGACTGTAGGAAGGAGTTGGCAGCTGTACGCGTCAGCTTCGACACCCTACTAGTCACAGCCACAACCCAAGTTGACAAGTACAATGCACGCAAGTTGCAAGATCCGCCCGAGCTACAGGCCCACGAAACTTCTGACACGTCCATGTCTTCGCTAGAGCCAGACATGGCGTACCGAAAAGACACACCACAAGCGCCTCTACCATTGTCTGATCCAAACCTCAAGTCTGCCCACCCAGCCGGAGCTGCTGGTTCCGGACCATTAAAAATCGTCGACCTTGAGGTCGACGACGAAGGCTCTGACGACGACTTTGTCTTGCCCCCAGTACGGTTGACATCACGACTTCGTTGATCAGACCGAGCATCCAATTTCCTAGTCACGTTCGTTATTTGCAGTGCGTTCAAGCGAGTTTCATTTGATTGGTTTTCCGTCTGGCGTTTCCGGGATACTTGAAAGAATAGCAGCCACACTTGGCTTGGCATCATGTTGGGGATGAAAAGGGGCATATATCCACAGCGTTCCACCATACGCACGGCGCATTCAGTATTTGCATTTCTTTTGCGCGCTCGCTCATGAATATTCTTCTCAAGGAATGGCGATTATGAAGAGGTTTTCAAAACGCTTTTCGTGGAAGCGGTTTCGCTCGCTATGTTTGTTTTGTGGTCAACGAGCCTGTATAGTATTGTAATCAGTGCAATCGTTCAAGCCCTTCGTCTTGACTTTCTACTTCTGAATAGCATTGTTTCTGTTCGCATGCGTTCTTGAATTGCGCGTGCACTTTTGGTTAATCTTGTGTTGGCCGTGATCTATACCCAGCCCTGTCGGTAAGGTATCTATTGCCTACCTAGCCCAAGGCCATGCCACGATGGGTATTTCGCGGGTTCCTTCCTCATCGTTCCTTCCCTCACTCACTGCTTGCCTATGTACATTAAGCGAAACGCATCTGCAAACCAAGGAAGGAGCCTCAGCCAAGCCAAGCCATTCTCTCGCTCCTGCCACTTTCAACTCACCCTCTATTCACCTATCTTGCTTCACCTCAACCCATCACATAGCTTGCTTCACTTCAACAACCTACTCGTACTGCCTTCAACTCTCTCAGCACATGCCCAGTGAGCATGGACGAGCCGTTTGACTTTGCCTCGTTTATCGAGGAGGGGGGGATAGATGATGACGGGATTGAGAGAGAGGGGAATGCGGTGAGTATAAATTGAGGGTGCAGGATAGGGAAAGAGCTAATCTGATACAGGAGACTGCGACTGAGGTTAACCAGGAGAGACATGGAATAATGGAGTGCGGTGTTGATCGTGGCTTGGATGAGCATGACGCTGAGAGTCAGTGTGGCTCTGATGAGGAAGTTGCCGAATCTAATCAGTCGGTAAGTCACTTGCTCAACCAAAGAATTTAACCTGCTAACATCATAAGCAACACGCCTCATCTAACCATGACTACCCAGGTGTTGCGTCTGATTCTGATGGAATCAACGTGGATACTGCAAAGTCGGATCCAACACCCCCAACTTCATCGACTCCCACATCATTCTACAGCTTGCGCAGCCGAAACAAGAGCAAGCTCGTATATGATGCAAGGTACCATCCTATGGACGACGCTATCCGCCCCACTCAAGCTGCAAAACTTCGGTCTGCTCATGGGGAGAAGCAAGTTTGTTTCGCCTCGGATGACCTGAGTGATGCATTTACCGCAAACGATTCCGATGAGGAACAGTCGAGTGAACATAGCGAGGCAGAGGAAGAGCTAAGAAAATACCCCAGGGGCAAGAAGCGAAAATTCACTCAGTCACAGCTACGGTCTGTCGAACCGACTCGTCGCTCTTCTCGCAAGGTCTCAGAACTGAAGATCTCCTACAATATGAATGTCCACCCCCAAGACAAATTCCTGAGTGTATCGAGCGATGACGGGGAGGCTGCGCCAAAGAAGAAAGCCAAGAAGTCCAAACACACATGTCGTGTAGATGGTTCAGGCTCCAATGATGGAATTGCGCCGCCAAAGTCAACACGTCGAAAGCATGCAGATTATGTTAGCGATTCCGAATCCGATGGACTCAAGTCTAGCGATGAGCATTTCCGCTCAGGTATAGAGGTTGAAAGCGATGGTATGATGCGAACCGTTTTCCAATTCCTTCCCAACTACATGCTGATACTATGCTAGCCGTTACGATTGCTGAAAGCCTGCCTGCATCTCCCGTTCTAGACAGCCCAAAGGGTAGTGAGCATGGCAGAAACTGTATTGATTCACCGCATCTCTCTCTAGGGGAGCCAGATCTTTGTCCCGAAAAAGACGCATGGCCAATCTCACCGGGTCAACCATTCCAAATCTATCACGAGAAACTTGAAGATCAGCTGCATCGCGAGGCGTCGGCTGCTTCGCCGCTCAAGTACGAGCATGATGACAAGGAAAACGCAACCGACAACGCCGCAGACACGGAGCCGCCATCTGAAACATATGCGGGAGTCTCTATCATCCCAGAATCGCAATATACGCCGTCCAGTGAAGACCGCCAATTCTCCTCCTGCAGCGCTCTTGCTAACAATGCGCTCTACGGTGATCCTTTTCCACAGACTTACGGTCTTGATGGAGCCTACTGCAGTGATTCTGAGAAGACCAATGGACACTCTAAAGGCATGAGCGTACGCGTGTTTGGTAGGAGTGTGCCTGTGAAACAAGCACAGGCCGAGCCGGACTCTTCTCAGGACTCGGTATTCGGTCACTGGAAATCAGACGAGGCGACCGAAGGATGATATGGTTGGATATGATCTGTACCAGACCAAGTGAGTGAGCATAACAGCAAGCGTGTGTAAAATACTGACTTGTGGTAAGCATCGTCTATGATTGTAGTACCATTCTCAGAAGCCATCGCTTCTACGACTGTGGATAGTCATTGCGCCGCATGTTAAAGTCCGAAGAACTTAACACATGAGTGCCAGCAAACTCAACCCTCTTGTCACGATGTTACACCAAATGTAGCAATTCTCACCACCCAAAAATACCAAGCATGTAGAAAACCAGAAAAAAGTCAATGTGCAAGCGAAACAAAAAAGTCTAGAACCTAGTCCAAGTCGATATGTCCATCAAGTCAATATGTCCATCGAGTTAATAATCCTAATCATCATGTTCCAACACAAACAACCCATGCCTGTCTATGTGTATACTTGTTGGCAAATTATCATAGGTCATGTAAGTAAACCCAATCAACGCGTGTTTCCAAAATCCTTAACATCAACAAACAAATCCTGCCTCACCATTTCCCAACATGTTCCCCTTACTTAGCCGCCCCGCCCCGCCCAGTACTTCCCATCTCTTGGTGCGAAAGTGCGAAGTTGTGAAAGTGCAAAACCGAAACCCCGACTATCACTACTTAAGTAAGTAAGTAAGTACCCATGCTAAACGCTATTTTGTCTCAGAAACTATTTTCTTACCCCGCTTTTTACTTCCTTCTCTTCTCTCCTCTTCTCTCTTCTCTCCTCTTCTCTCTTCTCTCCTCTTCTCTCTTCTCTCTTCTCTCCTCTTCTCTCTTCTCTCCTCTTCTCTCTTCTCTCCTCTTCTCTCTTCTCTTCTCCTTGCGTGTTATATCCACATTCACATATTACTGTATCACATATCATCACATATATTATCATATTTACATATATCATCATATATTCACATATTTACATCTAGTGATTATTGTTATTATTATTATTTATTCGCGAGTCTAACTCTGATACGCGCTGAACAATTATCGTCTTCGTCTTCGTCATTGTCGTTGTGTTTCTGACTTTGTATAACACATATATATATATGCATACATGCATGCATACTATACGTATAGGATTGTATTACAGACATGGGTTTGCCTACATGGTATGTCCACTCGCATATAGACACACGTAGTTGGCTTGTACTTTTTATTTTCCTTTTGGTGGCTTTTATGGTACATATAGTTTTTATGGATTTTGATAGTTCAAAGAGTACAGTAAGGTGGTTTGGTTGGGTGTTTTTCTTGCCTATTGTTTCGTGTCTAGTTACCGCTTATTTCTCGTCTTCGTCTTAGTTACCCACATGACCTATATGTGCATGTGTACGGTACTCGCACACATTCCAGGCTCCACATGCTAGACTTGCACACTTTGACACAATGGACATTTTAGACTTTTCACCATCTCCTCGCCTCCCCGGCCCACTTACACCCAACTCTCCCAGGGGAAAAAAAATACCTCCCCACAGGTCTATGAAACACGGGGGATAAAGTGTGCTTCACGTTCCGCATGTACATGTACTATGTACTTACGTGATCTAACGCCCTTTTTTTACCCCTTGTTTGCTTACTTACCTTGGTTACTTGTATTTTGTCCTTGTTCATATTCGCGTTTATCATTACCCTGTTCATACGTAGATTTGTAACGCGCGTTTCTGCAGCGCGGTGGGGATATTTTGTTACGTTGTCTTGGCGTCGGATAAGTTGCTGTTTTTGTTGATTTCCGTTTGTGGTGGAGATGGAGAGGGTGATGCAGGGCTGGTGGCCATGATCGGGCTGTTCGTGTACATGTCTGTGATTAACCTTCCTTTGTCATCACCATATTCCTAGTACAGTAGTAGGGGGGGGAGCGAGGGAGGTTAGGTAGCAACCTTTCCCCTTCCATCTCATCTCGTCTCATGATGTGATGTGATGTGATGTAAGAAATGGTGTGATGAGATATCCCATACACAGCTACAAGCAATTCACAGGCTGTGTTTAACACAGGGCCCGGATAAATTGGTTTACATTGTTTTTGGCGGTGCTGACGGGGCGTTGTTGTAAGTACATGACATACATACATACATGCATGTGTGCGTGTCGCTGGCATGTACGTGGCTTGATACACATTCCTTCAATATGGTGTGAGAAGTACTAGGATTATTCCGAGTACGTGTGTATGTGTGTGGCTTAGAGTAGACGAATGCTTGTAGGTATCTCAGTAAGCTTAGGCGTTCAGCGTGCTCGGCGTATTCTTCGGTGCTTGTGTTTCGCGCCTGAATTTTTCAACGGCTTTTTTTTAGTAGTAGCTGTGTTTGATGGGGCTGTGCTGTGCTGTACTAGGCTGTGGTGTTTCTGTATGTATGCAACGGAATAGGGAAATGGGGTGATGGACTGACTGCGTGGGGACGTGTCGGTTTTCTATGGACATGGTTACCTGTGGTTTGCGGGTAAATGGAGTTGGGCACAAAGGATGTCTATGCAGCCCCCCTGGAAAAACAACATCAAAATGCACTTCCTTTTCTCTGATATTTCTTCTCTCCCGAGACCAGACGAGAATCAAGCTTTTAGGCTGCCATGTTTCTTTTTCTTTTCTCCGACATCTTCCCATTTTCCTTGTTGGTGGTGGGAAGACCAATATTGCAAGTAAGCATGCATGTAAGAAGAGAAATGCGGCAATGACGTGCTGACATGGCGCATGCAAGACACGCACACTGGGGAAGATGATGCGCGTGAGCCCCTCTCCCCCGCCGCACAGGGCATCGATGGTGCCCTGCTTTTTGCGGTTGCTATGATAACGGCTCGAGCATTGTGTGTAGCATCCGTGCATGGCCTCGTCCGTCTATCGGATCACACGGCACAGGATGCAATGCTTAATTGCGATTAAGCAAAACCTTTGTTCAACGTCTGTCAATGTTGACCTCGTGCGTGTTGTTTCCTTTTCTCTTGTGTGTCCTTGTGTCAGGCCAAAGGCTTACTGTACGCCACATGCGCGAAACTGTTACATCGCGTGGAAACGCAGAACCCATGCGTGCGGGGCGAGTTGCACCGTCTATCGTCGCTTGCTCTTTTGCACGACTCACATTGCTGCTGTGAAAATGCCGCTGCAGGAGCGATTGGGTTTGTCCTTGTGTCGTGGCATATGGACGGTGGCTCTCCCAAGGTGCTAGTTCAATGAGTCGAGGTGCCCAAGGGAAGAAAACAACAAGTCAACCACTTGTTGGTGTAGCAGTAAAGTTATCGGCACTGCAGATCAGAAATCATAGATAGTCTGAGTCAATGGTAGACTAGAGAATTAGCTTTGGGGTACCGGAAGTCACTTTTTAGCGGCGGCATGTCTCACACAGATGCCGCTTACCACTTCGCCTCTAGTCGTCAGGGCTAGAAATGGTAAATGGGAGTACCTGCCAAGTCTGTCATTGCCGGTACGATGTATCAGACTCTGGGAATGCGGAAAAGCAAGTTGATGTTCGATATTGTGTTCCGTACATGGAAGACGGTACGTGCGACTTGTACCTGAAGATAGGCGTCGAGATGGTCGTTGTGGATCGCGTGGATGCTAGAGCAGCGGCAGAGACGGATCCTCAAGCATCTGATCACAAGATGATGGAAGCGACATGGCAGTGTGCCAATAGTCTCACTCCACTTTTCCCTGACTCTGCACCTCTGCATGTGGAGTGCCAGCGTGATATTTTGCAGTGGCGAGAGGAGGCCAGAGAGAGACATGTACAGCGGTGAGGCGAGGCAAGGCTGACCGGCTGGCTGGCTGAAGCATGCACGTTCTAGAGTGTTGTAGGCCTTGTGCTCCGGATACGAAGTGGGCGTAGGCTGGAGGTTGTAAGGCGGGCAGCCAATTGCTGAGAGGGCTCTGTGCATGCAGCGGACAGGGTAGGGCAAATATTTGCAGGCTCCCGAGCAAAAGGGTAAAGGTTTCTTTTGTGGCTTGTGGCCAGAGGGGATCTGCTTCCTGTTCGGGCCAGGGCTGGACGTATTGGGACTGGATAAGCGAGCAAGTTTAACCGCACGCCGGTCAATAGCCTCAACATCATGGTCGTCTCTCGACCTTGCGGCTGATCGTCTCTCTCGCCATTGCGCATCTCGACGCCCCTGTCGCGCATCAGCGGCGGCCATGTGGGCAAGGCGAGTGTTGGCGGCAACGGCTAAACGGCAAAGGAGAGCGACGGTGCCTGCGACAGTAGTAGTTTGCAATGGGCGGGAATAGCGCGGGGATGGACAGTGGTTGGGATCGAGGGCCGGGTCGGGCAAAGAAGCAGCACCAAGGCCACGGCCTTAGGCACACGGCGCAAAGTTTCAACTAGCATTGGCGTGCGCATGCCGGAGCGGGCGTTCCATCAAGCAGAGTGTCATGGACGTTTCCCCTCGCCCGCAGCCGTGTTTCCAATGGCGGCCTTGGTAGGGCGTCGTGTGGAAAGTCGTAGCGGCCACCACTCTGCGCGTACTGCACTCTCCCATCTCTTTCTGGTGCTCTCCCGCCCTGGCGTCCGCGTGCCACGGACGCCCATACGCCATGTCCCGCCGTACGCCCATACGCCCATACCATAGGGCCACGCAGGCGCCAAGTCGATTGCGTTGCCAGAGAGGCGCCCTGCATATACGCACAAGGCATAAGCTCATCTGCCAACACGGCCAAGCTTTTGCACGCGTGCAGCGACAGAGGGCAGAGCAGCGAGATACGAGGCTCGCTGGCCTGCTCAATGCACGCCGGCGGCCCAGACGTGGGCCGACCCTGTACGCTGTCAGTTCTCGGTCGACCTGGCGACACACACTCACTGCTAGCGGTATGCGTGTGGGTGTGCATAGCGGACGGGCTCCGTTGTCGGTGGGCTGCTTTTCTGTCAGATATCTCACACTGAGACCTACAGTGTCGGACGGCGAGTCGAGGGCGTGTGGGCCTGTCAAGCTGTGGGCTCCGCTTGCACCGCCCTTGTCAGCAACTCCGTATGCGGTTCAGCAACGTCAGACGATGGCTGCCGGGTCTCACAGCTGTTCGCGGGCGGCAGCCTTGCTGGAGTCTTACGAGGGCGAGGATGCGGGCGAGGATGCGGTCGAGGGCAGGGTTAGCGGTTGGCGGTTGGCGTTCTCTCACTCGGCCCTGCATGCAGCACGCCCAGGAACCGCCGCCTATTCTTGCGCCCCACTCAGCGCGCCCCCGGCTCACCACACCCCTTCACCCTCACACTATACGCCGTCACTGTTTCTTGACCCAACCTGCCATGGAGGCGACGCTGTCCTTGGGGCGCCGGCCCTGGAAACAGGTTTCCGCCCGCACCCTCCGCCCTGTGTCGAAGCACAAACATCGGGCGCCCTCGACCACATCGCCATCCTGCCCGCCTGCAAATATAAGAAGGCCCTTTGGCTGCTCTCGCTCAGGCCCACTCACCTCCAGCCGCCAGTCCGACACTCCTCAACCCCGTTTGTACATAATTATCCACTGTACCATCACCGCTCTAGTCCGCTTTGAGATACCCTATCATCAATTCATCTATCCGTCTATCTTTGTCGCCTTCACTACCGGATCGGCAGCAGGGACTAGTCCACTAGACCCTGTGAATCGTATATATATATACATACTCAATCAAATTATCCGCCGCATCGACCACCACCTCCCGCGTCGCGGTAATTTGTCAACCGAGCGCCCCCCCCCCCCCCCCCCCGTCGCCGCAAAATCCCTAATCACCCAGCAAAAGACCGGGCGTCGTTTAAAAAATAAAAAGAGATCTGGCCCATTGATCACCATCGGCTTTTGGAATTCGAGTGTGTGCTTCTTCCAACTCCTATATACAAGGGCCCGGACTCCCAAAACTCCAAAAGCAACTGCTTTCAAAAGTCCCTTCAACAATAGCCTCGTAGCCTCCCCACACACACACACTCTACCCGGCTTCCACCCGTCTTTCACCATGGTCAAGTTCGCTGCTCTAGCCCTTGGGCTTCTCAGCATTGCCACTCAAGTCTGCGCGCAAAACACAGTCAAGGTCATGCCCTTTGGCGCCTCCATTGTCTCAGTAAGCCTCCCATCTCTCAAAGTCACACCCGCGCTCGACTTTGTCCCCTCGAAAATTCCACTTTTTTTTTGATACTAACCATATCCACAGCGATGCTGGCGCGCCGATCTCCAAACCCAGCTGCGGGCTGCTGGTGTCACCAACTTCGATTTCGTCGGCAGCCAAACTGGCAAGTGTGCTGGCACCAACATCGACCAAGACCACGAGGGCCACCCTGGCTCGCTGGCCACCGACTACGCAAAGAACGGCAACCTCACCGTATGGCTGGACAAGAACACGCCAGACGTAGTCCTCATGCTCGTCGGCACAAACGACGTGCTCATCGGCAAGAAGCCCGTCAGCGACATCCTCGCCGCCTACGACACACTCATTGCGCAGATGCGCGCCAAAAACGCAAAAATGCAAATCGTCTTCTCCAACCTGCTGCCCCTGGATCCCGCGCGCTTCCCCGCCGCCGCCGTCCAGGGCATAGTCGACCTCAACAACGCACTGAAGACCTATGTCCCCGGCAAAAGCAACCTCGAGAGCCCCGTTGTCCTCGTCGACAACTTTGCCGGCTTCGACGCCGTCAAGGACACAGATGACGGCGAGCACCCCAATACCGTCACTGGCATCCAGAAAATGGCCTCGAGGTTCCTGGATCCTACTTCCGATGCTATCGTGGCGGCGAGTACGGCTTCCGAAGCTTCGGTTGTCGGTGATATTCTGGGACGCGGATTCCACAAGAGGAGGTTGCTACAGCTGCAACAACAACAACAACAACAGCAGTAGAGCGAGTGAGAGTAGTAGCAGTGCTGTGGTGCTAGTAGTTAGAAACACTAATGTGAGGGGGAGCACATGTACGAAATAACGAATTCATGACTTTTTTCTCCTTCTTCATCATCATCATCAATATCTTCCTCTTCCTCTTCCTCTTCAACATCCCACTCGTGCCATTATTCCACCCATGTGCCTTTTTGCTCTGCATTTTTCCTTTTTGCCCCCCTCATTCTTCCGGCCCTCTCATGCATTAAAAAAAACCCGCACCTGACTTGTGGGGGTTTTTTTGTGCCTGACATATGTATGTACACATGTATGTCGCGGCGTGATCCCCCGAGTCCCGAGGAAATGCCATGCCAGACCAGACCAGACCAGACCATGCCATGCCAGCCGTCATAGCCGTAAAAGAACCCAAAAAAGGAAAATAAAAGAAAATGGCCGGCAGTCCGTCCGGGCGTCTTCCCATGCCACTGCCGATCTCTCTAAAACACGTGCTTTCTTCTTTTGTGGGTATGTTGGCATGGGTATTGATCTCTCTTTTTTGTGGTTGGTTGGTTGGTTGGATGGCTAGACCGTTACTGCGAGTGCATGTATAGAAATCCAAGCCGTGATGGCGAGTCGTCAGTCGTCGTTGCCGTCGCATTTTGCCTGGCCCATTTTTTCCTTCTCTTTCACAAGCGCATGAACTGGTCCGGGCGTGGAGCTGCAGCATCGGCGGTTTTGTCGTCTTTAGCGGCCCGTCGCGCGGCCAGTATCAAAAGCCAGTTAGCTCACACCCCCCCGTCCCCAATGAGACCCCAATACGATGTAACACGGAAAAGGAGATGCTAGCTGGTTTCCCCCAACGTACCATGATCCCTCGCGACTTCTTGCTCTCAATCAGCTTAGCTTCGGCCGCCGCGGCTGCTTTCTTGGCGGCTGTTTTCTGTAACGGGCGTGTCAGTGTCATTTGCTTGCATGGTCTGTTTCCTCGTTGTAAAACTCCGGATCTCCCTACGGCTTCTTCCGTGCGCTTCTCGTCGGCCATGGCCACGGCTAGAGCGGCTGCGAAGTTGTTGTTTTTGTTGTTGTTGTCCTCGTCGTCACAGACAAAGGTGGTGTCGTAGCCCGCATGCCCCATTCTTTAGGTGGTTGGTCGTGTACACTTGGCCGCCTTGGGGATTTCGATATCTTTGCGCGATTATTACGTTGGCTGCTCGGTGGGATAGATCCAGTGCTAGTAGTTTTGAGGCAATGTAGAGCCAGGGTAGAGATTAGAGTAGCTAGTATTGTAGAAAAAGGTTAGTGAGCCTCGAGACAATTTCACAAATCCTATAGTCGGATTTTTTGAGCAAAGTGCGACTGCAGTGCGTCTGCAGCGCGTCATCCGACGGTGAAAGCATACTTGAAGGCGCCAAGATCCGAGTATGCCCAATCGAGGCTGCTAAGAGTGAAGAGAAAAGTTTAGCAGAAAGACACATGAACAATGGAAAGGGGGACATGCAAATGTGAGTACAATAGAGACATGCTGTTCCGTGCAAATAGTGATAGACCATTTTAGACGATAAAAGGAGTGTTGCATCACAGCTGGGAATCGGCATGAAAGATATTGGAAATATAACTCAATGCAGTATAGACATGTGCCGTCTCTCGCATGCCGAATCCACCTCTTACTTGGTCAATATGACCTTGAGCTTCTTGGGGCTGTGAGTGAAGAGGTTGGCGTAGGCCTTGGGAGCAACCTTTCGCTTGTTGGGCTCCTGGACAAAGTACTCGTAGCCCTGCTTGTTAGCAAAGTTGATGGCGTCCTCCTTGCTCTTGAACGGTAGCCGCATGCCGTTCATGTAGTCGGCGGACGACTGCCAGCCCATGAGGGGGTTCTCCCATCGGTGACCCTTGGGGAGGACGTCCCAGTCCATCAGCCAGTGCGATGAGTTCCAGTTTCCAGACTGTGTGGCTGTCTTGGTGGGCTTGTAGATGCTACGGGTCATCAGCATGGCGCCTTGATATCAGACGAGCGGGGCTGGCGTACCGGACAGTACGCGCCTGGAGATCGGTTGGGGCGCCCGAAAGAACCGCGGCCGGCACAACCTCGCCAGGCTCGCTTCCGTCCATGACACGCTTCGGGATGGGGGAGAAGTTGCTAGCAACAGGTCAGCCGTATGCATGCTGCTACGGGCTCCAGATGACGCACGAGACACGGTAGTCGGTGGCGACGTTGTAGTCGGGCTGGTGCCTCATTCCCTCGGCAGCGCTCTCCTGGCGGATCTGCGTCGAAGAGCTCGTGAGCCTGACGGCGGGCGCATCCTCGGGGCTCGTCTTGTGTGCGTGCGGTGTCGGCTCGTTGGTCGAGTAGGCGCGGAATGAAGGGGCAACGGCCCTCGCGGCGGCGGGCCGCAGCGCAGGCGCAAGGAGCCGCGATCCAATTGACCTGGGGAGGGCGGACATGTTGGCGGCAGTGTCGGTGTGGCGGGCAGGACTTGGTGGTGATGTCGACGAGGTGAAGCTGGGGCGGCTCCTTGGCGAAAAGCGCCCCGGCATAATCCGTCTTGCAGCTTTCTTCTCGAACCTCACCACCGACCGCACGACCTCCATCTCCACTCCATCGTCTTGCCCGCCCTGGTACGCCTCCCGATCCCGACGACTACGCAGCAAGAGGGCAATTGAAGCTAATTGAGTGCCAGACGCCAAGATGAGCTTCATTACCAAGCGCGGTCTCTCGACCCTCATCCCCCCCAAGGTACCGCTTTCTGCCCGCCCCTCCTGTTGCGCAGCGCGCTGACAATGCTCTGCAGATTGCCTCGCCCAGTGTAAGAGCCCCCTCCCCAAGAATCGCCAGGATATTCCGAGCACCCGCGACCGTCATGACCCACTTTTCCGAGCACGACGAAATGCACCCACACCTACGATTCCCCGAACACACTGCATCGCACGCCCGAAGCCCGACATGTCGTAACCAGGAGCAGAGCTGATGTATCCACCAGGCTATCGGTTCTTCCCCCAATGCCGTCCGCATGCAAAAGGTGGTCAACTTCTACGAGAAGCTTCCCCGTGGCCCAGCTCCCGAGCCCGAGGCCAAGGGCCTCCTTGGACGCTACCAGAAGAAGTACATGGGCAAGAACCCATCAGGAAGGCGTGAGTATCCCCGGCGATATTGTGAAAGAGGACAGCTGCGGATAGGCAGACAAAATATGGCACATGGAACATGCGACTGACCACGCACAGCGCTCGTGCACGTTATTGGCTTCCTGATTGCGCTTGGCTACGCCCAGAACTACTACTTCCATCTCCGTAAGTTTGATTAGCGGTTGTCGCTGAGGCGCTGTGACTCACCACTCGCAGGCCACCACAAGAACAACGAGCACTAGACGCTCGTTTGAATGCGCTGTATGATCACGAGTGGATAGGCAGCACGTGTATATGTAAAGTGTAGATGGAATCAAGCACTCTACCAAGACACCTTGTCTGATTATTGCATTTTCCATGTTTTCCGTTTGAGTTCGCACAAGGACCTGCGCAGCCCCGGACACTCCTCTGGACAGGGCATCCGAACGTTGTGCGCCAGTGTGGCGACCGAGAGCGCCTGGTACCTGAAATGCGCGACATGTCTCATTGCACAGTGATTGCTTTTGGGAGTGGTGAAAGCTTCGCACGTGGCGGGTGCGGCATGTGTCTCTCGCCCTGCCCGATGCCGCCACCTATGACTTTGCCATGCCTCGCCTGACTCCCATCGCCGTATAACAAGCGTGTATCATTCACGCTGCACTAGCTGCGTGACGTGTGCCAACTTTCGTCATACTGGGACTCCCATACGACCAAGGCCTCAGCCCGTGCCAAGACCTGCGCCTCTCACCATCGTGGCTACTGCCCGCCTCAACCTCCTATACACCACCGATCCACACCCGCAAATTGCCCCACCACCAAAGGGCCCCCTCTACCCATTCCCTCCCACCTGGCCACGACTCGACGCCGTCCGGTCCCCCAGCGCGACTTTGCCCGTGTTCGCGACTGCCCTCGCCAGCCCGCTCAGCCCGCCTCAACTCGAAACACTCGAAACACGGTGTCACCCGACCGCGTAAAGCCAGGAACTTGCAGATAGCACCTCTGCGGAAGCGCCCACTCTCCCTCCGTGGCGACTCTTAGCATCTGACACTAGGTGATTACTTCCAACTTTTCTTAGCTCGGATGTCGCATGAGGACGATCGCGGGCATCCGGCTAGATTCGACTCACAGCAGTCCACGCCACGCACGCCGACGTCTTCCTTCAAGTCTGAGCACAAGCACGATTCTGACTTTGGTCCTTGCGCCACCGCAGTTCCGGAAACTGTTATGGCAGAGCAGGTTGCCAAAGATGTGGTAAAGGAAGCACAGTCGGTGGGACGTCCTGCGCCCATCGACGACTCTGCGTCAACTACCAACGACCCCGCCGTGAACGGCGACCCGCCCTCGGGCACAGCGACCACGAAACCGACTCCTCCCGAAGCGCCCTCTACCAAACCCACCATGAACGGCACAGATTCAGCCTCGACTGGTGGTGCACACGTGTTGGACAAGGCCCAAGGACCCGCGGCAGCTGTAAGTAGAGACGATCTGGGATACAGAGGTGGCATTGACAGCGTCAGACGGACAACAAGCAGTCAGGCGCATCGCAGCATGAGAATAAGCAGCCCCACCTTACGGGGGCATCCAGCGAACTTTTGATGGCCGATTCGCAGGCTGTGGCTGACGCGAGTGGCGGTTCCGACACAGATATCAGCCGTCCCGGCAGCGTTGACCAGTCGAAGCGCGACGGAACTCACGTGCGCACCAGCTCGGCAGCGAAGAAACAGCCGTTCAAATCGGTATCGGTCACGAAGAGCTTTCTGGCGAAAACGGTTCCCTCGGCCTCTGCTGCGCGACCTGGCGATAAAGCAACCCCCGCTGCACCCCTCAAGGCTTCAAGCGTGCTTTCGGCAAAGCCTCGACTCGTAGCGAAATCAGGTACAAGCAATACCCCACGTACGCTCGGACAGGCCAATGGCGCGGGCGCGGGCCCAGATGCGAGCAAAGTCTGGAATAAGAACCAGCCAGTACCTCCACCCCCGCCCAAGCAGTTTACCGATGAGGAATTGAAGCAGCAGTACGGAATTCACCTGGCGACGCGTTTACAGGCAGATGAAGCTGGAAAAGAAGCCAAGTGGGCAGACATTGACGATGATGAGGACGACTGGGCCCCAGAAACTGTGCAGTGGATGGATGGAACAAAGTCTTCGGTCACAACGCAGCAAGAAACACCCCCGCCCCCCGCAGAAGAGCCAAAGACGATACTCAAGCCGGAAGCGCCTGTCGAGACGCCCAAGCCTTCAACGTCCCCGTCTCCGACTGCGAGTGCGCCCAAACCGAGCGTCACCGGGGGCAACAAGACCATTCTAAAGCCAGGAGCACATGCACAGCCAACTACTGGAAAATCAAGCCTAGTTCTCAAGGGCCAGCCAGAGAAGCCAACACTTGTGGCCAAGCCATCTGCGACCGAGAAGAAGTCGCCATGGGCCCCGCTACCTCCCATTGAGAAGGTGTCACCCGTGCAAATCAATCCTCCAGCTCACCAGCCACCTCCTCAACGGTATTCACAGCGAGATTCTCATCCCTACGATAGCATGCCCCCGCTACCCGCCAAGGAGATTGCCCCGGACGACTTCAACCGATCGTGGCGTAATGATAGCGGTGGCCGAGACAACCGAGATGGCAGAGAGCTTTTCAACTCGCAGAGCGGCCGCTATGAGCCCGTACACAACGATGCGCGGAGAGGTGCCCCGCGCGATAGTGGCTTCCGACAGCAGCCATCTTTGTTGCAGAGGCCCTCTCAAGACGGCCCAGCAGAACCGTCAGCTGCGTTCCAGACCTCGAGAGCAAGTGCGGACGGGCCGACATGGGGCAGGCGGAGGAACTCGTCAAACGTCAGTGGCGGTATGCCTAGACGCATGTCGATAGATCCCCGAGCACCCGACATGCCCACCGGTCCTATGCACATGGAGCGCCGTGAATCCCATTCCGTCAATGGTTTCGACCATGCCGAGTCTGTGGCTTCTCGAAACTCGCCTTTCCAGCAGATGAGGTCCCCCAACATCGCTCACGCACACCCGGCCTCGCCCTACGGTTCCGCCGCTGCGCCCGCCGTCCAGGATGCACAGCCATCCGCACCAGCACCCCCTGTCGAGGATCCTGTTGAAGTACAGAAGCGCCTCATGGCTGAGAAGATTGAGCGCGCTCGTCTCAAGAAGCAACAAGACCAGGAGGCAGAGAGGCGTGCAGAAGCAGAGAGGAAAGAGCGTATCGCCAAGAAGCTTGCTGCCATGGGCCCGCCTGAAACAAAGTCAAAGACCAAGGACCCATCCCCCTCGCGGCCTGAAAAGTCCCCACAGAAGGAAAAGGCCACTCCTGCTTCGGTGCAGTCGCCGCCGAAACCGCCTGTCCCGACTGCAGACGGGGAGGTTACCCAGTATGGCATGATGAAGGTGCACCAGCCTCACCCGGTCAGGAAATCGCCTCAGACTGAGCACGCCCACGTCTCTCGACCGGGACAGCAGGGCCCAGCACCGGCAAACGCCCCGCCTTCACTGGAACAGCAACCCGCGCAGCCGTTTGACACCTTTGCTCGTGACAGCGACAAATCAAAGCTGTCTTCACAGCCAGAGGTCACCGTTCACCAATCAGATGGCACTGCTCCTCCCGGGCCCAGACCGCAGGGTCCTCCAGTCGCTTGGTCGTCTGCAACAGCGCCCCAACCCCGACCCTGGACCTCGCAAGTTTGGGGACCGCCACAAGCAAAAGATCGCGCTCTCGGGAACGGTACCTTTGATTCGGGCTATCGAGGCCAGTCCCGCCCCGGAGCTCAGCAGCCACTTCCGGTCCAAGCACCTGCGACAGCTCCTATCGGCACCACCATCGCTGCACCGGGTCTTGCGTCACAGACAGCTAGGCAGATGCCTCCGTCACAGCAAATTTTCCAGCCGCGATCTTCGCATGGGCAGCCACCCGCGGCCTCAATGTCGAGTCGACCTGTCACCGCCATCACTGGCGGCGGCTGGGACACCTTTGGGGAGCTCATCTCAAAGGACGATGACGAAGCCAAGGCGAGAAACAGGCAGGAACGAGAACGTCAGGGCGAGGCTTTCCGCCCCGAGCTTCGAGAAACCTACAAGGACCAGAGAGGCCAAGCGCAGGTCACGCTGCATGACAAGATAGCTGCCGACATGGCCCTCGCCGAAGGCCTGAAGAAGGACGACATTTCAAAGTCTGTAATTGAAGTTTCATCGCCACAACAAGGCCTCGGTCAAGGCACCCTTCAACAAGCTACTGGTTCCCGTGCATCCCGCTTCTTCCCTCGCCCGGCTGAGCCTTCGACGGAGCTAATGCCATCTTCAACAACGTTTGCGTCAAGCAAGGCCGACTCGCCCCCTCCTCCCCCGGAGACGGAGACGCACCCTGCCTTCACTAGCGAGACGGGACACCCACAGGTTAGATTGCCGAAACCCTCACCTGTTGTACGACTGCCTCCTTCGGCAGCAGGTAGCGGCCAGCCTGCTCCTGCTCATGTGAACATGCCATCGCGTGGACAGTCCCTGGGAGCCAGGCCCCTGGCCATGAACCCGGAATGGCAGGCTCGGTTTAACAAGCTCCTCGACAAACCCGGATCTACTCGCGCATCGCCGCATGTTGCTACCCCTGCTGTCCCGGTCGTCTCTCCGCAGCAAGGCGCTGTTGCTCCCGCAGCCCTGTCAAAGGCTGCTCTTGACGTTCGTGGAAACACCGGCCCGGCTACCGTGTCGCTCCCTACCGCACCACCAACCAAGTTCTTCGCGAACGACCGTGGTAAGGAAGTGATTACCCGCAAGGGCGCCGAGGCCCTCTTTGAAGATCGGGAGTTTGGTTCTCTTCCCACTGTCAAGCTTTCCAAGGTCCCTCATCTTGCAGCAAATCAGCCCGTCAAGGCCGCGCCCAAGGAGGATCAGTATCCCAAGTACAAAAAGTTTGAGAATCCATTCACGATTCGCCGACTGGAGGCGTTTGACATTGAAAAGACGGCGCAGAACAAGGGCAAGTTCGACGTGGTTATACGCATTGCGAACATGCGTGAGCCTGTGACCAAGTCGGTTCAGAGGAAGCACTACGGTTCCAAGCTCAATCGACAGGTCAAGCCCAAGGCGGCAGGTAGCCCAAGCGCAGCTTTCCCCAACGGAGCAAAAGACCGGCCACGCAAGCCCTCTCAACAAGGTCAGGCTGATCGCTCGTACAGCAGCAACAGCAACAGCACTACTCATCCATCCGGCGCAAAATCGTGGACCAGCAACAGCAACGCGCGCGCACCGGCAGCCCACCAGCCTACGACGTGGGCGAAACTCGCGGCCGCCTAAAAGTGCTCTTTTATGATTTTGGCATCGTCACTTCGTTGTGCAGCAAATCTTTGCCTCCAAATCTATGTCCAGAAATCGGCATGTGTTGCCACGCTCACTCAACGGGATCAACACTAGAGCGCTCATGCGCACATACGACTGTTCTGATAAATTCATCGGCTTGTTGTACTGGTTTGACGCTGCTTCTGTGGCTAGTACATCATCCCGCCCTTTTTCTTCATTAACAGTAGAACTTGCGGCATCTTGTACCACAACGCTTCGAGTGGAGCACAAGGTCGCTTTTTCCGGGAGGCAGTGTACTCCCGAATTTCTCATCTCTTTTGGTTGTTCAACATTCACTCTTGTTTTACATGAAAACTTATTCTCGGACCTGACGGGGTTTTCTTGGACCTTCGTTCATCTCCTTTTGCCATAACGGGCGTCTGGACGCGAGTATGGGTATTGATCGGTACGACGGGACATGACCTCGTGAATGCGGTAGTGGGACGAATTAGAGCATTCATGTACTGTTAATAATACTTTGAAAACTTCATGGTGGCTCCAGACATGCTGACAATGTGATATGATTGGATGCTGAATCATGACATCACGATGAGGTTTGAGTTATCCTTACACCTCCTATTTTACAACGGCACTGCGGTTGTGCTACCCCGCCGCCCTGCAAGCTCAACACCCAACCTTTGAGCATGGCATCCAACTTTCTCACACTTGATGTTTCAGGCCGCAAGTTCCGCTGTAGCAAAGCTGTGCTCTCGACATCACCTTACTTTGAGAATCTCTTTGCTCGATGGGAGGACAGTGCAGACCGTCAAGTCGATGGGTCGTATCTTATCGACGCGGATCCAGATGTTTTCAAGCACCTACTGGACTTCATGCGCCGGCCTGCGAGGTTTCCTTTATACTGGAACAGAGAAGAGGGATTCGATTACTTATTGTACAGCAAGTTGGAGGCTGAGGCTGACTACTTTATGCTAGAGGATCTGAGGGACTGGATTCAAGAGAAGAAGTATTTGGAAGTTGTTGAAATGCGTCAAGTCATTCATGAAAATAAAGAGGCATGGGAACATTGTAGTGGAACTTCATATCTTCAACACTTTATCCTCAAAGGAGCTATCGGGGGTCATGGATCAACACAGATACAAGCTCCAGACAGGTTGGTAACGATCGAAACGGAGATCTCCTTTGACCACGAAGTTTTGATAAATAATAGAGCATAAGGCTTTGCTCAATATCTGGGAATGACACACTCTAGATTTCGCGCTTCGTTTTTGTTGAGATCCCATCGCTCAAGATGACGTTTAGATACTAGTCCCTGCGTATCTTTACTACCAGTACCAATACAGATATATCCATGGAACTGGACTCAAAACGCCATGTGCTAGAGTACCGTTGAAGCGAACTGATGAGATTTCGCACGTAGTGCGCAAGAAGCTTGCTGTCTTGCGTATTCAATGGTTTGTAAGCAGCGTGTACCAACGTCAATGAAGTCTTATTGATGATGCGTCGATAGTCACCTTGCCGAGATGATAAAACACCATTGTTTCCTTGCATCTACCCCGCCAAACCGGATTTCAATCAGATAGACATTGATCAAAGGAAAGCTTGATCTAAGAGAAGAAGAAGAAGAAGAAGAAGAAGAAGAAGAAGAAGAAGAAGAAGAAGAAGAAGAAGAAGAAGAAAAAAGAAAATGAAGGAGGTGGAAATGAACTTTCAATCCTCCGTCATCTGGCCCCCACCATTCCTACCCAGAATAACCAACAACTTTCTTTCCAACGAGCGCATAGCAAAATATATTACTTGTACCCAGATCTGGAGTCTCCTTGCCAACATATCAACGTGGGAATCGTATGATAAAAACTGTGCATGGATTACTCCGCCTGAGAACAAAAAACAAGAATAACAATAGCAATGATGGTAGCAATAATAGTCAGTTTCTACACAAAGACGAGGTGTCCAAATTCTCCACCTTCGGTTGCCGGCCTCTCGCTTGCACGACGCAAGAATCAGAGGCACCAAAGAGCAATGGGCGCGCGGGCCGCCTCTCTTGGTGCACCAAGACGCCCGATGGGCTCGAGGTGTACCATGCGTGGCTCTTCAAGGATCTCGAGAGCCAGCGCGTCCGGGTGTTGACCCGGGAAAGCCAGATTAGAGCCGTTTTTAAGGAGTTGGAGGCGCAGACACCGAATTCAATGTTACTTGGACATCAGGATTGGTTGGACGGGCTGATTACTGCGGCAAGGGTAGACAGGTGGGAAAGACGAATTTGGAGGCTGTGGGGTTTCCGGTTCAGAAGGATAAGTGAGAAGTTGTCGAATGAGGTGGCTGATGTGTAGTTGAGACGACGTACAAGGTATCCTGGGACGTGGTCAGTTTTCCATGAGTATCTTGCTATCCTGGGTTGGAAGTAGTGGCTCTGGTAGTTGTAGTGCCCAATTGCTATATGTGTGCATTGTTTCCGAGGCCAACGGCGCTTCGGCAATATCCCAGTATTGCTGCATGTCCTCGGTCTGGTAGTGGCTCTGTGAATTCAGATGCTGGCACCTGCAAACGCTCTCGTTACATGGGAGCTGGCTGGATAGGTTTTCCTCTGAAATAGGTGCGTAGCGTGTGTCTGGGTGCTGCGTAGGCTGGAAGAAATGGTCTGTCCAGGGATAGTACCATACATCTGGAGCGGGACTTTGGGTATAACTATCGTCATAGAACATGCTCCATGGTTGGAAGTCTTCGGTCTGTTGGCTCCATCCATATTGTGTGACAGGAACAAGTTCGTAGGGGAGGCCAGAGCTGCAGTCTTGCTGTACATGTCGATTGAAATCCTGCCAGATGTGATTGTCGTGTTGAACAGGAAAAGACGGGCTTCCATCGAGTTCGTATTCAAAGGCATGTTGATCAGGCCAATGGCTTGCAGGGAACGATGGCTGTGGAAGTGATGTGTCTGTAGTTTCTCTTGGTGTTTTGTCGATGAAATGGTATTGCTCAAGAGCGGAGTGAGGGATCTGAGCTACTGACTCTGCTTCTAGATACCGCCCTGAATCAATCAAGACGCTAGTGTTCTCATCTTGATGCGTCTTCGATTGGCTTGAAGTGCCGATGAGTGTGGCGAAGTCAATTAGGAAATCCAGTGCGTTCATGTTGTCAGAGGTTGAAGTTGAAGGCTGCCCTTGAATTCATGTCAAGGAAAAGCAGAATTTGAAGCTTTCATACTTTCTTCACCCATGTACAAAAGTCGCAATGTTGCACGAACCGTACTCGTACTAGACGGGTGTCACGTATCGTTCATGCAATGTGATGGGCCATATCAGTCTTGATACAGATAGTCTTTCAATATGCCGAACCTTCCCTTTTCTGTTGTTTGTGTTCATTCTGACCCGGGTTTATCATTTGCATTCACGATGGGTAGTGCATATATGAATGGAAGAATGAACGGCTAGTCTGACAACCTAGTGTGCGTGAACAGCAGTGGAAGGACATTTGTTTGATTATTGTTAAAACGCAAAGGAAAAATAGATGAGGTTCTCTCAATCCTAGCAACAGTGATTACGTAGTCTGCGAAATGGTGTGCAGTACGATGTACTTTCGTTGAGTGGAAAAGGTAGCACGGTTTCCTTCGCACCGAGGTTGTCGAGTCCGAAGTGTGACGAAGCTGGGGTGATCAGGTGATGTTCCACGACTGATACTGCGCAAGAAATATCGATTGCTAGACGGTTGCGTGATGGATTCGTACATTGCATTGCCGACACATTGTGGTTTCAAAAGATTGCCCTTGCACGGCATTCGCGGACCGGTGCCTGAGCGTCTGCCGCTAGCGCGGGATTTGTTGACGTTCATTCCGCCATACCCAATTCATCCACATTGAGACTTGCGCGCAGCGCGACGCGTTCATGTGTCGATTTGAGCTCTTAAGTTTACTCATAGTCTTTTGCCAGCGCATTGCGAAACGGAAGACGCGATCCCGCAAGCAGACAGGTGGCTTGCCGCGACCATGCTCCACGAACTGCTCCTCTCGCTCTCCGGACACCCGTCCCCGCTATTCGATGCCCCCGGCCACGTGACCTCGACCGCCAGTCGACTGCTCTCTCCATCCGAAGAACAATTATTGTCTTCGATCGGCCATCTCTCACAGCTGCATCGGAAGCTGCGCGACCATACTTCTAGGATTGCTGCTTCGCACCCTTCAATCATCTGCCGAGCAGTCGCCACTTCAATCACATCGCATCACCTGGAGCAGTTTCAACAAAAGATACTTGACGTAGAGAGTCGCATCCTCAAGCAAGATGCCTCAACTGTCGGTGCGTACAATATTGTGCCGCTTGCTGGGATCGTGAGCGAATTCTCCGAATGGGTCAGGATCATGGAATGGTTGTGGGACATTACCAATCATATGATCCCTGCAGAAGCTGCATTCAAAATCGAGAGGATGATCAGCCAGTCGGCCTCGGGAGCTGGGATCATTGACAAACTGCGGGCTGAGGCCCAAACTGGATTTCCCGACATCGAAGAGGCTGCGCATGGTCTAAGCAAGGTCGCCGAAACATCATGGCTGCGGCAGCTATCGACATGGCTATTGTACGGCCGCCTTCCTTCCTGCCGAATCGACTTTTTTATTCAGCAAGATGACGAAGATGCGGAGGAGCAAGTCTTCATTCTGCAGAGCAATCTGCTCCCAAAGTTTGTAACAAGACAGACGGCTCTTTCAATTCTGTTTGTTGGAAAGTCGCTCAATCAGATCCGGTCGCTGCCATCAGCTGTAAAGGCGTTGAATGCGAAGAACTCGTCTTCAGAGCTGGATCTGCTACCCAAGCATGTTCACCAACTCTCTGAAGTGACTGCGCCAGTGTCAGTAGCAAAACTTTCCGAAGCCATCGCAAATATTCGCTTGTCATTATCGCGAAATCTTCTACAGCACTTGCTGCCGCGGGAGAAGATTGTCGAGACTCTGACTGTGCTGCATCAGTTCTTCCTCATTGGCAGGGGTGAGTTCGCTTTGACACTGATTGCTGAAGCAGACGAAAAAATGTCATCGCGGCATCGCAGCCAGTCAGCAGCCAAGGCTAGGGAGTCAGTGAGGGGTGTGTTGCTCAAAGAGGCGGAGATTAATCACATTCTTGCCCGCTCATTCTCTATTCTTTCGACATTGTCCAGCGAGGATGAGCACACGGATGATATTTTGGATGTCGCGACGCAACTGCTACACCTCAGTGTGAATAGTTCCTCGACCCATCGCCCCGGAACACCGGGACGGGCCAAGGACGCAGACTCTATGCTCCCACAGCTCGCCAATCTCTCCTTTGACGAGTTACTGTTATCTGTGCCAACGTCCCTCACAATGGATATCCGTTCGCCGCTCGATCTCTTTTTAACCAAATCGGACCTGGATGTCTACTCATCTATCAACTCTTGCTTACTCGCAGTCCGACGGGCCCATCTTCACTTGGCTGAATTGTGGCGGTACAGCTCAATACGGAGAGACTACCCATGTCCCCCTGGCTATCAATACAGCAATTCTGCGCATGGAAGGGCAATTCTCAAAAGACGCCGCCAGCGTGCCACTAAGAGATCGCAAGAAATGCGCAGGATATGGGCTACATGTGCAGCTGCAATCTTCTTCCTGGCAGAAAGCGAGGCGTATTTTCATGGCACCGTTGTACAGCAATCTTTCCGTCATTTCATCACCTGGGTCACCGGGGCGCAGAACCCCTCGTCCCAGCCACCTACCGCACCATCAAGCCGCCCTTCTTCATCGAGGTTTCGCAGGTCCATGACGGACGGTGACTCCCAGAAGCAGCACGACCCAGAAGCGCTGGCCTCGGCACATCGCCGATTCCTCTCCTCGGTCGCTTACTCGCTCCTCCTGACCGACCAGACCTTTACCAAGGCACTCCGTACAATGTGCACTCATGTAGACGAACTGGTGGCATTCATCACGCGTCTGACCAAGATTCAACAGAACTTGGACCTTGAAGAAGATGAGGGCGTGGAGGACTACGCGCAAAACTACCAAAAGGAAGAGCGAGAGGTCAGTGTGGAAATGGATCGCGCAAGAAGAAGGCTGGACAGCGATTTGAAGGCACTGGTAGACCGATTGCGAGAGATAGATAGCGAAAGGATCGGTGCTTCCGCACCTGGCACCGCAAGTTCCGCCACACGGGAAGAAGGTGCTTATGAGCCGCTGAGGGTAGGCGGAATCGATCGTCTGTTGATGAAATTGGACTGGAGTGGCGAGGACGAGGGAGGTGAGGAACCGGTTCATGATTTGCTGTAGTCAAGTGGTTGAAGCTTCCTTCGGATTTACTGTTGAAGACACCATTCAAAACCAACCAGATAGCTTTCTTTCGCACAGTACAGCAATTGGCAATTACTGCACCATTTCATTCAATCATCCACATCACGTACCCTATCAATTCATGTAAGCTCCTGGGCAACAGATTTTAGCTCTCGATTGACTAGCGCAGTACCGCACTGATGCCGTGCACAAAGTGCAAGTTGCGAATGCATGTACATGGCGCCGCTCACTCCAATGTGGAACATGCCAATCCTTTCGACGACTCTGCCACCACAGACGCTCTGAATAACAGAGAAGCTCCGGACACCGGGACTCGCCCTCAACCTCCAACACATTCGCTTTCCGCACCGAACCCAGCAAATACGTTTCATCTGCCCAATGGCGATACTGCCAGACACCACGACTCAGCCGTCTGGTCCGAAACAACCGTATCCCCATCCATTCCTTCTTCCCCGCTGCTTCGAACCCAACGCCGACTATCGAATCCCTTTAAAGACCCAAAACCACTACATCCAAACGAGACAGTACATGCAGCCATGGCAGAACCCACAAGCAGCCCAGCACCCCCAAGCTATCAATCCTGTGCATGTCCGGCTACGCCGAAAAAGAAAACTAGCCGCAGCCTGCGAGACCGGGTCAAGACGCTGTTCAAAGGGAGCAAGAAGGACGCGGCGACTTGCAAGCAAGAAGCTGCCGTTCTGACAACGGCGCGATTCAGGGGCCAGGGCATACATTTTCTGCATGGCACCATGCGCAGTCGGAGATATAGCTACTTGAGCAAGTGATGCGATGCGGGACTGTCATACAGCCGGGTGCATATATCATATTATGATATGGAAGAGGTGGCTATCAGTTTGAATGAGAACAATTTGCAGTGTGCTTGTAGCGCCAGCTTCTTTGCTTTCTCTCCATGGTGACTGTCGATAACTAATAAATGTTTCCCTTAGCCTCTCGCCCCCTCCCCGTCAGGAAAATATCTGCACTTTTTTTTGGGCGTATTGTGTACATGGACAGAATCCTATGGGAAAGAAGCCAGTGCGTCTACGAAGCAAAAAACCCCCCCCCCACGTTGAAAGTAAATATATGGCCATTTGCGAGATCTCGACTGCCTATGGAAGTTTACCCACAGCGAATCCAAAAGTACCTATCCAGCCTAGTCAATAAGCTACTTCTCTTGCGCCAACTTGGAACGAACGAGACAAACGAAGTGGCATTCGTGCAGTTCGTAGACCAACGAGCCGGAATGAAGCAGGGCAAAGACGTACCAACAAAAAAGGATGTGATAAATCTCAATACAAGACCCTACCTACCTATGCTTAGTTAGAAGCGAAGGACACCAACTAAAAGTTCAAGCTCCAAAGCAGCAAGCAGATTTCCAAGCGCAAAAAAGCTACATACATACATCTAAACATTCAGATGTCCGGCAATCTCCCAACGCTCCGCAGATTTCAGATCCAACAAAAAGAAAAAAGAAAAAAGAAAAAAATAGTTAGCTTCAAGAGGTCGCACCCGGGTTCGAACCGGGGTTACCAGAAAACTTTTGAACATAGAGTCAAAATCTGGAGTGATAACCACTACACTATGCAACCGAATTGATGGCAGAAAGTGAAAACTGCATGTTTATATTCTGATTGAGATATGGGTGGGCTGGGTGAGGATGTGGCGCGAAGACCTTTAGCGTGTAACGAAATGACATGCGAGTCAGAAATCCTGGTGTGGGGGGCGAAATTGCGGGGCACAGGTATGAGCAAGTGCATTATTGTTTGGAGCGGGGGGTATTGGCATTGGCATGGAAGAAGTGGTGTGCGAGACTAGCTAGTTTAGTAGCTTTGTTCTGAAGCGAATAGCATCAAAAACTACTTGTGAAGCAGGAGGAATCAAGGACTCGAATTATCCATGTATGGCTGAGTAATATTGGTTCTGGCAGGAACCACTCCTGGGGAAAAAAAAAGAAAAGAGGAACGGTATGAATGTCGAGTACAAGACTAGAACGCGGAATTGTAAGTCGTAAACTCAGTGTTGTGTGCTCAAGTACGGCGTAATGCTATGTATGTATGTACTTGGTGGCATTTCCATGGTTCTTGCTTTGCGTCAACAAACTAACGTACTATTTAGACAACATAGCATGGTCGTCACTTATTTCCGAAGCAGAGGAAATGGCAATGTATACCATAAAAAAAGGTAAATCTCATTATTTTTACATTTGCACACGCTCGGATTACCGAGAGTATGCACAGGCGAGTCTAAACATCATGTCCACACGTCGCAAGATGCATGTCGCCCTCCTCGGGCAATGTCCATCTGGGCTCCACACCGATAATGCCCCTGGCGGTAATCATGCTCGCGTTGACGGGGCTCTTTGGAATGAATTCCTCGCCGCGGGTGGCTAGGATAGACAGGACGTGGGCTGCGGCTTTTGCGTTGATAGTCAGGGTTTCCGGGTTGGGATTGTCGATGGTGTCGCAGGCTTGGTGGTAGCAAGGGTCCTGGGCTACGCCTGTGCCGGTGTGTAGGCCGCCGACGGGCTTGCCGATGTTCATGAAGGATTGGTAGTCGCTGCCGCCGGTGAAGCGGGCGGCTGTTACGTTGATGCCTTTGCCTTCGAGGTGCTCGACGAAGAGCTTTTCAATGGCGGCAGAGCCGGGCGCGCCAGTCAGGTTGTACACGCTGCCGTCGCCGTCGAAGACGCCAAAGTAGCCGCGGGATACCATGTCGAAGTTGAGGTATGTGAGGATGTTGTTTGCTTCGGTGGCATTGAGGTTCTGCGTGTAGTACTTGGAGCCCAGGAGCCCGTTTTCTTCGGCGCCCCACCATGCAAAGCGGACTTTGTTCTTGACGTTGAATTTTCGCAGTGCCTTTGCGATTTCGAGAATCAGCGTGCTGCCGGAGCCGTCGTCGTTGATACCGGCGCCAGCTTGGACGCTGTCGAGATGGGCACCGAGCATGATGACGTTTTCTGGGTCGCCGTCTTTGGTCTCGGTGAAGACGTTTTGTGTGATGCGTTCTTCAACGACTTGCGTTTGCTGGAAGTAGGCTTCCACGGTCTCGCCGGCACGGAGACGGGCAACAAGGGGCTCGGCATCGGCAAGGTTAATGTAGCCTGTCGACACGTATTCTTTAGGGTTGGGGTTGGAGAGCGTTCCACCGGTAACGTTGGCGCTGTCGCTGGCGTAGATGATGACGGCGGCGGCACCGGCAGCAGCGGCAGGCTTCATGCGTCCAGCAAGGGTAGTGCCGTCGGGGCATGAGCCGCGCTGAACAAGAACAATCTTTCCTTTTACGTCCAGATTGTTGTATGCCTCATTCGTGCAGCCTTCGGGTCCTGAGGCGCCCAGGGCGAGCGGAAGCGTCAGGCCTTCGGGAGTCGTGGAGGGAGAATACGACAGTCCAACGACGCGGTACGAAGTGTTGCTCACTCTGAACTCAATCGAGTCAACCCGGTTGAACAGCGCTGGAAAGTCCTGGGTCCATGTCTTGAAATGCGTGTTTTGTGTCTTGGCAAGCATGTAGTCGACTGAAGCTGCGTAGCCGGGAAGGCCGAATGCGCGGTTGCCACCATTGGCTTTTGCAATTGCGTCGAATGCCTCGAGATTGGCCATCAACCTGTCTCTTCGTCAGTGGCTTCTTTGGAGCGCTGGGGCGAGACATACTTGTCCGTCTTGATCTCGTCCTGAATCGCCACTGACGAGACCATGGGACGGGGCCTCAGTGCAGCAAATGTCTGGGCAGCGCCCGCGAGGACGATTGCGCTAGAAAACTTCATCTTGACGACTTGTCTCTTTGGGCTCTTGCAATACCAGAGTCCCTCGGATGTGTGCAGCGCGTCGCCATTTCTCGAGGCGGCAGGGCATCTTCATATATAGTATTTGCCCCACCTCTTGGTATGTACCGGATTCTTGGATAAATGCGCGTGCAACATTGTCTCCGGTCCACTCTTATCATGAGCCGCGCATGGGCTGTGTCCGGAAAAGAAGGTCATAAGAAAGTAGATCCTTCTTTGCCAAGTGGCCAAGGCCGACGTTGAGATACCTTCCAAAAGAACGTTAGATTAGCTTGGCGTCGAGGTCTTCATTGCCACGACGTTGGCGTATTTTTGCAAAAGACCAGTAGCTGCGGCTGTTGTTGCGGAGCTGATGAACCGATCCAGAGCGTGGTAGTTGTGGTTGCAGTAACTCTTTGCACGTTCCACAGGCTTGCCGGCACCGCCATTCCGATCCGACATCGAGTGTACTAGGTGTACAGGTATGGCGCTGCACCCATTTATTGTATCTCAGCATTACGCCATTTCAAAGGGAGTCGACGATTGGATATATCAGACCGGATGCGAGAAGTACAAGAGATGCAGACGGTAAGTCGGCGGGCACAGCTTATGTAGTATCCGCGCCACGAGTACCTGAATGTCAGAGGCGGAGCCAAGGTCACAAGGGTGGGACAAGGAGTTCAAGAAACAAAACATGGTAATTGATTGACAGTGTTAGTGCTCTGCATTTAGCAGTGGCGTGCGCTCACTGCTTTCCGCATGTCCATTTCCGTTGACATGACCTGCGGTTTGGGCTTGCTGGGCCTTCCTATCCCTCAGGATGAACGAAATGCCCATGAAAAGTAGGAAGCTCTGTAATATGCCGGAGAGGATGAACAGGCCCCACGTACTCCAGCCTGCTGGACCTAAGCGGGCATATAGGCTGGCGGCGAAGACAAAACTGCCAGGAGTCTGTATGCACATCATAGGAATCGAGAGGCTGCCCGTCTCTTGCAGCTTCCAAGTCATGAAGATCTGGGGTATGTATTGCACGGCAGCAAGCACGGTAGCGAGCAGTCCGAGAAAGTTGGCCCAGCCGCGGACATGGGACGGAAGCGCGTATACGACGAAGACGGAGCCAAACAGCGCAACGACGAAGAAGGCAATCGACACGGCCAGGACGAGGACGGCCTCTTTCCAGGTTGGGATTTTGGTGTCTTGGTCTTCGTCTTCTGCGGCGAGCGAGGGGCCTCGGGGGAAGAAGATGAGGAACAACAGCATGCTGGTGGCGGTGTCAGTGGGTGCATTGCGGGTGACGGTGAAGGTGGTGCGTTACATGAAGAAGAAGCAAGCCCACTGCACAGCGATCTGCACGATGCCCAGCATGGCTGCTGTGCACGGGAAGGTGCCAATATGCTGGCAGCAGTCCATGTCCCTGGTGCTCTCAGGCAGTGTCAGGATGTTGGCGATGCTGGCGGTGCCCGAGACGGTGCCGAGCAGGACAAACATGGGGCTGAGGCCGCGCGAAGAGCGGTGGGCTATGATCTTGTAGTGCTGCGGCAAGTAGGAGACGAGCATGCCGATGACGATGAGGCTGTAGAGAGTCGTGGTCAGCCCTGTGTGGTGCTATGGGGAGCAGTGAGGCCTACACGGAGACGACAAAGTTGATGAGCTCTGGGTGTTCCAGCTCGGCGCATCGCGGGTCTTGGGCCTCCATGGCTGCGGCGGCGGGGTGAATTGGGTGTTTCTGGGGGATGCAAGGCGAGGGGCGGGGGCCATGTATGTATGCGGTCGTGATGATGGATTGATGTCGGGCAGTCGGTGGTGGCAGCGTGACGCACGCGTCGGCGCGGGCGTGCGCGAGATCCGAGCATGCCTCGGCTGCAGCGCGCATCCGCATCCACGCCCCCAAACACGCATCACACACTAGCATGCACCGCTGGCACCACCACCACCACCATCGATGAAGACGCATCACGACCGTCTGCCGTCGTCTTGTCCCCGGGTGCCATGGAGTTCCTGCCCGCGCTGCAACATGGCATAGACGACCTCAAGCCCTCGCTCTTCGAGCTGCTGTCGGAGCAGCAGCTGGCCTCCCTCCTCCCCCCGTCGCTGCGCTACCTGCTCGCCGTCGCCACGCCGCGATACCCGCGCTACCTGCTGCCGGTCCTCAATTCCTTCGATGAGGTGTATGCGCTGCTGATGCTGCTGGTGGAGCGCCATTTCCTGCGCACCTACGGCGGCTCCTTCACCGAGAACTTCTACGGCCTCAAGCGCGCGCGCGTGCTGCGGGTGCGCGGCGGCGAGGTGCCGCGCGCACAGCTGGGCGCCTCGGACAGCGTGCGCGACGCCGTCAAGCTGGGGCGCGGCCATGTGTGGAAGAACCTCGCCGTGCTGGTCGGGCTGCCGTGGCTCAAGCGGAAGCTGGACGAGGCCTACGACGTGCACGCCGCCCACGCCAACCTGCTGGGCCCGGGATACAACCGCGAAAGAGACGGACTGCCCGCCGGCGCGACTATCAAACAAAGGCTGCTGCACTACTACAAGTGGTTCCTGCGCAACATCTACCCTAGCGTCAACGCCGCATACTACTTCTCGCTGCTCGTCTTCAACATGGCCTATCTGTTCGACAGCACAAAGTACCACTCGCCCTTCATGTGGCTGATCGGCACGCGCATACGCAGGCTGGGCGAGGCCGACCACAAGGCCATTGAGCTGGCGACGGCCCCGGCCAAGGTTGGCCCTGCGCGGCCTGGAGAGGGGGGATCTCTCTTCTCGCCCCGGAACCTCGCCCGCAGCATGCAGCCGCGCCTGTTGAGCTCGCTCAAGATCCTGCTCCCGACCAGCATCTTTGCCCTCAAGTTCCTCGAGTGGTGGTACGCCTCCGACTTTGCCCGCCAGCTGTCACGAAAAGCTGCCGAGAACATTGAGCTGCCGCCACCCATCCTGCCCTCGCTTCCACCCTCGGCGAAACAACAGCAGGCGTCCAAGCAGGCCGATGCTGCGGACAAGCCGCGCCCGTGGTCATCATCGGCGGAGCAGCCCCCGCGCGTTGATCCCCCCATCTCTTCCATCACCCTCCTGCCCATCTTCACGGTGCCCTCGCCACCCTCGTCGGCGCTGTGCCCGATTTGCGTCACCCCAATTGTCAACCCCACGGCATCGCCCACGGGCTTCGTCTACTGCTACACATGCATCCATCGCTGGGTAGACGGCGAGCACGAGCGGCAGATTGCCTTCATGGAAGGAGCTGCCGGATTCAGAAACGGACAGGACGGCGAAGAGGGAGACGAGGGCTGGGGCAAGGAAGAAGGCAGCCGAGAAGGCAGATGGGAGAGCGGAAAGGGTCGCGATGCCGTGACGGGCAGGAGAGTTCTCGGAGGCACCGAGGGACTCCGACGAGTAGTTGTGTAATAATGCTTTGTTTGGGGAGGATGATGACGATGGATAGATTTCTGCAGCAGACAATGATACCAGCCTTGACGCACGCCTCAAAAGCCGTTTCCTCTTGTGACTGTCTTGTATCAGGAACGCTGTGGCGTTGAGCTTAGCCTGCATCTCTGCGCCCTTTCCCAATGTCTTGGCACTCGGCGCCTCCCAACGGCTTTCCCTTTCCACCACCCGCCGCCGCATCTTCACCTTCACTCTTGCTGCCACTCATTGCCACCCTCCACCACTGATTCGGCCGCCTTATCCAACTCCACGCTACTCGCATCTCGCACCGCATGCGGCCGTGCCGCTGTGCTCTTCCAACCAACAGCACGCTATTTCCGGCAGGTAATCATCACGGCGTGCATCGACACGTGCCGCGCCTGTCAGTCCGTCAAAGGGCGCGGGTGAAAAGGCGCCGGCTAGCGCAAATCACCATGTTCGCTTGGGGCTGCCGCATCAGACCATGCAGCATGCCCCACTCTTGACCTTGCCTCTTAACCCTCTTATAATCCTCCATTTTTTTCAAAGACTGCTTTGCACAGGCTTCCCGTCTATTTCCCTCTCGTTGAGTTGCACTTTTTCCAATCATGGCCCCGCCATCGCTGCCGACAGGACTTCCTGTCACTGGGCTTGCAAGCGACGTGCTAGCCCAGACAGAAAGTCTGACACACGCCCAGGATGTCGCCGAAGAAGCCATTGCCAGAGACCTCGAGGAAGACAACTCGCCATCCGAAGACGACGCTTCCTCGTCGAGCTCAGAGACTATCCGCCAGTTTTCCATGATCAATTCTTATCGCCGGCCTTCTTGGGTAAACCCAGGCCCGCGCTCTGCAGCCGTCATCTCCTCCAGTGTTCCCGACCGCAGTCACACGTCCACATCATGGAAGAAGCACAGCTACTTGTCCAAGAAAGAACGGGAAAGCGTACGGAATGAAGAAAGAAGCCTGCTCCGCGATAACAATCTGCTGCCGCCAAAACACCCGAGAGCGGCTAGTCAGGGTCCATCTGATCGCGTGTCGACGGGTACCTTCATGTCTGGACTGCGCAAGGTCAAGTCCATGCCCGACGAGGAGAGCGCCATTGAGTCACTGTCTGAGCGAACAGCCCTGCTTGGCGCTTCCCGTGGAAACCAGAGCTTGCCGTACGGCGGTCTCGATTCGCCAAAGACAATTAACAAGACATGGGACGAGGCGGTTGCCGCGGGCAAAATCAGCACCAGCTGGCGGCGTGAAGCAAAAGTCTTGACAAGAACCTCGGCGCCGCTCATTCTGACCTTCATGTTGCAGTACAGTTTGCCAGTAGCCAGCATCTTCACGGTTGGCCACATTGGCAAGACGGAGCTCGGAGCGGTGAGTCTGGCCAGCATGACTGCATCCATTACAGGATATTCCGTGTACCAGGGCCTTGCAACCTCACTAGACACGCTCTGCGCACAAGCATACGGCTCTGGACGTCCACACCTCGTGGGCCTGCAACTCCAGCGCATGCTTTGCTTCTTGTTCGTCATAACCGTTCCAATCTCGCTCGTCTGGTGGTTTGCTGAGCACATTCTCGCTGTAATTGGTCCCGAGCCAGAGACTGCGCGCCTAGCCGGGCTGTACTTGAAGATCCTCATTGCCAGCACCCCTGGCTACGCCGCTTTTGAGAGCGGCAAGCGCTATGTCCAAGCACAGGGCATCTTCAACGCCACCATGTACATCCTTCTCATCTGTGCACCTCTCAATGCCTTCTTGAACTGGTTCATGGTCTGGCATCTCGGCTGGGGATTCGTCGGAGCACCCATTGCCATCGTCATCACCGAGAACTTGATGCCTCTCTTCTTGTTCCTCTATGTCTACTTTGTTGACGGTTACCAATGCTGGGGCGGCTTCGACCGACGAGCGCTCAAGAACTGGATGCCCATGATTAAGCTCGCGCTTCCTGGCCTGGTCATGGTTCTTGCCGAGTTCCTCGCTTTTGAGATTTTGACGCTGACGTCGAGCTGGCTGGGACCTACAGCGCTTGCTGCACAATCGGTCCTCGGATCCATTACCGGAATCACGTTCCAGATACCTTTCCCCGTGAGCGTTGCGGCGTCAACGCGCATTGCTAATCTGATTGGTGCCACGCTTGCCATGCCCGCCAAAACCGCTGCCAAGGTGGCGGTTTTTGCGTCTGTTTTTATTGGTTTATTCAACCTCCTCTTCCTTTCTCTGTTGCGCGAATCTATCCCGCGTCTGTTTACGCCTGATGAAGAGGTCATTGACATGGTGGCGCATCTCCTTCCTCTTTGCGCCACCTTCCAAGTCTTCGACGCCCTGGCCACCAACTGCAATGGTATCCTTCGTGGACTGGGCCGTCAAGAGATTGGCGGCTATGTTGGGCTGTTCGCATACTACGCCGTCGGCATCCCGTGGAGTCTTTGGACGGGCTTCGGCCCGCTTCATTGGGGGCTGTACGGACTCTGGAGTGTAAGGACTACCCATGTTACAATGAGTGGATTGTAAAACTAACGCCCCCTAGGGACCTGCAATTGCGCTCACCATTGTCGCAGCAATCGAAGGCGTCTTCATCTGGCGGACGAGCTGGGAGAAAGCTGTCGAGGCCGCCAAGATTCGAAACGCGGCTAGTTGAAGTGTTTTCGGGTGTTGTTATTTTCTAGTTTCTAAACGATGTGTTTGGAGTAATTTGGCAAGATTCTAACGATGATTATGACGATAAAAGTTGTCTATTCTTGGGGAGGTGTACTGGCGTTCTATGAGCGAGTTGGATATTTTCGGTAGATATAATAGTCAAACTCTGCCTCACCTTGCCTGTACGTTTAGCACAACACGGGACGCGTGTCATGACAGCCTGAGGCGCAAGGAAAGAGTGCTTGAAAGGGGGCCCTGCGAGGATCGACAAGCACGTTCATGGCTGTGCATAGCCATGCGAGGATATAAGGCTGTACTCCGGCAGCTGAGTGCCGTCTTGTATGCAGCATAAACCGCAATGTGCGCTTCGAGAAGCTTCTTTTCAGCCACTTTGAATGCGTTTGCATCGTGTTTTACCAAGTCATACCCGGCAATTTGGCATCTCAGTTGTTTGTTGAAATGCGTGTGGTATCGCACCTTTAATGCAAATAAGCATGACCAACCTAGTCCCCATACATAGAGCAGGTCGATGCGAGGAAACATGGCCCTAGCGATGTATCTACTTACACATTTGGATCCATATGCTTTGTACTCGACACCTTACTTACACGGCATGCCAGCAGCCATCAGGACTACGACATACTACAGTAGGGCAAACATCGCCGAGACCCTTTCCGCTATTTGTAGTCCTGGCATTCCTCAACTCGTCCATCACTTGCCTCCTCACATGCCCATTTGCGCCCTACTCAGCCCCTATAAGTCGACTTGCGCCCTTTTCGACTCTCAAACTGAAGGCCTACTTGATGCGTTGCCCAGTCGGCCCTATGCGTATATCGGCCCATTTTACACTCCCATACATGAGCCGTTTCAGACGTCGGGTCCAGTTGCCGAGACTTTGTTTGAGGATTTGCAGCAGCGCCATCATGGTGGCATAAGCGCCTGAGAGCCCCAACCAGCCAAGGCCTTTCAGCCCTCCGACCCAAGGCACTGACATGGGCTCCTGTGGCTGTCGTTGCACATGGCTTAGTGCACCCGCGATGCGAGCGGCTCGTGCGACGGGCGTAAACGTCTAACAAGCGTGTTCCCCACGTCTTCAAACCGCGTGGACATTCCAAATCCGGGCGTTAAAAGGGCACCTATATTTCTATAAGTATTCCAAATGGGGGCCTGGGACGAATGCGACGCCCTCTCTCTCTATCCTGTGCATGGCATTGTTTCAATTCCCCAACGCCAAGCACATTGCCCAAGGCAACACGGGCAAAGAAGCGTCACTCTACAGCACCCAAAGTTCAGTCTAGAGGCTTGGTATGAATGTATGCTTTGCCGCTTATCGTTTTACTGAGGTCTGGCGTAAACCCAACTGTTAGGTAAAGCCATACATACATAGTGGGTCCCGTAACACGGCCTCATACACATCGATCTCTCTCACTCCATGGCCCTACGAGACTACGTTGCGACGTGTGTTACAGTATGTCGAACTACCGCCGAATCATGCTTACCCCAGGCTTGCCAGACGCGTAACGCTGCTTGGTAATTCACTATCCTCCTTTTGTGGCTCAGTTTGTATAAACTGATAGTCAGTCTTCAAAATGACAATATCTTCCGTGGCTGAAGTACACTTCCTATTTGCTCTGCAGACCGGATCTCATTTTGTTTTCGTTTTTTCTGCTTCTTCTTCTTCTTCCCCTCATTGTTTCGATTCGTTACCTGCTAGTTTTGACAAATAAACTGCTGGCCAGTTTTTGACCACCCCCCCCCCCTTTTTTTGTTTTTCGTTTCTTACATTCCTTCCAAACGCTGGTCGTCCATCCTACTTTTTACGCTATATCGAATTCCAACAAGAGACTCGGGCAGTTTCTTTAACAGAAAAAAAAACAGAAAAAAAAGAATCGCGTTGAATCGCAAAATCAGTGAGGATGGGATGGGGTATTCTAGAGAGCCGCCGTGCGGCAATGCCCCGCGGCACATCAATCGTAGAAGTACGGGGCAAGGATGCGTCCAATGCGTCTGAAGAAGGCAACACCAACCAGAGTGGAGGTCCAGTGCGCTCTCCACAGCCAAGCAACGATCCAAATGACCCTCTTAATTGGTGAGCAAGTTCCCAGATGCGGTCTAAGACATGACGGGCTAACGACTTTAGGTCCTTGACATGGAAGTGCATTCATCTGTTTGTCCTAGCCTTTGGGTCTGCAATTACCAATGCGTATGCTACCTACATCCATATTTGTATCAAGGCCTCACGCTAAGATTTTGCAGAACAACCGCCATGCTTACACCTGGCCTGGAGCCCCTGACCGAGTCACTCAAGAGCACCGAGGGTGAAGTTTCGACATGGCTTATCACTGCGCCTACCTTTTGGACATCAGCTGCGGCTTTTGTTGCCGTCGCAGGAACAGACATCTGGGGAAGAAGGCCTTTTTACGTTTACAGTGTTGTATTACTAGCCTTGGCCAGCTTTGCTGCCTACTTCTCACAGACGTTCACCATGCTGGCCATTGCGCGAACGGCTGGAGGTCTTTTCTCTGCTCCTTTGTTTACCCTGCTCACCGCTACCATCAGTGACATCTTCTTCATCAACCAGCGAGGCCGATCCATCGCCGTGTGGAATCTCCTGCTCAACTCTGGAGCCCAAGTCGGGTGAGTTATCCGCACCTATTGTGCCCAGAAACCCAACTAACTCAATTTCTTCTCTTCCACAGTCAAATCATCGCCGGTATCGTCACAGATGCCTTTGGAGTAGACGCAAACTTCCTCATCACGGCCCTCATCTACACGGCCCTGATCCCTGTGCTGTACTTTACCATTTTCGAATCGGCATACTTTAATCGAAAGACCGAGTCTGCTGAGCAGACCGAGTATCCACCTGAGAAGTCAGAGGTCTGGAGCTTGGAAGATGACCTGAAGAAGAACGAGGTGCCGCGACTACAAACGTACGGAGAAAAGCTCGCGCTTCACCGCGGTCGCCTCTCAGACAAGTCATTCTTCAAGGGAATGATCAAGCCGCTAGGTCTCATCTCCTCCCCAATCGTAATTTACAGCTGCTTCCTCAACGCCACCGTCTTTTTGCTGCTCGTCGGCATGTCGACCTTCATGTCGATCCTTTTGGCAGCCCCTCCGTACGACCTGAAGCCCAGCCAAATTGGCATGACCAACCTGCCTCTCTTCCTCGTCGGTCTCTTCTCCGGTCCTCTCTTCGGATGGATGTCCGACGCCTCTGTCGAGCTGCTGGCGCGCCACAACGGCACGCGCAAGGGCATGGTCGAGCCGGAGTTCCGCCTTGTACTTCTTCTCCTCGCAACACCAGTCACCATGGTGGGCCTCCTCAGCCTCGGCAGCGCTTTCAAAAACAGCTTGCCTCTGCCGTGGATCCTGGTCTGGTCGACCGTCACAAACGTCGGCAGCATCGGCGTCATTCAAATCGCCATTTCCTACGTCATCGACTGCCACCCCGCCCACTCGGCCCAGGCCTTTGCCTCGATCAACTTGATCTCAGCTGGTGCCGTGACGGTCGGGCTCAACCCCATCATCGATTGGCTCATGGTTGTTGGACCGTTGCCCGTTTTCACCGCCATGGCTGCTGCTGCCGCCATTGTCACCGTCTGTGTTCTTCCGCTGTACATCTGGGGCAAGAAGATCCGAGCGTGGTACGAGAGTGCGCCATGGGCGCAACGCCTGTTGGACTAGATGCGAGAAGAGAAGGAAAAGAGAATCCGACTGCAGAGCTCAAAGTGCATCATCAACATCTATATTCTTCTTCCTCTTCTTCTTCTTCTACTTCTTCAACCATCTTTGCTTCTTCTGCATCCGCCACACACACGCACACGCACACACAAATACAACTATACACGGCTGTTCTCGTTCAGTTGTGGCGCTCTTTTGTGTGGTGGTAAGAAAGCAAAGTTTTCACACACACACCCCGAGTACATCAATCCAGTAGCCAAAGCAAAGAAAAGACCGCCGATGTACACATATCTTTTATCACGAATTAATGTTCTCATGTACACTAACACTGTCTGCACTGCATCCCACTGCATCCCATCGTGTCCTGATACGTGAAGAAAAACAGCCCATGTCTCAATCTTCACATGCCTTCTAACCTCGCACTGCAGCACTCGTACTATTATTCCACAGGGAGAACAGTAGAATCCAATACCATCCATCTATCCACACATATGTATGTACCCAGCGAGCTGAGTTTCAGCTCCCAAGAAACGCCCAGCCCAGCAACACACACCCACAAAAAAAACAAGAAACAGCTTAAGAAAGAAAGCTTAAAAGAATTACACAAGTTCAGCTGTCAGCTTCCTTCAGCTTTGCTCCCACTCCCCCCCTTCCCCCACATTTCGCACCAACGATCTGATTATCGCTCGCTCGCTCGCTCGCTTACACGCTTCCGCTCAATAACTAAATACTTAAGTAGCGCCACTGCCATCATAAACTACACTACTTACTTCTCCACCACCACCACCACCACCACCACCATCATCATCATCATCATCATCCGTACCACCAACACCTACCTACCGCCACCCCTAGCTATACGCGGTGTAGTACCAGTACCAGTACCCGTACCAGCGCTCGCCCAACAAAACAAAAACAAAAACAAAAAACAAGCTACTTAGACACCTCAAACGATCCTAAACAGGTAATTCGTATCTACCAGGCCCCAAATTCTCCGTTGATTCTTGCGCGCTCCGCGGAACAATGCGCCGGACGGAGGGGGGGCTGAATGGCGGGGCATGGCTAGGTTGTTTGTAAGTAAGTTAAAAGCAGGAAAAACATGGTTTACCCTGCCCTGCTGTTTGGTGTGCTGCGTGGTGTGTGCGTGTGTGTGTGGTGCAGGATGGGATAAGCATGAAGCAGGGATTTTAGAGAAAAGTGGTAGGGCGAGGGACATACGTGTAGAGGTACTTACGTGGGGAATAAATCACTCGTTTGCTTACTTGCTTTGAATTGGTGTTTAGATTTTATTTTGTTGGACTTGTTGCACTGTTTATTTTTTTTATTTATTTTTTAGTTTCGCTCGCAGTGTTGGTGTTGGTGGTGGTGTTGTCTGTGGAGAATAGAGTAGTACATGGAATGGGATGGATACGAATCATGTGTATTGCTAGGTACTGGTTCTGGTTCTGGTATGGTGAAGAAATTGGGACTTGTGTGCGCTACAGGATCAGGGGCTGGAGCTGGGAGCTGGAGGAGGGAGCGATGACCGGTTACATGGCAAGATGCATGTGATTCTTCCGGTGTGTCTGGAATGTGAGGGGCCGAAATGTAGCTGGGTATACCATGTATGAAGTGCGCGTGATGTAACGCCGATGGCTACTAGCTGGCTGAGTAGCGCCGTGTATGTATGTCCAAGAATGTGGTACATAGTAGTGGGCAGTGGGCAGTATCTATTTACATGTCTATTCACTTTGCAAAGCTGGGAACAAGAACCCGTAGAATGGTGGATACAATTTCACCATCGATTTTCTAGCTATCTACTTGCGAAGTTTGGGGGATGGGAAGGGACTAGGCGTGCAAAATGGCGGGGTTATCTCAACTGGTGCGAAATCCACCGACTACTAGGAAATGCGCCGACTACTAGCTGTATTTGGCACATGTGTGTGTGTGTGTGTGTGTTTTGACTGATTTGTTTATGTTGGGATGTGAAATGGCGTCTTGGTGAAGAAGTGTTGGTATTACTTCTAAACTTGTATTTATGGATGTATGGACGTACGTAAGAGCGAACACAGCCCCACGCACACATTCCCAGTCTAGTACGTAGAAGCACAAGAATGAACCCTGTTAAACACGGAAAGGAAACAAAGCCTTGTCCTCATACCCTTCTCTCTTTTCTTCTCTACAAGTCCTCTGACAAACCCTACACCACACACGTACCCAACCATCCCAATACCCGCCACCAACCACCACACAGCATGCCACCGAGACTGCAAACGACACCGGTGTCCCCCAGGAAAAAAAAAGAAGGGGTTGCCGAACCGTCTTTTCTCGGCAGGACTTCGGACCGCAACACGTGCGCAGAGTCGGCGAACAGCGCACCACGTGTTGCAGCTACACCTCCTAGTTACCAACCCAGAGTCTTGGATACAGCACAGTGCCGTGCCGTGCCGTAGACACAAGGATAACTTACATACATACTTCCGGAAAAGTGGCGCCAAGGCCAGAATTCCGTAGATAACGTATTGAGAAACAAGGATGGACGCAGATCATCTAGTACACACCTGGTGCGGGACGCGAAGTGGCTTTTTCCTTTCCGTTACCCCCTTGTACCCTACATATGTACATCCATACAAGCTTGTTGGCTAGCTACTAGCTAGCTGGCTGTTCCGAAGCGGGGCGAACAAGCACAAGCATCTCCCGCATACAACAACGTCTGTGGTAGGCAGGCTGCAAATCCCGGGCTGCGCTTTGTCAGCGGTGAGTAAGACATGATCTACCCCCCTCCCCGTACACCACTAACACACATTACTCCCTGGTACCAGGGCCTAAGAGTTAGAAACACAGGCGGTGCGAGCAAGGGAACAGCATGCTTACGCGCACCCGTCCCAACCAATCGTGCTCGGGACGCCCGGGAGTTTGTTTTGTGGGGGGAGGGGCGAGTGGGGAAGCGCATCCTACGTCGTGGTAAGTGTGAGTGGGTAGTGGTAAGTAAGTGGGCAGATAGAGAGAGAGAGAGAGAAAGTAATGTATTATCGAGCTTTTATTCCCGGTTTATGCCTCGTACTCTCTCGTGTGCTCGTTTTTACACGTGCAAATTTAACATACATACGCATTGCACAATACAGTACTTACGTTCTCTTTCCCCCCCCTCCCCTTTTTTCCCCGCTCCCTTTTAATTTTATCTTTTTTCCTCTTTGCTGTCGCACGCGATATCCGGGGTACGTACCTACGTGTACGTGTGATTAGTTGGTACATATGTAGGTGTACACCGGTTCTTGACTTTTCTTGTTAGCGCGTTGCCAGGGCGGGGGGGGGGGCAATGTACACGAGGTTATCACTCTACGTAGAAATCGTATGATTTCCTGCGAGGTTGTCGTAAGTAAAAGTTTGTTTTTGGCCGCCGCTGGTACTACTGTGATGATGATCGAAGAGGCCCTCTCTTTTTTTTTGTTGCGAGCGCACCCCTCATCGTTCAACTGGGGAAGTTTTTTTTATCTGATTACCAAGATTTTGCTGTTGATGGTGCAAAAAGCTACTAAGTACGTGTTTAACCGACATGATACATGTAATACGTGTCAGTTCTATTGACGCTCGGTGGGACCTCGGATCGAAACTTAATCTTAGTTGCGAAACCTAAATTTCTGGAACCGGGGATAACTTCATCTTACGTCGGATTCTGGAGTCGCAGTCTTTCACAGGATACGAGCAATGGTCAGAGAATAACCAGCTTCCTTTCAGCGCATGATGATATCAGAAAAGTCGTCATCTATTGTAAAACTCCCGCTTCATGCGCATATAATAACCCAAACCTAGTTCATAACGCTCACACAAGCACTTTTGACATGCGTAACTCATTAATGTAAAACTCCCACCTGTTGTGACCTTATTATCCCAAAACCTTGACCATAGACTCTCTCCACTTTTCCCCCCAGATTCGCATAGCACCCAACGCCATGCACCCCGTGACTATGCTCCAGATGCCCAAAATCGTCATGATCCATCCATTGCCAATTGCACTGATGATGGGCTCTGCAACGATAGCGCCAGTAAAAGAAAAAATGTTCCTGACAAAGTTGTTCAGCGCGATACCGCTTGCAGCGCGTCGCGGCATGAACTCGGTTAGCATGGTGTTAACGAGGGCGAAAATCAACATGCTGCCGATGCCGAAGAAGAAATTGGCAATCATGGGTACTATCCAGTGGATTCCACGTTCAGATGTCCAGCCAAAAACGATCAACGAGGCAGGCCAAAGCAAGGCCCCAAGCCACGCGTTTTCCTTCATCCGGTCCAAGGGGCGGAAAATCAGTTTTCCATTATCGTCGTAGCGCCCTGCTTTGCGGGCTTCGCGGAACATGATGTAGTCGATCCACCGGCCGCCAAAGACGGATGCTAGGAGGTATCCCAGGGAGTTTGGTATGTAGAGCAGGCCGATGATGAGCGTGGAAAACGAGTATGGCGGCATGGCAAACCGCTTCTGGATACTGATGTTGAGGACATAGAGGCAGCCGAATGTTATGCTAGCGTAGTAAACGGTAAGTAGAACGGGCGGGAAGCGTAGCCACGCGATGATTCGAAGCGGATCTATAAAGATGTGACGGATATGGACAATTAGAGTTTTGGTATTTTGGACCGTCGACGTGCGTGTAATGCTTGGTCCGAGAGCCCCATCTGGTGCTTTTTCGTTAGTGTCGCTCAGACGTGGAGCGGTCGGGCCGGCGGACGTTTTCTCGCCCCGATGCAGTGTTTCCGGAAGAGCGAAGACGATGAAAATAACGGTAAACCCTCCGTAAATAACCAGAAACCATTGGGTGCTCCGCCAGCCTAGTCCCGATCCTAATGCGCCTCCAACTATTGGGGCAATCAAAGGACCGCACAGTGGCCCGAGGTAAAATAGTCCCATTGCTCGACCTCGCTCTCTCGACTCCCAGATGTCGGCAATGGTTCCAGCTCCCACCGCCTGCACCGAGGCGGCAGCACCTCCGGAGAAAACGCGGAATACAATCAGCATGTTGATGCTCGTGCTGATGGCTGCGAGTACTGCAAAAACAACAAAGAGAGAAAACGAAGTAATGTAGATCGTTCGCCGTCCCAGTCTCTCCGAGAAGGAACTCCACCACAGCGGAAAGATGGCCATGCTGAGCATGTACACGGCGGCGGACATGTTGGCGATAGTCTCACTCGCGCCAAAGGCTTCGCTGATATCTTTGAGGACCGGCATGACAACTGCAGAGCCCATGGGTCCGGCCATAGCACAGAAGGCGACGATAAAAGTCAGAAACCATTTGGTGGACCGCGGGTAATGTGTAGGATTCTCGACTTCGGGAATAAGAGCAAAGCGCGCGAGAAGACCGCGCCGTTGCGAACGGGGAACAACGACCGCCTCGGGCGTTACTGTTGTTGTTCGCTCTAATTCGACTGGTCGTTGTCTTGCTTTCGAGGGTTCTGGCTCTTCCGTAACCGTTGTAACTGAAGCATCCGAAGACTCAATAGCCATGTCATCTTTCTCCTCTCTTTTAGCATCAGCTTCAGCTCCATGCTCTTGTGAATAGTCCTGCTCTTCTTTCTTGGTATCCATGTCGAGGTCGGCACGTGGCGTTGAAGTGGGCTCCTCGCGTGGCATACTGGGCTGCGATATCAGTGAGCCAGATGCCGTGATTGTCGCAAGCGAGAAGGATGTAGGAAGGAAGAAAAAACTAGCCAGTTTCCAGCGACCACATATTGCGTATCCGGTCCATCGAATAGCGCCATTATCCGTCTATCGCGGTATGCACAACGCCTCATCCGAACGGCGTGTCAGTGTCGTAATGCCTCGGAAGCTTGCAGCCGCTGAGTCATGAGCTCTGCTCATACACGACCCCCACATGGATGTCTCGCCTCCCTGCCGTCACGCAGAGGCGGAGCGGCAAGGGAGATGAAGGGAGGAGATTTTCGAGGTGCCATGGCTGCCCAGACCATCCAGAATGGAAATCCGCCTCCGTGCCGACCAAACAGTGGTGATGCAAGTGATGAAGCAGGCGTTTTACACCCGCGTGTATGCCTACACCGCGAGAACGTGTGTGGAACCTATTAATGGTTGACACCAACACTGGAGTCCGCAGTGGGGTGGCAGGATGCATGCAAGCGACAGTCCGGCGAGCCTGGATTGGGCAATTCCTAGCGTGCCATACGAGGCCCATCGTAAAAGGTATCATTGCCCGTGGAGCCTGTTTCGTGCTGAAGGGAGCGTAGCGCTAGAACGAGGTGATGATCTGGGCCTGAGTCTGGCTTGATTGGAGGTTGCGATGACATATCTCCGTGGGCACGGACTCCCTACGCCACACGCTAGCGCCGTTTTGGGCTCTAGCGCTGGCAGCGGGACACTAGCCACAAACCAGGTTGACAGCGGCGACGTCGGCCATGTGTGCCGAGGCTTCTCGTTTGCCCGTTTCCCATGGCTCTCAGTTGCGCAGATGCGAGCACGGATTAATCGCTGCGTCTAGTCATGTCGGGCTGGATCAAACAGTTGCCCCGTGCAACAACGGTGCCGCAGCGGTAGCGTTGACGTCGCACATGCGTCCACATTGCACAGAGGAAAAGAAACCAAGGGAAAAGCAAGCATGGAGCTGCTAGTCGCCCGCCCCGCATTCGTCACCACCAGGGCCCTATTACGCCTATCCAATTCGTAACATCAGCTCGAAGCTCTGTCAACCTTCGCTCGAAACACCACCACACGCATCTAGGCTTGCGAAAGCTCCAGCCCTGTGTAGAGTACACAATGGCAACGCAGAACCAGGACCGTCTCCGCGCTCTCTTCTCGTCCGCCCCCGAGTCGGATCACGGCGATCGATGGGATGACCTCTGGCGCGAGGCTACCTTTTTGCCATGGGACCGGGGCAACGCCAATCCCGCCCTCATCGACGTTCTTAATGAGCGTTCTCGCCCTCTTTCGTCCCCAGACCCAAATCCCTCGCTGGGCGCTCCCCCGCCGAACAGCGAGTCGGCCGGTTACGCATCCCTGCCTGGGCCGCTGAGGGATGACGGCAAGAGGAGGAGAGCGCTGGTGCCGGGCTGTGGAAAGGGATATGATGTGGCTTTGTTTGCAGCACACGGTTATGATGCCTATGGGCTGGAGGTGTCACCACATGCAGCTGAGGTTGCGCGGAAATATCTACAGGATCCAGGAAAAGGCCCGTTGGAGGGCGAGTATGCGGTAAAGGACGAAAAGACGGGCAAAGGAGCCATCAAGATCATCTGCGCCGACTTTTTCGACGACGCATGGTTCAAGCATGTGGATGGCTGGGAGGGAGACGAGGGTTTTGATATTATCTATGACAATACCGTGAGTGCTATTCATGGTATTCCAATACCTGCTAGTGATGGGTCTGACGTCAAATAGTTCCTATGTGCCCTTCCGCCCTCCCTGCGTCCAAAGTGGGCATCACGTATGACGGATATTCTCCGACGGGCACCTCCAAACACCAAGTCCTCCGGTGGCGTTTTAATCTGTCTCGAGTTCCCAACACACAAGCCTGTTTCCTCCGGTGGACCTCCGTGGTCGCTGCCACCCCTCGTACACACGGAGCTACTGGAACAACCGGGCCAGGATATATCATATGACGACCAAGGCGTGGTAACAAAGACGGACAGAGAGGAGACAGACAATGCGCTGGTCAAGATTGCGCATTGGACGCCTCGGCGGACTCACGAGATTGGCGTCATCAAAGGCGTGGTAAGGGACTGTGTGAGTATGTGGCGCCACAAGGTGGACTGCCCAGACGAGCAAAGGTGGCATTGAAGGCACCGGATATGTGCCGGATGCACTCTTCGACCCATAGATGTCTCTCACCCAACTTTTCGCAGCGAGTTGTAGTGTTCTCCCAAACCATGACTATGCTTGTAGTAGCCCAGCCAAATCTCGTGTACGCCGCCGTCTTCGGCCTCTATTTTGTCAACTCTCCCGTCACTGTGCAGCACGCATATTCTCAATCCGTACGATCTAGCCAGCGCAAGAAGCTCCAGGTGCCCGCCCCACTCACCAGTTTCCCTAATCTTGCGAACATGTTCAGGTAGCGGGTCTTCCATGAAGCCGGAAAAGTCGTCGGCGTGGCCTTGTATCCAGTCTGCTGCTGCGTGCCGGACCGCCTTGTAGCTCTCTTTTTTCTCGGTATCATCTTTGCCATCAGTTTTAGCCATTGTAACCTCTATCCTCGGTTTCAAGCCTAGCTCTCTTGTTTGCAATTGATCCGCGACAGCAGCATACAAACAATGCCCATCTGCCCGTATCTCATGCAGTACCAGGCCATGTTTCTCTAGTTGTGTCGCCATGCGTTCCCGCTCAAGCTCTCGTGGATTTGGTGCATTTGCAGCCTCGCGCTGCGCATCAGCGATCATCGATGCTTGTTCGGCAGCCCGCCGGGCGAGACGGGCTTTGGCGCGATTAGGCTTCTTTGACTTGGGTGCTGCAGCGTCTTCCTGGTTGTCGTCTTCTCTGGATCCAGCGGTGTTTCCACCAATATTGAGTTTTGCAACTTCTTGGACCTTCTGTGTCTCGTCGTCCGAAGGCAAATCGACGTCTTCGTGGTCCTGCTGCACGACCTCTCCATTCAGAAGCGCCAATTCATGCTCCTGTCGCTCCTTCAATTCCCTCTCTAGCCGCTCGCACTCTTCGTTGACGCCCTTTCGTGTTTTCTTGCTCGCTTGCTTCTTCTTTTGTGTCGTACGCGAGACAAGATCGCGTTGTTCTTTGCGATGACGGGCTTGGAGTGCTTCTAGGGTTTCGGCTTCGGGTGCAGGTGATGCGTCGGCCATTGCGAAAACGCAATTCGTACCTGCGGAATGATTGCGACACGGAAGAGCGAAAGCAGAGGTTGCTGTAAAGACTGTGGTTGCAAGGTTCAAAGATCGACGCGAGCATGGTGGGGTCGTGGGGAATCAGCGTCATCTCTTGGAGTCTCGGATCAAGGTTTTGCCGACGCTGGACTTGAGCGGTCTCTCTAACATCGGTCAACTGTTTATCCCTTGCATTGCCTCTTTTTAATTTTTCTCGTTTCATCTTGACGTAATGCAGTTTTCTTCAAGTTCACATCACCCGATTATCTCATTCTTGTCGTGTCTGTTCCCTACCCATCTAGACCGAATATTGGCCAATCTGGATACGCATACTGAGACTGTTGCTTGAACTCCCGTTATGTATTCCAGACTACCATTGCTGTCTGAAATGCTAAGATTATTCGTTCATGCTGTTTGAACATAAAGCTAGAAGATGAATGCTGCCCCGGCTTGTCACCTCCATGTGAACTTCTCGTTTGTACTTCATTTCATTCTTGAGATTCTTGCACCTCTAGCATCTTGACATTACTCATCTTTTCCAGTCACTAAGGTCGTCCTTCTGCAACATGAAGTGCGTGAGTATTGTTTGTATATGAACTCGGAGACAAGAAGTCGTCTGCAGCGGTGCAATGGTCTTTCCACAGAAACTCAATGCCCCAACTGCATAGGAATTGGCTGGTACAAGTCTATGTTTTGGTAATATGCGCACATGTCATATTCGACCGATCGCGCTCAAGTGTGGCACAGCAAGGCCGCATTGCTCAAATGTCAAACGTTTTGCGAGTGGCTACAACTTGGTCCCAGAGAGGTTCCCATGTACCAATGGCGTGCTTTCACCTCTGTGTTCTAGACTGTGAGTGCCTCTAGTCGCACTGCTCCACCGCGCTTTCCCTGTTTACACTCACCGCGCGCTTCCAGGCTACACCTCTCCACCTCTCCACCTCTCCACTTCTACTTACTGCAGATTGAGCCTACTCAAATCAGCTAATCTAGTCCCAAACACCGAACCACCCGCAATATCGTTGATTGAACTCGCTACTGCCGTTCCATCTGCATCGCCAGCGAGACCGCAGCTCACTCACAGCGACCATGCCATTTCGCGACGAGGAATGGGAAGAGCTGCAGCGCGACTGCGACATCTTCCCAGCCTATAGCGACTATCTTTACGGCCCAGATAAACGTCTCGTAGTCACTCAAGAGCCCGGATTGCACCCTCTGGTTTACCCAGTGCACGCTCCACAAACAGTTCGGTATGCTACCAAGAAGGCGTCGCGATCCGGGTTGTATAGGATGGTTCATACGGGACTTCCAAACGCCGCTAGTATTGCGCTTCAGTCTTCTTCAAATGATGGCCAGATCAATGGTAATGTAAACAAGAATATCGACAATGTCACACCTGGGGTCGACGTGCTTTCTCAGACGGCAATGTCTGTGGACCCGTCGCCTCCTTCCCGAGCGCTTCGCACTGTTTCCGAAAAAGAAGAGGCAAAGAGCCAGGCAAAGGGCCAGCAGCGAAATCACCGCCAGTCCAAGTCAGCACCTTCACAAAATGCAGGATCAAAGCCAACAAAAGCGGACACGCAGTGGTCACAGTCAAAGAATTCGACAAAGCACTCTACACCTACAGCACAAGAGCCTCCACAAACTCCGCACCTTCATTCGTCTTCCGCCACTGATGTCAAGGAAGAACCGATTCATACCGAGTCACATCAGAAGCTCAGCGGAACTTCGACACCAGCCTCTACTTTGTCGATACCACTCCACTCCGTGAGTCTGCCTCTGCCACTTCTTGAATCTCGACACTAATTAAAACCCTTGTGAAGAATATTCATGCTACTACGCAACAACAGGGGTTTCCTTCCATGCAACATGTTTTACAAGTCGCCATGCTTCAGCCCGATGATATTGTTCGTGATCCGCGCTACCTATGCTTCAATCCTCAGGAGCGCGACCAGATTCGAAATTACCTCTCCGCATGTTGGCACATTGCAAGTCACCATCCCGACTCGAACCAAAGGGCAGAAGCACTCTTAAGCATTAGGAGCTTTAGCATGACTGTACGTGACAAAACCAAGTCTGTGGAAGCAGGTGTTGTACAGCCTGGCAGCGGACAGACAACTATGAATGTCTCAGGATCGCAAGTACAACGACAAGAGTCATCGTACCAACAGCAATCGGGTCGCATGGAGCCGGTACAAGATCAGCGAAAGTTTTCTCAGCCCTGCTCATCGCCCGCCTTCGCATCAACTCAACCAGCCTTTCCTTATCCGACTGGTCATAAACCATCCCAACAAACTGGACAGTCATTGTGCCATATGACTGTAAATTCCCTGTATCATCTGTCCAAGCAGAGCCAACCACAAGTGACTCAATACGGCCATACCTCGCCATCGAAACCTCCATCCGGACAGCAGTCTCCGACATCGGCCCGTGACACCGCAGCCATACCATCTCAAGCCTCAGCCCAGCTCAGAGCAACCCTTAATCGTTACATACCCCAGGTGTGGCAATGTCTCGTGCTTACCAACCAGGATTCAAAGCTTACTACGGAAGCTGATGTGCAGAAACGGGAACGTGCGCAGCAATGGCTCACGGCATTTAAGAGCCGTTTGTCTGAAGAGGGGCGAATGTACATGGCGCGAGTTGTTAACTGGATGTACGGTGAAAGGACCGCGGGAAGGGATCCAATGGCTTCTCTGAAAGCCCGGGCTTAAATTTTATGCCCTATTATTTCCTGATACGATTTGCTTTAACGCTGGACAGTTGGTATCGAATCTCGGAGCTTCTCATTGATGGAACAAGGACTGAGGATAGCACAATAGCAAAATGCGGTATCGATGGTGGTACAGGGTCTGCTTACTACACGTATGAGCAACCTCTGGGGTCCAAACAGCGGGCTTGTGGCGTCGAGAATCATTTAATCTTTGATTCACGAAACGATTTCAATGTGGCGGAAAGTCTGGAGGCCCCAAATGCACCCTGACTCAGGGGTTTATGTACGGTAGTGTTTACGGTAGATGTTTCTGTAGAATAATACGTAAATCTTATGGCAAGAGCTAGTATTCAGGCCATTGTGAAATCTTTATCTTGCGCATTGATGATTCATCACGCAATATTGATTGGAAGTTTTGCATATCCAACACATGCTTGACGGGCCAGGGCTGATCAGTAGCCGAGTCCACTACAACCACACGGTGCTCTCAGAGCACAGCCAAGGCATTTGAAGATGGTTGATTCAACGATACATAACCAGGGTGGCATAAGAGTAGAGATAACCTACCCCATCATATCCGCACCAGCTAATCCTCTACACTAGCCACAACAACCCAGCCAGTCCAAACCCCTCCTCTTCCCCCCCGCAACCCCAACACGGTCTTTAAATTCCTGAACTGCTTGGAATGCCATTGGCGCGCCCAGCGACAATCTGGCTCGAGCACGACATCGACGCTGTTCTGCGCGAGCCACAGCAGCACGTGGCGCACATACAGCTTGTCGGCAACCCACTTTTTCCAATGCACCTAGTTTGGCATCACGACGCTGTTCATGAAATCCACGCATAGCAGCATGTCGTCGTTCCGCGCGGCTTTGAGGCTGAAGCGCACGTGCTCGGAGTGCAGGTAGACGAAGATGTAGGGGAAAATATCGAGATGGGTGCCGTAGCCGTGCTGGTGGTCGAGTACGGTTAGGTCTACGACGATCATGGGCTCATCCTCCTTCTCCTCGGTAGTAGTCGTTTCGTCTTTTACTGTGCTGCTGCTGTTGTTGTCGTCGTTGTTGTCGTTGTTGTCGTTGTTGTTGTTGTTGTTGTTGTTGGTGGTGCTCTGTGTCGCCGGTAAAGTGCAGTCGTGGCTGTTGCGGGATATGATGACGTACGCTTCTAGGTCGTAGTAGTCGATGAAGATGAATTCACTCGTAGTATCGTACTTGAGGAGGGAGCGGAATTCTGAGTAAAAGTAAGTTTTTTTTCTTTTTCTTCAAACCAAGGACGGGAGAGTTGAGCTGGGGTATTATGATGTTTTTACCTGGAGGTAGGGGCAGTTTATCTATCTTCTGTTTCCCAGGCAGAGCTGCTTCTTCATTATCCAATGAGCGTGCCCCGTGTTTTTCGGGTTGGTTCGCTTCTTCTGGTTGCTCTGGGTTTGCTGGACTTTCACTGGCTTGGCATGTTGGCTCATTGGAAATATTGGCCGACGCTTCTGCCATGATAACTGTTGTTGGAGTGCTGCTCTATGTGATATGTAGCGAATGAGCGCTAGCAATAGGGTGACGGTTATACTGTCGCCGTGAATAGCACATAGTCATGGGATATCGAAAGTCTTCGTGCTAGCCAAGAGGAAACCCGTGTAAGTAACGTTCGCGTGTGGTAGCTGCAGGCCAAGGTTGATTGACGACACCAGCCAACGATACTGCCACTGCAGTCCAAAGCGATCCTTCCCTTTACTCCGAAGTCACTACCAGCCCTGTGAATACATGCCTCCGTGTGCCAAGGAATTCCTCGTTACTTTGCCACTTGCCCAGAGCGAACCGCTGTCCTGGGCTCAAGTGACATGCATCCTTGGCACATTACATGCCCCGCACGATGTACGCCTTTTTGCCAAGGCTTTATACATCGAGGCCGGACAAAAACTGAGGAAAAGATCTTTTATTGGCAGCAGTTGGTGGCTGTGTCGTTCTAGAAGGCGCCGCAGAAATCGGGCTAAGGAAGCCGATGATGATCAATCAGCTACGGGCTGAACATTCTTGTAGGTACTCCTTCATGTACAGAGACAGATTCCCTGGCCAGGTTGCAAAAACGAGAGCAGAATTCGCTGGAGAGCACAGTGTGTATCGTTCAGAACTGATGCGTTGCCGCCTGGGCGTCATGTACAAAGAAGCGTTGTGGTTGTGCAGTCGACAAGGAAATTACGTATCTTTCTGACTGCGCTATATTACGTCCTGCCTAATTCACGTTAGTCGCGGGATCCTCTGCTGGCCGCCCTCCTCTATGCGCGTCCCTTTCTACAATACCTTTCTGACTTTGCAAACCCCCAGGAGATCCTTTGCGCGTCAAAAAAGGATTCGGCTGCTGGACCATGAGTGTCACAATGTCATCGAACCCTTCCACGGTTAATCACCGGAGGACGTTGGGCTTTGCCGACCTCCCACTAGGTACAGAAAACAACCTCGGCACATTCCGTTCTCAGCTTACAAGCGCGCAGAGGTGCGCAACAGGATATATGCTATTTGCGCATACGACAAGGACCGTCTTGTGGAGAAGGAAGTCAGTCGGCGCAATGCAGCCACCACAAGTGACGCTTTCTGGGAGGTCCGTGGCTACTACAGCCTGACACAGGCCTCTCGCCAGACGCGCAAGGAGTTTCGCCCACTGTACCTGAAGGATCGCGCCATCTCCGTACACATCCGTGATGCGGAAGACTACCTGGAAGCCATCTATCCTACCTTTGGTCACTTTGCCATTGCTCGTGATGCCATCTCCATCTGGCTCACCATCCGCACCGAAGTGGAGCGCCGCGGCAAATATGACACGCCTATCGAAATTCGACCGCTTCTACTCAGACTCTTCAACACCCCCGGGCTGGACTTTGAATTCTTTGGAAAAGGCGGCAGTGTCTTCAATGAGCTGTTTCTTGGCTACGAATCCGAGTGGAGAGCGGCAGTCAACAACGAGCTGAAGAGCGTCGAGTTGAAGGAGCCAAGTCTGTTCGGCATGAAGCTGGTCCTGGACCCAAAATGCCCGACTTACTGGATCAAGCAATGCGCCATATCTGTCACCAGGCTACCGCATGTGCCAGAGGAAGCGCTTGAGTGGTTTAGTTCACTGGGGCTTGATACGGAAAACGACATGATCTTTGTCAGACGGGGTGCACCAAAGTGGCTCCGTGGCGACTTTATGAGGGCATCGAAATAATGTACGTGATACTTGATGCCTATTAAAATGGCTAGTTTTTCCTTGAATCAAAAGGAGCAATGGGAGAAACATACTCATGTTTGAACCAACGGCTAGTGCAAACGCACGTGACGCTGATGTCATGCACGTGACGCGACAGATTTGTGCACTAGGCCACAACGCTGCGCATTACATACACCCAACACGTACTCGGAGTACACACTGAAGCTTATGACGGCCGGCGGTTCCAGATCGCTAGCACCTCGTCCCACCCATGCGCCAACGTACGAGGCTAACACCACAATAAGCGAGCATTGCGTAGAAGGGCGCCATGCTGTCCAGATTCACTAACCCATATCGCTTCCGGAGCTACCGTCCACGTCATCGCTGCACCAACGATCTCGTCTAAGTCTTCCAACGTTTGGATGTTGAAAATACATTCCTTGGTTTCGCTGCTGGCAAACAGCGAATTACATTTGCAGCGGAAGATGGAGGCCTGTTCACACCCGGTCAGAATAAGCTGCCGCCATCAACTGGTACGAGTCGTTGCCCGGGCTTCCATGCAGACAGCTCGCAGGCATGCTTATTATTAGGTGCATACTGCGCCATAAGCAGACTTGGACTCGACATTGAATCTAACCTGAACCAGTCTCCGCATTTCGACAACAAGCCACAGCAGGTCTGGGGTCCTTTCTCCACCTAACAAGCTCATACCGGTGAACGCGCGGAGGCTTAATGCTCATGACAGTTCTGGGGGAGTCCCTCCCGTCTCACAGATCGCGGCGCTTGGAGCGCATCTTGCACCGTTCCGGCCGCTCGTGTGAAGCTGCCAGAGTCTAGCGTCAGGGCCCATGGCCACGGCGGTGTGGAGGCAACAGTGCAGCATTGTCGTAGACATGTGGCCTCGACCGACGTGGAATCTTTCCGAGACGCGTATCGATTGAAAGCACCGGTTCGACTGGGCGAAAATGCGACTTGACACTCATCGACCGTTCGCAGCATTCACACAGATAAGCGGCGCCAAGCACAACTTCCATGCCAGTGCGTTCAAAAGGAGATATGGAGAGCGGGCATAACATGAACAAAAAGAAATCGTCGTAATCGGCGATCAAACTCCGGAAATACCCCCGGGTCACTCGAGATCTTCGTTCTACCTCGCAGTTAGCGCCACACGTGGGAATTCAGTCAAACACTCAGCGCCACACTTTGAGACTAGCTTTGTAACAGAAAGTGGGTGTAACGCACATGCTGGCTGCGATGCTATTTGTCAGATGGCAGATATCGAGGTGGGGTGCTGAAACAGCATCCTCACATGCTGCTACTTTATGCCCTCGTGTTCCTCGTCAAGGCCCAATCTCACCGGATGGGGGTATTCGCCGACCGATTACCACCGGGAAAAGAAGGGACCATTCCTAGTCGCTGACGGAGATCCATGGTCGTGTAAGCCGTACATTGTTCGAGATTGATACGTACTAAGTGAGCAGGTTTCCCTTGAGCCTCTTCGAGTACGGTCCGTTTATCTTCATCCGGTTGTGCGAGATTATAAAGAGTGACACAGTGGCGGGGTGAATGGGAGCCGCCGAGAAGAAGCCGAAGAGGGTCTTTCGACCAGGACAAGACCTGATTGCCAGCGTGCACACAACTGGAAATAGGAAAAAATAATCCTTTGAGCCACAGTCTGCAATGACTTATACGCCTAGCACTGGCTGCCATATCCACTGTTGCATGCGCCACGGAAACCGGCAAGCTAGCTGGTCTTAGCCGAGGCGCGAAAGCCACATGATTGAAAGCCACAGTTCCGTTCTTTCCGCACCGCCCCTGTCTGCACCAATCGGACCATGTTTGACGCCATACCACTTATACTAATACAGGGAAATGTGGCGCCGCTTGAGGAAATTGCTGCGTGGTGATGGCGCGGCTCACAAGCTTTGGGAGGTGGTGCTGTCGGATCCATGTGGCTAACACTAACAGGTGGCTGACGCGTGTGCGCGGGCGGGGGGGGACGTCCTGGAGCCATTATATATGCTCCAGCATGCCCCCCCAGCTGTGGCTGTGAAACACATCTGTCGACTACTATTCCCGGTCCCATCTTCGTTTATCGTGCTCACCCATCTCAGTCTCAAATTGGCTAAGCATCGGAAGGACGCCAGGATGGCATTCGAAGCCTACATTCAGCGGGCCGACGATTACATTACAAAGCAAATCCACAAGTTCGAGCAACAGAAGCGCGGCAACCGGTCTCCCCCTCGTGCCAACGGCTACCACCAAATGTCACATTACCAACAGCACGGCCGGGCGCCCTCACAGGGTGGCTACCCTGGCAGCCCGGCCTCGTTCGCTGGCCAACACCCACCACCACCTAGCCCCTCGCTGCCCGAGGGCTGGATCCAAGACTACGACGCCCAGAGCCAGCGATGGTATTACGTCGAAAAGGCAACAGGAAGGAGCCAATGGAATCCCCCTTACGCACCACCACGCGCATCAACCTTCCAGCCTGATGGCCTCACACCCAACTCACACCAACATTTCACCGGTGGACACGAGCAACACTGGCGAACCAGGTCAAATTCCCAGCCTCCCCCTCCCGCGCCCAACGGGGACGGCCAGTTCTTAGATCCCAGACAGAACGGCAACAACAACGGTGGCAGTAGCCCTGGGCTCCACACCCAGCTACCTCCAGGGGCCCATCTAGATCTTAAGACTGGAAAGGTGGTGACCAGCATGTTCCCCGAGGGCCAGACACAGCAGAGCTGGGCCCAGGAGCTGCAAAGGTTATGACGTTTGAAGAGGAAGGACAAGGACAAGGACAAAAGACTGCAACCGGTAATGACAGTGCGGGTGTCGTGACAACAATGAGAGAGAGAGACAGAAACACGACACACACTTATTAGAAGAAACTTTAGATTCATCACAGTGGTTACTACCATCATCCTATGTATTTTTTCGGAGGAAAGCAAGTAAGCAAGCAAGTCAACGACCAACCAAGCCCCATGTATGTATGTATGTACACTTGATCAGTGTTTTTTTTAAAGAGTAGCGTATCACGTCCCCAGGAGTTTTCTTTCTTTCTTTTTTTCCCCCCCATTTTTCCTCCTAAAGGGGAGAGCACCGCGTTTTTAGCACTGTTGAGCATTCAGCGTTGAGCCTTTATTTCATTCTTCTTTTTTTTTTGCCTTTGTCTCTGCGCATAGCCACAGTTCGTTCGTTTTTTTTTGGAAATTTTGTCTTGTATAGTTTACATATTCCCCAATTCAGATGCAAATTCTATGCTCATCTGCTTATCTGACTGGTTTGCATTGAGAGAAAGAAAGAGAAAAAAATCCAGTGTCCTCGTCGTCGTGACGTGGCATTACTTCGTTTGCTTCCGTTCGTTGGTGAGACAAGGACTTGTGGTGGTAACATTTCCTTCCTGGTTTCTGGAGAAGGAAAAAGATACATCGAGCTGGTCTCTTCTGACGTTACGATGCATAAGCTTGCCAATGCCACTGCTGTTGCTGTTGCTTGGCTGGATGTACGGTCTCATGTCTGCGTCATGCTACATCACTGTGCATACGGCTTGCCTGGGGGAAAGTGGCAGTGGCAGTGGCAATGACGGTGGTACTCGAGACTGGCTTGTAGGTGTAGGTGTAGTTGTCATGAGTGCATCATACATCGTCCGCCTCATTTTCAATAGCCTTGACTGCTTTGCAGCTATCATCCTTCATCACGCCAGTGTCCCTACTAGATCCATAGCCAGTAGTCTGCATAGGTAGCTCCCCTTTCGCCGTTCCCTATCCTGCATCTTGATTTTGCACGGCGAATATTGCGGCACCAAGTCTGACTGAACTGGAAACTGTGCTGAGAAAATCTCTGCAATTGGATGTCTGCATGTTGCTCTTGTACACGAGCACAAGTGAACGCTGGGTTATGGGTAGTATCGGAGATGTTGTTTTACCACGACTAGCCAGTGATCCTGTCGCCTACTTTGCCTCTGAGTGTGTGTGTGTGGGAAAACCAGAGCCACGGCGCCGATGACGACGGCAGGCTCACGCGCGGGAAGTATATCCGTCCTATCAGCGTATTCGCACGCCGAAAAAGGTTTCCAACAGCACTGTACTTTTCTTTTTTGGGGGGGTTTCACGCTCACGTTCTGCATGGCTGCTGCATTCAGTGTGTCTGTTCATGGTGAAAAATGTGAAGACGAAAGCCACAGCGTCGTTGAGACTTGAATACGCATGGAAAAAAAAATATCTCTAAAATCATGCGACAAATGTTGTTCTGTATTTCCCGGCTGACCGGCATGATGGCGAGGTGGTCAGGAATGTATGTAATGAATTCCCGGGTGACTAACGTTTGAGTTGGATATGTACTAGCGCGTTGTCCGTATTGTATTTTACCATGTTGCTCTGCAAGTTTATAGAGAAGGCGGATCGGATCGACTTAGAGACATTAGACAGTGCACCATTTTACACGCGGTTGCGCATTTCGGGTTGAGTGGTAATTGCTAGAATAGTATAGCAGCAGAGTGCCTTACCTGATGGGAGCCGCACGAAAGGAGATGGTTCAGCGTCATCCTCGTTCACGACATTGGTCTTCTTCACAAACGCGGCGGTACTATTTTGAACTACCAATCGGCTGTAAAGTCAGAACCGAGGAAACGGATTAATCACGAGATTTCCAACTTGTCGTCAGTGATTCAGTGCAGAGATTCTCCAGCTTTAAAAACACAGAGGAGCTAGATTGCCCGCAGTGAATGACTAATTTGCTATATATCGGCATGACTCTCAAAAACAAAGCAGACGGCCGACCAGTACGAAGCAGCGCCCGCTCAAGCAGAAATCATGTCAATCGCATCGAAACTAACACCAGGACTCAGGTATCCCGACGCCGTCTTCCCTGAAATAACGCTAATCTTCAACAGCTGGTACTCTCTCGTACTCTGCACCCACGCACTTGCCGGGACATCGAATTCGTAGATGTAGTTGTTGCCGCGGTAGGTGCCCACGGTCAAACTCCTGGTGTCGCCTTGTCCTTTGTCCGACTGCAGCTTTGCGGCCCAGCTGTTCATAGTGATCGTGGGCCGTCCACCGGCCTGGCCTTCCGTGACTCCGATGCGGATCTTGACGCCCTTGGTCAGCTGGGCGTCGTTCAGGCGGAAGTAAACAATGTGGTCGTTGTTGATGTCTTTCCACATGTATCCGGGGAAGCTTGAGACGGGAGTAGTGCCAATGATGAAGTTTCCGGCATCCCAGTTCGCAAGACGGGTGTCGGATGGGTGCATGTATGTTGGCTTCATGGGTGTGTCTCCAAAGTTCAAGAATCCCTTGGGTGTTCCGTCCCACTCTCCGATGCGCCAGATGGCTGTGACATCGGTGGGGTCGTTGCACGTGATTGTGTTGCGGGTCGCAGTGCTGCCGGCAGCAATGCTAACAGTACTTGTATGGACCTCCAGTTCCTAAAGACTAGATCAGCATGTGATGTGAGAATCATCCTCCAAAGATTACGTACGCCTTTGTACACTGTCAAGGTATAGGTTCCTGGAAGGACGTTGCCAATCCTCCAAGCACCGGTCGTCGCAGTCCAGTACTGCGCCTGATCGCTCTTCAAGCCAACCACATACTGAAATCCACTCTTCATGTTGGCCAGACCCACGCCGGCAACAGCGCCACGTCTGCTAGCAGGAACCCAGCCGTCGATCTCGAGGGCATCAAACCAGTCCCAGTTTGCATTGCGAGCAAAGAGGTTGGAGTTTGGCGCAGCACCATTGTCAGTGAAATGAAGCACCGAAGGGCCCTGAAGACCGAAACGCATCACATCCGTGTGGCCTGTAACATGTTAGTCAATTTTCCAAGAATGCAGAAGAAAGAAAGCTTACCCATATTGTAGTGATAGATATCATAAAGATCTGGTCCGCCGGAGCCGCCGCGACGCACGAGACTCCTGAAGAAAGGACCGCCGGAGGCTTTCTCGTGGTTCGAGCGAATCAAGTACATGCCAACATTGCGGTTGGTATAGCCGACCCAGTCGTAGTCCATTGTACGGCCGTACAGTTTACCCGAGTAATGTTTCGACCATGTTTGACCGTTTATGCCATTGATGTCGCCGGACTCGATGGCTCCAGCACCATCCGGAACCCAGTCAGTATCCTCGTTGGGGTTGTTGGTGAAGATGTTTCCGGGTATGCGGACAATGTATCGTGACACGGTGATGCTGGTATCCTTCTTGTTCATGAAGATGTACACGTTTGCATTGCCGTAGCGGAATACCAGCGTATGTACCAGCGTCCCGACGTTCACCGTGACCTTGATGATGTTGGCCGGGCTTGTGTACTGCTTAATGGTAACGGTGCCTGCGCCCAGTCCAGACTCGACGTGCGAGTTTTTGCCATTTTGACCATTGTACTCAACGCCGCGGTAGTTGATCGACGTCATGTCGCCATTGGTCTTGCTGACCTTGACGATGAGGTTTGCGTTGGTGTCAATGACATAGTTCCTTCCATCATCCGTGTAGCCCCAGGCCGCAAAGACGGCAGCTGGAGCAAGAAGGAAAGCCGTGAGAGTAGCGAGGCAACGCATCTCGACCAAGTGGCTGCCAAAGAAAGGCGCAAAGAGATGCCCTCAATGTAAGTAGGCGCAGATGGGAATCCGACAGCCTCAGAAAGCGGGACTTGAGGGCGAAGTACAAGCTATTTCATTGACTGTACCTTGGCTTCCCATCTCTCATTGTGCTTATTTACAAGGGCTGCCACCAAAATGATCATCCCGCGTTGCCAAGAACAAGTAAAGTGTGCCATTGGAGGACTTACTAGAACGAGTAGAGGCGTACATGGGTGCTCTCGGGCGCCATCCGAACGAAGATGTCCACGTCTCGGAAAGCCGCGAAACGAGTTTAATCCAGATGTACGGCAACACCATGTATTCCATGGCCATTGGTGGGCCTTGCGGCGCTGCTAAACGGTCAAAGGAAAATCCAGGGCAAGCGATGCATTTCCGCACCTCTATGGTGGGAATCTCGCCATGCGGGTGCTCGGAAAACAATACGCGCCGGCAGAATCCGGGGGGCGGATTGACTACAAAAGAGGCAGGTAAAGGCTTGGCTTGACGGGCTGTCTAAATTATATTAACTTTGAGGTGATAAGAGAGGCAGAGTGGATCACTGAAGCTGCGCACGTGGTGGTGTTTTTGTTGTGGGGTGGCCCCGCCAGAGTGGTGAAGTTCATGGCACGCCAACCCTTCGCGGCTCGCGGCGGCCACTATCCTAACACGTCACTTTGCACCAACAAGTCCATTGCCCAGAAGGGCATTGATCGTCCACAGCATATTAAATCATGGCACGACAATTTTGCTCAAACTTGGATAGTCTTGGTCACTATAACACGGTCTGAGAGTTATTCCACTCGATTCATAACATGCATACTTACTGTACAAAACACACGAGAACGGAAAAAAAAGAAGCAGCTTATTGTCAAGGTAGTCAACTAAGAAACTTCGTTTTCCCCCCAATTCCTTTTCTGTATCTTCCCTGCATCCAATACTTTGAAATTTTCTTCCTTTCCTTTTCCAACAGTCTAGACGGGAGAACAAAAACAAAAGATTACCAGAAACGTTAAATGGTCACCTCTCAGGGCTGCCTGGCGTGTTTCAAAAAGCGAAAAGCATTGTCAGACCGACAAGCGTGAACTACTTACAACCGGGCACGTATTCAAAAAAAATTGACAGCACTGACATGAACGTACTACAGTTTGAGCTACAGGAGCGTAAGATTTGGTGCCATCGAGCACCCACACCACGCATTATGGCATTCTCCATCACTATGGCCTATACATTATCATCACTCTCGAATTTATGCAAACACCCAGCTATCAATCAAGCACCGCATCTACATCCACGGCACTAAATCAGCATCAGCATCAGCATCAGCATCCCCTTCTCACCTCTCCCCCAGCACACCACCACTTACTTCTCATTGTCCGCGATATATTTCCTCAACACAGCTTTCCTCTCCTCACTATAGCTTCTCATCTCATCGACACGCTCCCGCGGCAAAGGCGCAGGCAAGATGCCCGCAGCGGGCGCAAACCACTTTTCCCTGGGAACCCTTGTGCCATCAGCGGTAGCCAGCACCGTGACTTTGCTTCGGTAGTCTGGCGGGAAGCGGCTTAGGAAGGCTGCTGTGAGCTCCGGAGCTGTTGGGTTGGGTTGGGCATTGTGTTAGTAGTTTCAGCCTCACTACTAAATATAGAGGGAGAGTGGGGAGGTTATACGACTTACTCAAGCCTTCGGCTGCAAGGACCTTGCGGTCTGCAGTCAGGCTGCGCAGGACGCCGTCGTCGCCTAGGGCTATGACGCCGCAGATGTCGCGTGGGAGACGCTTGAGAAGAGCCGAGACCTGCTGTTGGAGCGGGTCATCGGTATCCCACGTCGGGATGCACGATTGCGGCGTGTGCTGTTGGTCTGTACGCTGTGCATCAGCCATCAATACAAGTCACAGCACATTCATAATAGCTCAAGATAGCCTCCAGGTGTGGGGGGTTGTAGACAAGGATTAAATAGGATGAGATGCAAATGAGGCCGCCTACAACGGCTGCAGACGACTCGTCATCAGCCATAATAGGAACTCGCCTAAAAAGGGTAATCCGCCGCAAAAAAAACAAAGGTATCTGAAACAATGCGCGCCGTAGCAACGCTCCCTATAGTACATTACAAGTTACTGAGGGCGTTTGTTTAAGCACCCGACGCCTTCGTATCCCCACAAGGCGCACATTTGGTGTCCTTGACTCATACATAAAAGTCTTAATCATCAGAAGGAGAGAAAAGAAAAAGGTTACGTCCCACTCCAAGGGCATGTTTTTTTTTCGTGTCGTCGAAAAGCTTTAGTTGAGAGCAGATCGGTCAATGGACATGCGGGCTGCGGCAATGTCCATGGAGATGCGAGGGGTGCGGTCGGTGGATGGTCGGGGGAGCTGGTAGCTCATTCGCCAGTCCAGCGGCAGACGACCCTCGTTGATGGTTCGTCGAGAGGCATGGCCAATGACGACGTGCATTTGGAACTTTTCGAGGCCCGTTTTGCGCAGGTACGCCTCGTATTCTGCGGATTTTGAAGCCTGCTTCATCCATTCCTCGCTCTTGGCCGATGGGTACACTACGCGGACCAGCGGCTCGGCACCCCGGAATCGGTAGTACTGGCGAATGTCGTCGTGGGGGAAGAGATGGAGATCGATCCTCTTCATCGGTCCGTCAACAGCAGCAAGCCAGTTCTTGTTGCTGCCGTTGGTGGCGGGGAGGAGCTTGTTCAGCTCACCGACGATTTCGGAAATGCTCCTGAAGACCACGCCCTCGGTCGATGTAAAGCGGTAGTCGGTCCGGCCGGTGCGGTTAAGGCTGCGAAGCAATGGCAGCAAATCAATGGGCTCCATGTCGAAGCAAGCGGCGTCAATGTCCATGTGGACCTCACCCTTGAGATTCTCCACCTTGTCCAGGTTCGACTTCTGGCCCCATAGGTCGATGATGTATTGTGTCTTGCGCGCGTACACGGGCAAGAACTCATTCCGGATGGCCCGGCACACCTGGGTGAAGTTGTAAAACTGACGCTTGGGAGCACGTGCAGATTCACCATCACGGAGCACCAACGCAGGGTCGTCATGGCGGCACATTCGGATGGGTCCCTCCTCGCTCATTTTTTCGTAAATCTTGTTTCGTACCTCTGCATGTTGTTAGTGTGTTTCGCGAATTACTAAGCTGTCGACGTACCGGGAGGCATGTTAAGAAGAGTTGGTGGTGGTGTAGTCTTCTTGGGAGCCAAGATGACAGGCGCTACGATTTGGGGCTCAACAACAGTGGGCTCAACGACGGTAGGCTCAACGACTGGCTCGGCGACTGTGGGCTCAACGACTGTAGGCTCAGCAACGGGCTCAACGACTACGGTCTCAGTAACTGTAGGCTCAACAATCTCGGGTTCAGCAACAGGCTCAACGACCTTGTCCTCGGCAGGCATGGTGAATTGCTTGACCTCGAGCTCCAGCGCGGTCTCATCGCTCCAGAAAGGCGCAAACTCAAACGGGTCCGCCAGAAACTGGGCCTCAAGCTCCGGCTCCAGCTTGGCCTCGGGGGTGGCGGCACGGGCAACTGGCGACACGCTACGTACCTCGAGCTCAGACTCGAGCTCGGGCGTGGCGACACGAGCAACCGGCGACACACTGCGTACCTCGGGCTGAGGCTGAGACACAGGCTCGGGGGTGGGCGAGCGAGCGGCTGGCGTAGAGTTCCAGGGCTCTTGCTCGGGCGTGGGGCAGCGAACAGGCGGGGCGACGTAGGTAGTCTCTGGTTCTGGTTGGGGCACGGATGTTTTGGCCTCGTCTGTGTCTTTGGTGGTAGACGAAGACTTTGCAGTGACGAGCACCCTCTTCTCGACGACCCATCCGGCGCTGGGCTTCGCCTTCTCCGGCACTACCGATAGCTCGACCTCCCGGTCTTCTGCAAAGTCGCCAATCCAGTTTGTTGCCGTGGTGGGCCGGATGTCCGGGAGCGCGGTGTAGGGAATGCGGCTGGCATCTTCTTGCGCAGGTAGCGCGTGGTCGTCGAGCTTGAGACTTGTTTTTTCTTCAACGGGTGGTGCGGCGGGTGTAGCTGGTGCTTGGTGGGCGGTAGGCTCGGACGCAGCGGCGTTGTCGTCGTGCTCCAGCGTTCCGCTCTCGGCTTCGCGCTGCTTTCTCGACCGTCCGCAGCTGAACAGGTCGGAGAGGGCGCTGGCAAAGGACATGGCTGGCGGGTGCTTCTCCCTCCTTCGCGCGGAGGCGTAGGGATATGTTAAAGAGTAGGAGGTGGGCAAACCTGAGTGAAAGTAAGAAAACCGGCGCAATGGTCTTTTGGGGCCCCTGCGAGCTAATATGCTTCTCCCTCTGCGTGGAATGAGGGCACTAGTGACGACCAAGGGCTAACCCATTTGCACCTGTTATGAAACCAAATGGGCAAATAAGACTGACGATTGTGAATACTATGACCCAGGCATGGCCGATTCGGCGCCCGTGCGTTACCCCTGATCACCACCATCATCTCCACCTTCACCTCTTATCTTATCGGCATGTGACCCTTATCCTCGGGCCCTGGACGCGTCGATAACACACCCGCAAAGTCTAACTGACCAGCCAGCCTCGTGGGCAACAACCGCAAGACGGGATGACCTTGGCTACTTGCACGCGTAGTTCGCCCATCAAGTTTCACACAGAGTGCCCACGGCCCTCGCCTAGTTCACTGTCGACGCCGAACTTTGGGTTTAGCACCCGACGCGAGAGTTCAGCTAGCGCCCCCATTCGTTGCGTGCGCGCGCAGAGAAATTTCCGAACACGCCCACCCCTTCTCCCGCCGTTGCTGTGAGATCTCACACCTCTCTCTCTTGGCTGTGGGTGTGTGTGTATGCATAACTCGGTCCCCACACCAGGGCCCAACATAAAAAATGGACAGACAGTGTCTCAGCGTCAGAAAGGTCTGTGTGGTAAGCACCGCACATGACTCGCTCACCCCCCCCCCAGAGATTACATGTGGCCCGTATCGGCAATGGATCTCTGGACTTTTGGCCGCATATGACGTCTTTTTCGCAGATCGATCTAGTTTCATAATTCCAGTTTACTATAGGTGTAGGGGGAAATGCATCTTTTGTGCATGTATACTATGTATGTCAGATGCCCGCATGCCGTCCGGTGCTTTCAAAAGCGAGCCATTACACGAATCGCCGTGAACCGTCACCATGAGTAAGACGACTTGTCTCCATACATGTCTAGTCTTGCAGCCGAACAAAGGGCATGCGCGCATGTACATGTAGGTTCCAACGAGGTGTTGCTAGTGCCATTGATCCCGCGTCGGCGACAACTGACAGCCATGTACGAGTTTCAGGATTTCTGACAAGCGACGTGAACCGTGTCTGTTGCTACTGCCTGAGCATTTCCCTTCCACGAAGCATTGTGAGGCCTTGAAAACGCGGCGGCATATGCGGCATTTAACCAAGTCGGTCGACCGCCATGCTTACCCAGCCGAGGGGAGGCTGACAGAAAAAAAAAGACACCAACCAGCAGCATCGTGTCTCGCCACAGCTAACCCGAGCTGCGCGTAGCGAAACTCTATTGTCAGCTCCGTCGCCTCTCTAAACTCTTGAGAGAGTGCGACGGTAACAAGGCCTCCATGGCTGAAAACCCAATGGCTATTTTCCCCCTCTTTTTAATTTGCCCCCTTTACTTGGCTTGCACCCCCCCCCCTTTGCATACGCCACACTCGCATGATCATCATCCCCATACTTGGAGCAAAACCTTGTGGTCCTCTCTCTCACACACACATACACTTTGTTCAAGGGAACGCATATAACAATAGCACAGCTCTTGTCTCGGTTTTTTTCTGTCTTCCTTGTCATACACGGCTCCAGCCGTGACGTGATGCAATCAATCTATCCGCCCACGGCCCACGTGTTATGGCGTGTGCGCACGGGCATGGCACGGCGTCTGAGCGCTGCGTCCTTGAACGCAACGCAGCAACCGAAGTCTTGTTAGTAGAATCAAGCCAGCAATCCAAAAAAAAAAAAACTTACAAGACGTACTAAGCGTACTGCTCTATCCCGGAACTCTAGCACCAGGTTGCGATTCCCAAATCCAGCGCAAGGACTATTTGCATGCAAGCATACACTCAAATACAGCAATAGTCATTCTATAATTTGAAAAAAGAAACGTACCATTAAGTACTGCGGTAAAACACACTCCGGAATTCCAATTCCAAGATGCGGGTATCGGATCTACCGAGTATTTGCATAGTATAAACCACTTTTTTTCTTGTTGTTGTTGTTGTTGTTGTTGCTATTCCTGTCATCGTGTTTGGTCTCTCTCTCTCTCTGCTTACATACACACAAGTCTGATCTTGGCACCCGCCTCACTTAGCCTCGTGCCCACCCCATGCTGTCGCGTGAGCACGTGACGACCAGCTAACTAAACAAGGGAAGGGGACCAAGACGAACACGAACGCTATATGTAAGCGCTACTATTATTACCGCAACACCCTCCTTCCTGGCTGCCAAGCACTGCTATTATTATAGAATTCTACATATGCTTATTTGCATGGCCAATCAACGACTTCGCAGTGGTCATTTTCATTTTTTCCATCTCCATCACCATGTACTGGCTGCTGTTTCGGTCACGTGCTTATGTGGCCAACATATTTACCAGCAGTACGTCTGGGGGCGGTGAACAATAACAGCTACAGATACAAAAAGCATGGGTAGACTGTACAAGTACGTAAAGACAGGAAGAAAGAAATATGTTGAGGACATTGTTTCTTCGCCGTTGAATGCATCTTGATTGGCTCACCGTAAAAGCTGCGTTATCAACGCCAAGACACCCTCAGCAGCCCACAATCTAAACTTGAGACTATTCGAGACTGAAATCAACGGGACAAGAGAGAAACCGGTTGATTGAAAATTCGCTATGCTAATGCTGATTCGCCGAGCCGGTCGGCTGGTAATAAAGGGTGCTATATGTATACAACAGGATGCAGTGAGAAGAGAACTTGGCGCTTTTCCCCGCCAAATGCCTATATGTAGAAGTGTCTCCTCTTTTTCAGAGACTTGGTTACTTACGCACTCTTCCCTCCATCATGTCCGTACAGTGTGCGTGTGGAGTCTGTTGCGCCCCCGGCGCTTGCTCCTCTTTTGGTTTTGGTTGGGCGGGTGCGCGGCACGGCATACCCTTTTGTTGGTGCCAAGCATAGTCCAAGACGAGCATTTGCTTGTATGTGCATATCGCCCTCATACGGTTTCGGCAGTGTCGACGCGCGAATACGAAGGGAAGCGAGTCGTTTTCCACACAGCGAATTTCCTGACGGCAAAACTGGACAGTATAAGCACCCATGCATGTACTGGCGGGTCGTGTTCACGTTTTCAAAGCCCCAAACGTCTATTGCGCATCTATGCTACATCTGGGACAGAGAAAGAGATGGACTTACTACAGTGCGCAGAGCACAAAGATGACAATGAAGACGTTGGCGATGGAGTGCGAAATGGTCTGGTGTAGCATGCTCTTGGCCCCCGACGTCTGATCTTTGCGCTCAGCCTTCCTGGCGAGTTCGATGACCCAGTTGGCTGCCTCGTCACCGTAGATGTCAAAGTAGTCAAGGTGCTTGGACATGTCTTTGTTGTCCGTGTGGGGAGCGCAGATGGGGTCTCCCGGCTGGCAGTATTCGCGAAGGATACCGGCGTCGGCATAGGGCTTCAGACCAGCATTCTGTTCGGGCGTTCGAGGAGCGCCGCCATCTGAGACTTGGCCACCGCCACGGGTCCAGGTCTGGTTCGCGGAGCGCCTCGTGGGACCGAAGACGAGTGCAGCTGCAACTGTAGGCAAGTTAGTATTTACACCGCGACCGACGATACTCAAGGTGCATACCCTTGGAGCCTGGAGCGCTGGTAATGTTCATGCTCGGATTCGATGCCTGGTCGCACCCCCAAAGAGGACCGCCGCCGCCGCCGAGGACGTCGAGCATAACGCTGCCACCCTGACTGAATCCCATGACAATCAGATGGCTGTCTGGGCAGCGCTCGGTATAGTTTCTCATCTGCGCGGCGCCATTGACTGCACCCTCGTGCGACGATATGCACCATTTCTCGCCGCCGTTCATGGCCCAGTACTGCACGTCCTCGTAGCCGCAGGCCTTTGGATTCTCCTGCGTGTTGAGGGCATTGCAGACCTTGCCGACTGTCTCGATTACGTGGCCAGGGTAGGGCGAGGTGGAGCCGCGTGCGAGGAAGTGGTGAAAGGGCTGGCACTCGTCCGTCTTGAGAGGCTCATACTGGGGACAGTCTTCGAGCTTGGTGCACACGGCGATGACGGTGGTCGTGTAGAGAAGCGCCGAGAGGGCGGTCCGGGGTATCATGGTGAGCGCGGAGAAGGCCAGGAGCTAGCAGGAGCGGCTGACCGAACGAGCGACTGGGCAGAAACAGGAATGACGCAGAGCGACGGGCGGCGGAATGGAGTGGGAGGGCAGAAGACGCGGATGAGGTCGATCGATAACTTGCAGGTGCAGGCTCGATGACGGTGACGGGGTGGAAAAAAGATGGAGCGGACAGGCAGAGCTGTGGCAGAGGCAAGTCGAGTCCGAGTGGAGCAGGGCCATTGCCCGCCCGGGTTTCAAGAAATGAGCGTCGGGGGGGGGAGGGCTGCGCGTCTCTCCCACATGCCAAGCAGGGAATGGCCGTGCTGGGTGCTGGGTGCTGGCAGCTGGTCGACGGGCGCCTGTGTGTGGGATGGCCTTGGGGAGCATGATGAGGTGCCAAGCCTCTTGGGGGGCGCCCCAGCCGGAATCACGGCCGGGAATGACGACAGCCGGCATTGGCCCCCAGCACCAGCCACGCCTGAGCCCAGCATGGGAATGCTGTGGCCCCCAAATGCGATGCACTATTGCCGCCTGCGCCATACACCTATGTATGTGCTAGCACACATTGTGCTGGTGCCAGTGCTATGCCTGTCCTATTCCCTCTCCGCTTGGGGAGAGCGCGCTTGGCGCCCGGGCGACTTCGGACCGCGCACCAATGCACGGACTCACGTGCACGCGTAACCTGCCCACCTGCACCTCCACCACTCTCCACACCATCTTCCCCCAAGACACACAACGCGAGCAACGCAGACTGCCATCACGCCTGTCACTGGTCATCGTCTCTGATATACATCCTGATTCGATGGCTATGATGAAGCACCGCGCCCTCACCTCGGGCCAATCGTTGTCGCTTCGGTCGTCACGTGCTTGCTAACATGACAGCATCTGGAGCCATGAGCAACACATTGCCGCGCCAGCAACAGTCACAGTCACAGTCACAGCGACAGCGACAGCGACTCCCACAGCAACAACTCTACCAATGTCATGGCTGACTCTCTGTATACTCCAGTACCCACGCACTGCCACCCTATGCGACCCCAGAGATGCAGCGACCGTGTACCTGACCACACACCCCCAGAATAATAAAAGGATGCTCCGGACCCAGATTTATCCCGCGTATCGTTTCCATGTGGACCTCCCCATCCTGTGCATTCCTCACGCGACTGCCGCTGCACTTCTCCACCGCACGCGATGGGTATCGAGAATCTGCTGAATCGAGCAACCATCGTCCCACGACTCAGTGCCGTTACATCGTTCGTCCACCTTGGATATTTCTCTGGAAAGAATTTCGGCGTGCCCACCAGAGTGCCAGCGCTCGCATCCCTACTTTTACATTTAGCAATATCGCACTGGCTGGGTGTGAGGCCACTGTGAGGTCTGCTTGGCTCTTTGGCTGCATGTCCAAGTCCTCCCACCATCTTGGCACTCAGCGCCTCACTTTTGACTGGATGCGACACCCGTCGGTTCATGCGACGCTGGCCGATGTTTTACCGTCTAAAAAAATTTGACCCCAAGATCAATGCACAACGTTGCAACGTCTGCCTTCGCTCCATCTTCTGGAAGAAAATAGCGCAGCGGCAGTTGCTGATCCCTCTGGCGCTCCCGAATCCAACTCGTTGACGGCTCGAGCCTTGCTTGTTGGCCTGCTTGTATGCGGCTGAGGCTGCCAGAGAACCAGATGGCCGCTCTTGGCTGGCCGGAGATATGACGACGGTGCCCATTTCTGGGACCCTAAATTAAACTGCAAGGCCAAGACCGGCTTGCTTCGGCGCGGATCAAGCACCCTCTCGTGCGGCTCTCGCTAGGGCGGTCACTCCCGAAAAAGATCAACACCAGACGTCACTCGGTCGCTTTTCTCCGCATCACCAATCACCACGTCTTGTCACCTTGGGGTCATTGGGCACGGTGTCAAAAGCAGCGCGCGTTGCATGGCGTACACGAATCACAATGCCGTGTTGTTTGTTCTTTTACTAACAGCTTAAATCGCCACGCCCACTGTCGAGGCCCACATACCGAAAGTGGGTAAAAGAACCATTCGTCTCCACGCACCCAAGAGACCCTGTTTTACTCACTATCTGGCCACTGGGCGCACAGCCCCAGATTCGGGTTGACCGTCTACGCGACCGCGCTACCACCAACTACTGTCCTGCACCAATGTTCGTAGTACGTAATTCTCCATGTCCTCGGGCTACTCCACGCTGAGCTGCCATGCCTTTAATCTCGCTCTACATCCATCTACATAGCATGTCCACATCTCCCCCGCTCCCCATCTCATCTGGCCTGTTCATGTCCATCTTTGCCACCCCCTTTGTCTTTTGTCAAACTATCCCGCAGACGCTGTTCATGCAGAAGTAAGTGCTTGGTTGCCTCTTGAAATCATGGACCACAAACCTGTTACGGCTGCCCATGGCGACACTCCCATGCAACAAACATATGAAGTCGACACCAAGCCCAACGCTACCGATACGCTCCCTGTATCTGCCCACCGACCCACCATTGCCCTTGCAGCAGACCCGACACACGACCCGGAAGACCCTTTGCGACACAAGGACATAGCAAACTCGGACAAGTACGACGCGGCATCCTCCGGAGACGACACAAACTTGGGCGACGTTGCAGACATCCAGAATGCCAGTAACCGCCCCAACGACACAAACAGCAAGAAGCTCAACACGACACAAACCGTCATCATCTTCATGACCAACGAAATTGGAATTGGTATCCTGTCCTTGCCGAGCGCCCTCAACACGCTCGGTTTCTTCCCAGGCATCGTTTGTATCATTGGCATGGGTCTCCTCAGTCTGTACACTGCGTACAACCTGGTCCAGTACTGGCGAAAGTATCCCTACATGCTGAACATTGTTGACTACGGTCGCGTTCTTGGCGGTCCCTGGCTCGAGGCAGTTTTCGCCATTGGCTTCTTGATCAACATGGCCCTCATCAGTGCCTCGGCAGTCGTCACCATTTCGATCGGTCTCAACACCGTTAGCGATCATGCGACCTGCACAGTTGCCTTTACCGTCGTCGCCGCCGTTGCCATGTGGGCCATGTGCGTGCCTCACAGCATGCGCTTCGTATCGTGGGCGTCTTGGCCTTGCACAATCTCCATCTTCTCCACCGTCATGATCGTCATGATCACATTGGGTGTTCAGGGTCCGCGCAACCCTGAAGCTCCGCTCAACCTCAGGGCGATCGGAAACCCGACTTTTACCCAAGCAACCTCTGCGTTCCTCAACATTGCTTTTGCTTTCAGCGGCAACCAAGCCTTTCCTACCGTCTTGGCCGAAATGGAGAACCCTTCCCGCGACTACCCCAAGGCTATCATCATCGAGAAGTGTTCGTCGATCACGATCTACGTGATCGTCGCTGCCGTCGTCTACGCACTGTCTGGCGAGCAGGTCGCGTCACCTGCCCTCGGCTCTCTGCGCACAATCATGGCCAAGGCCTCCTACGGCGTCATCTTCATCGGACTCCTCGGAACCGGTCTAGTCTTTGGCATGACAGCAGCCCGCTACCTCCACGTCTACTTCCTTCGCAAGGTCAGTGAGCGTCAGGCCAAGAAAAACAGCGGGACCACCGTCAACATGTCTTCTTCCGAAAAGACTTCGGCCGGCCGTCGCCTCTCCGTCTCCACCCCCGACGTCGGCAAGAAGACGGAATGGTTCAGCTGGATCTTTTCCGTCAGTCTTTTCTGGGTCGTCGTCTGGATTCTCGCCAACGCCATCCCCGTCTTCAGCTCGCTGCTCAACATCTCTGCCGCGCTGCTGCTCTCATGGTTCACCTGGGGCATCACGGTTCTGTTCTGGTTTGACCTCAACAAGAACGGCAGGTGGCGCTCTACCTGGAAAAAGTCTCTCACGGCCGCTTTCAACGTCTTGATCATGTGCGTGACGCTCTTCATGGTCGGCCCGGGAATGTACGCTAGTATCGATGCGCTGCTGCATACTTTTGCCACGACAAAAGTTAATGGTGCGTTTACTTGTGCCGATAACAGTATTCTGTAGATACAGTTTTTTTCTCTTTTCTTTTAAATCTTCATTGTTTAGTTTTTTTAGCAGCGACTTTGAGACTTTGAGATGTCAGGGCTTTGGGGGGCATGAACACGATGTGTACGATAGATGAAAGATACGATGGTCGAGGATTACAGGGCTGGTCTTGCCTGAATAAGCGAACTTTTTTTTCAACTGTTACAACTTTCTGCCTTTTTGCTGGTCTCAAGTGTGGTTGTGTGCTCGTCTGTGTGTGTTCAAGCTGATACACTGATGAATCCAACGTGCTATATGTGTAGTGTACACCATTGCGAGTCGCACCTCTGCAGCACGCCACTCCAATAAACCACGAAACAAATCTTGATTACCTTTGACTAATAAACTCTGAGTAAAGAAACTGTTGTTCGAGGTCAAGTATAATGAATAACTGATTTATTACCATAGGCTGTCCCGTCATACCAGCTAGCTGACAGTACTATGGCCAATGCTGCGGTAAAGGGTATCATGACAATCTGCAGCACCAAAGAGACGTTCTCCTCCCCCCTCGATCACACCGCTTGCATCGTAGCAGCAACAGCTAATTCAGCTTCTTGTTTCCAACCGTAACCTGCTTGCCCTGGCTGCGCTGGTAATGCAAGAAGCCAAAGACAGCGGCGGCAACAACACCCAGCATAAGGACATTGCCTTGATTTTTGCACCGTTAGTCATCCATCTCTCTTCTAAGCATGCTCTTTCTGTAAAGACTCACCAAGCACGAAGCCAACGATGCCACCGGCGAGATCAACGAGACCCCGGATGAAGTTGGCAATGAGGCTCAGGAACTCGGATACAAAGTTGACGAAAAACTGGCCTGTTTTCTCGACGAGCGAGCCCGCGGTCGTGACGAAGGACCATGCTAGTTCGGCCAGGGATGCGAAGAGGTCGTTGAGCGCATGGAGTATCGACGACATGTTGTGATCTCTTGAAGGCTGAAGGTTGATGCCAGGTTGTTGGGCTGCAGATAAGAGACGTGGAATGCGAGGATTGTCGAAGTGGTGAGGCGCGAGGAAACAAAAGCCTAGGAGCTAGCTATGGTGAGTTATGCTCTTTGAGTGAAGAACAGGTTCGGGTGGTGGTTGTAGTGGTCTGTTCACGGTCTGGAGGAAATGACGCCGCGCATACGTGGAAACGACGCAGAGACCTTGTTTCTTATTTTTTTGGGCGTCGCTGCCTGCTTGTTCTAGATTGCGAAGCCCTGCTCTTGGAAATGTAACTCTGGGTGATTGGGTGGGTGAATGGGGGCATTCAGGCCGGTGGGAATATGACGTCACTTGTGTGATGGGGATGAACGTGGACGTGAACGCCTGTTTGCAGACAAGGGGAGACGTGTATACTGCATTAGCTACAGAAATATTTGTTCGTGAAGGGGGTGGACTGGCAGAATAATGTGTCTTTTCAGCAATACGTTCTTAAAAATATGCGTTGGCACTTATATGTCAAGTCGAGGGACATGGTGTCTTGTGTGCTGAGGTCTCCTCTGTACAGCAAGAAAGACAGGAGCCTGTTGTGGACTCAAACTTAGAACATGACACGTCTAAAATGAATACAAACAATATGGATAGAGATAACGTTTGCGCGATGTGTTCCTCAAGTCCATTGTTGGTGGACGTTCCAGGTACGGCGATGAAGGATGGTGGTTGTGCGCCATCACCAAACAGCCCCGCTTGCGTCATAGCGGCTCGGCTTAGGCGGGAAAGACGTTGCACTGTTGATCATCTTTCGACCTACTGCATCAGCCACAATGTCCGGCACGTTTGACAAACTCCTGGCCAAAGGCAAGGCGAAACTCTCAGAGTTTACAGGCCCGTCCGGCGGCCATTACCAGCAAGGCTACCCGGGCCAGCAACAACAAGGCTACCCGCCACCTCAAGGCTACCAACAGCAGCCACCGGGCTATCCTCCACCAAGCCCAGGCCAGTATTCGGGCATCCAGTATCCGCCCCAGTACCCGCCGCAAAACCAGACATGGGGCCAGCAACAACAGCAATGGGGCCCGCCCCCTCCGCAGCAGCAGCAATCCTTCGCACCGCCCCCCATTCCTCAGGGCAGTAAGCCCCATACGCCGCAACCTGGCAGTCCTCCGCCCGTACCAGGGAATCGCCCCCATTCTGCGCAACCCGCACCCCCGCCCCCGCCCCCGCCCCCGCCTCCGCCACAAAACATTCCTCCGCCGTATCAGGAGAGGGTATACTGGAAGCCATCATTCGACGCTTCGACGCCGGTGTCGCAAAACTTCCGCCACGAGATTGGCGACCATGGCTGGGGCAACAACGAGAAGCAGATGTACACGGACGACCCGGCTAACTCGTTCCATTACGACAACCGCCTCATAGTGCGTGCATTGGTCGGCAATGGCAGCTGGACCTCTGCGCGTTTGACATCGCACCAAACGCTGTCGCGACCCTGTGGCTACCTGACGGCAACGTGTTTACCTCCTTCTGCACCAGGCATATGGCCTGCTTACTGGATGCTGCCAGCTGATCCATTCAAATGGCCAACCGACGGCGAGATTGATATCGCTGAGAGCTGGAACGCCGAGACGGAAAACCACTCGTGCCTGCACTGGGGCTCATACACCGGCGAAGATGCTCAAAAACACCGTGTGGTCAAGACGCAGCTACACGACCTGGCCCGCCAACCACACACATATGGCTTCGCATGGAAAGAAGAAGAGGGCATACCTGGGTGGAGAGGGCGCATGATCTGGTACATTGATGGTCGCCCTGTTATGAAAGGCACTATCCCAGAGGGCACCCGTCGTATGGAAGATTTCAGGATCCTCATCAACATTGCCATGGGCGGAACAGTCAACCAGGGAAAGCTGCCTGCCGATGGATACTACGACTTTGTTGTCAGCGACATGAAGATGTGCGAGGAGCCGGAAGGAGGGTGGCAGGCATTTGAACATGCCTGGAACTGCACGCCAGAGGGCAAGGCCTTGTAACAGCCACAACTGTCGATGATTAATCGCGTCGATGCATTCTCCTGGTTCTATTTGTCAAGATCCATTGTCGGATAGATACGTGGTATCAGCCCTGATCTACTAGACGAACAATCAGATTTCAGCAAGATTAATCCTAATCTCCCCATGCAACAACCATTCACCATTTGAACCTCGGCTGAAATCCAGCCCCTCACTCTTACCAGATCGACTATCTCATTTTCAATTGTTTTCTTTTCAAAGATCTACGACGTGATGCCGAGGCTGATAAGTACACCAACCAAGGGGGGGATCACCTTGGGGGGAGTGAACATGTGTTTTCCAGCCCCACAACCACCACCACCACACACACCAACTTTTAAGCAGAAATCTTTCATCAAAACTCGTCAATTTTCTATCAGATATAGGGGTAACACGTCGCGAGAAACCGATTTACGCCACCTCTAATGTGTGCAGCCCTCTCGTTGAGGTGCTAGAGGGGGTATTGTCGGTATTCTTGCGACGTGTTCGAAATGCGAAAATCTTCGAGAACGCACAGACCGCCCCAATGACTAATAGGGAGACTACCAAACGAAACCAAAAACAATTAAAAACACCAAATAAAACAAACAAAAATACAAAAATCCTAATATACTAAACG
>NW_007360014.1:266495-279185 GCF_000359705.1 Exserohilum turcica Et28A | reverse complement strand
ACGGCCTCGGCCAAAGTCTTACATAGCCTCGAGCTCACTAGACTCTAATGGAACAATAACCACCACCACCAGCAGCCACCCGTGGGCTTCCACGCGAATCCCGATCTAGTGGATAAATGGATGTACAGAATAAATTCATTCAGAATCTCCACCCATGTTTTTTATTGTGTTCTCTAGACTTTTACTTTTTGCTTTTGCGGTTCGCCCATGCCACGCCACGCCATGCCATGCCGGAAGATTAGCATCCTGGGTTATTCTGAGACAAAGCTGCGTTTAAGCGTCATGTATGTGAATGACTCGTTTTTTTTTAGCTTTCTTTCTGGCTTTCTTACTGGATTCCTGGGGTAAGTGAATGCGTGTGTAAAGTCGTCACGACATGGCAGGGATTATGACTGCTCAGTGTAATTTGGGAACGAAGACGAGATTTGGGATTTTTGGGGAAGAGTCATGGGAGAGGGATGCAGATGAGACGTTGGTTGCTGTGCGTATGCAGGTCATAAGGGGAAATCAAGATAACATGTTGGTGGGTGGGGGGTGTTTTATGTCCAAGTCGGGATAATAGTGTAATCATGACTATCTGACAATGAGAATGATGATTGGACTACCCACTCAGATAGATGAGGAGACACACACTCATTCTTGTGCTGGAAGTCATGAGATTCTTGTTCTGAGGGGGGGGGGTACTCATGGCGAAGTTATCACACCCTGTCTCTTCTTCCATGGCAGGGTCTATGCTGATATCCAAGATGCTCAGTGCTTACGAGTTGGTACAGACGATATACATACATACATACATACATACACACACACACACACACACAAGATGCAGCCGTAGAATCTATAGACTGAGTCCTCCTTGTCTTCTCTGCCATGTTCTTCGACCCAGAAGTAAAATTTAAATAAAAAATCCAAAGCAAAGGTCTATACTACACTTCAGACCACTACCTCCTCACCTCATTCCAAATCGACTTCTCCCACCCCCTCACGCCCTATGCTCTCTCTCTCTCTCTCTCTCTCCCTCCCCATCCACCGTAAACCGCACATCCCTCCTCAACACAACAATCTCAAACGCCCCTTCCTCACACCCCCACGTCCCCGCTCCCTCAACACTACGCCTGATATCTCGAAACCCGCGTTTCCGCCAATACACTCCATTAAGACACTCGACTGCCTGGATCCACAGCGCCACAATACCCTCCTCGTCCTCATCCTCCTTCTCCCCCTTACTCCTCTGCTGCTGCTGCTGCTGCTGCTTCTGGATAGTACGTATTTCCCCTCCAGCCGCGCGTTCCACAGCTACAAGATGCGTTTCCAGACATGCTAGGAGCTGCACTGCGAGGCCGCGGCGCGTGTATGCTGGTTCGGCGAGTACGCAGACGGTTTTGAGTTCCCAGCCGCGCTCGGGTGGTGATGATGATGATGATGACGATGTTGCTGGGCGCCGCCATCCGCCGGTCCAGGGGACGGCTGCGGCACAGGCGATGGGTTTGCGCGGACTGAGACTACTATCCTCTCTAGTATTACCGCTACCGTTACCGCTACCATGTGGTTCTGCATCTCCGTCGTCAAACAGCACAGCTACCACGCTGCGCTCGTCGCTGAGCATAGCATGTAGTTCGCGCGTATCGGCGAACCGCGGGATGCCCAGGTCCCATTTTGCGGTTGAGCCTGCGGTGCTGCTGTGCGAGGTGGAGAAGGCGTGGTTGACGAGGTGTATGAGGGCTGTGGAGAGGGCGGCGTTGCATTTTACGTCTGACGACGTGTACAGGGTTGGTGTGGAGATTGGGGAGTGCGGTACTGCTACTGCTGCTGCTGCTGCTGGTGGGCGCATTGTCATGGTGGGTGATGTTAGATTTACTAGGCACGTGGGAGAACTCCTTTTTTTTACTTTTTTACTTTTTTACTTTTTGCATACACTGAGTGATGATAATCGAAGAAGTGGAAAATTAAAAGCCTATTTACGCGAATAACAATTCCAAAGAAAGGAAAGGGAAATTGTGAGTGGCTGGCTATGTACCACATCTGAGTCATATCATCTACGTTCCTGTTTTCCACGCCGTTGGGTTTGCTTAAGTAGCGGTGTTCCGAGCGGGCGTCTGTGTGTGTGTGTGTGTGTGTGGATTCGTACATGCGCATGTGCAGTGTGCATCTACTAATCTTTTCTTTTTAAACTTGCTTTGTTGGTTCCGAAATATCGGGGCTTCATGTATGTAAGTAATTATGCACCTTCCTATTTCAGAACGCACATCAAACCATGTCCGCGTCTTTGAACCACGTAGTTTTTTTCTTTTCTTTTTCTTGCACAATCCCCCCCCCCTTTTTTTTGTGTGTGTGATTGGACTCTGGGGTTTTTCGACATGTCAACACGTAGTGCATCAATAGAGTGAATATGGGAAAAGACAATTGTGTGTTGTTGTTGTTGTGATAAGAGTAATAGATTTTCTAATTCAATATTTCCATACATGCCGCCGGCACGGCCTTTTCGGTATGGAAATGCTGTAAAAAAAATGAACGGACGCGAGTGGTGGTATCTAGTTTTAAAGAAGAAGAAGAAGATGAAGAAGAAGATGAAGAAGAAGAAGATGAAGAAGAAGATGAAGAAGAAGAAGATGAAGAAGAAGATGAAGAAGAAGAAGAATAAAATAAAATAAAATAAAATAAAACAAGGAACAAAAGCGCCGAGGTAGTGGAATGGCCGAGCCCCGAAGAACAAGTAAATACAGACCCTTGATGATATGGTAGAGGAGCAAAAGAAAAAGAAAAGAGATGATGGAATACCGGCGCAGCCGACGGCGTTACTTTTCATTAATCAAGGAAAATGGCCGAGGTTAGCAGGACAACGACGACAACGACGAGGAGAAACGCAAGATAATTGGATCAAGACCATGCTACTGCATGTTTCATGACCATGTCTGCCAACTGGGTCGATGCTGGCTCGGCGTGCGTGCTGGAAGAGGCGTTGGTGATCTCTCGGGCGCAGCGTGGTCGACTGGCGGGGCGACGGACAAGAAAGCCTTTGGCACTTGCTGCACGGCTGTGACTTGCTGCATAGCTGGAGCGCCAAGGCCTTCTTCCAAGTCCCTAGGAGTAGGGTCTGACGATAGGATAGGTGACTTGGGTCGTTGTGAAACGGCTTCTACCTCACTGCCGTCGGACTCCTCTGGTGACCGGGTGCTACCAGCCAGTGAGTTGCGCGTGGTGAAGCGGCCCATTTCAATGTCGTCGTAGTAGTGGTCGACCATGTTGTCAGTGGTCAGGGCTGAAGCGGGTCTTTCGAGGGGAACATCCTGCACAGAGCTTGATGGAGAGTTCTTGACTTGAACCTCCTTTTGAACGTAGACGCCTCCGTGGGGGTCGACAGCCACGCCATTGTGCGTGTCATGATATTCTCTTATGCTGTAGAACTCGCTTCCGCTTTCGCTTCCGAGTCCTAGAGTCAGCTTGCTCCACAGACTGGTCGACTTGCTGTCTTTTGTAGAGGCCTTTGATTCGCTTGGACGGCCGGCAGAGTTGACTGGTGTCTTGGATCGTGACCGCAAAACAATCGTTTCTTGGAAGAACCACTTGAAGAAGACCTTGAGGGCTGGCGCATTGGCGCACAAGCAACCAATGTGAAGCTCAGCAAGCGACGTCCAGAGAATGTTCCATGTTGCCCAAGTAACGTCGTACGTCTCGTAGAAAGCGTACCAGCTGTAGTAAGCGCGCATGGCACCCAACGCAACGACACCGTAACCAATGGCAAAGATGCCAAACAGTGCCAGCTTTTGCCGGATAGGGATCCTGAGGTTCCAGTACAGGAACGTGGGCAGCATGGCAGTGAGGAGGTCTTGTGTCACGGAGATGATGCTAGCGGCGAAAACGTCGGCGCCTTCGTCGAAACAGTGAAACTTGTACCCTTGCGCAACCTTCAGAATATCGAACTGATCCCAGAACGCGGAGACGGGCTGGCATCCGACAATGGGGGCGATAATCAGGGCAACGCTGTAAGCGACAATGTATCCGATACTCATCCAGGTCGTCCAGTAGAAGGCCGTAGACACCACACGAGACGATAACCGGCGATAGAAGAGGAGGATGGAAACTTTGATCAACCCACTTGCCCCACAGAAGAGGCATTCGGTTGCCAAAATGTACTTTCTCGCCACAACCACCTTTTGTGTATCGCCGAACAAGTCCAAGTCCCACACATGACGGTCAAAAGCTTGCTTGTTCGCTTAGAAGAATTAGCCGTATTCATTCGGATGAGGAGGTTGGCGTACAGAGAGGGTATATGACGGTCAATATCATGACGAGTGGCTGTAACAGTCAGCGTAGAAGTAGAACAGGGTTTGGGTAACTGACAATGGCCGCTAGCATTAACCAATCGTCCACACCCGCGCTCTTCTGGTGGAATATCCTCACCCAGAGCCTTCCGATTGATGTAAGTAGAGTAATGGGTCCCAGTACGTAGGCCATGAAGACGATTGAGTCTGGTCGGAGTGCTGGGTTCACATAGTTGGGTGTTGGCCAGCTTGCAATGACCTCCGGGGGAGGGTGTAGTCCACCAGGCATTGTGCAGATGTAGAGAGAGGTGCTCTTGACTGGAGAGTGTTTGGATGGAAACCCAGAGGAATAACGGTTTTTCAAGTGAAGGCATGGCTACCATATGTGCTCGATGACTTTTGCCTGGCCGAGAGATCCCGAGTCAGCACGGGACGGGGTAGCGTAACAGCATGGCCAGGGTCTGTAAGAGGTGGATTGGGTACGAAAAAAGTAAAAAGGCCAGGGCTCGACCAATGCGACACGTTGGATATTTCCCCGTTGTAGTATCACGCATGACCCGGCAGTTGGAAGCTGTTCCCGGTTTGGAGGTGCGTGCATACTCAAGCATTTGATGTGGAGATCTGATGTAGACCGTTGCTCGCTCAGGACTCGTGTTCGCATTAAAGGTCCCAGCCATGAGGGGAGGGGCTTGCCACTAGTTGATGTCGCCGACGTTGCGTGTTTGTCGAGACTGTACATGATATACCCCTCAACAACTTTGATCGGTGAAAAAAACAAGATGCACAGTGGAGATGAGCAGATATTGGTCGACTAATCCGTCGGGGTATATCTGGGGGAATGATTGCTTTTGGTACAGTTGATGTCTATCTGGAGCTGGCTGACGAAGATGTTGCGTGTCAAACAGCAAAGACACGGGATTGGTCTATAGTGCTCTCGGATTTCGCTGCCCATGTAATTTCCGGAGAAGAGCAATGTGTTTGAAGGTAGTCAGATTGAATGGGAACCCCTCACCTTGAAGCCCTAGGGTCCGGAATCCAGCAGCGGGACCGATCTGGACCAAGAAGCGGAAATCGGTTGCTCCCGCCACGGTGTAGTCTTTGTCGACAATCGTCCCGAAGAGGCGCCATGCACATACGGGAATATTGTGTGCCGCTTGGTTGTGGCATTTGATAGGCTACGCGGGTGGGAGAAGGCGTGGCAACGTCTGCAGGTTACATAGGAGATCTTCCATCGTGCGTGGGCCTGCATGTGGGGGTCTGCATGCAGCTGTGTTCAAATGAGGGAACTGACGGGTGCAGCATGCACATTCCGACAGGCTGTAGGTCCACGCGGCCGGGCGGCTAGGTAGAGTTGCGAAATGAATGGTCGAGAGTGAGAGAAGCAAAGTTAGATCATGCCGCGCGGGGAGCTATGCAGCCGATTGATGATGTTTGTGCCCCGATCTGACTAGAGGAAGCCACATTTACCGGCATGCGGATACATGAAGCATCAAAAAGTAAATACGACTATGAGCAGCCGTTAATTAGACCGAGGCGTCGTAGCATTTGCAGTGACGAGGTGTTGTGGAGCTGAAGCGGGCTGGGGCCGAATGCGGGGCATGCTGCGAAAGGTGTTTGGAGTGCTTGGAATTGGAGTGACATGGCCAAGTCTGCGGTTCGATGTAATATGAGCACACGTATCGAGGCTGACCAAGAGTAAGAGTGCGGATGACAGACGGCTGGTAGGTCTTCGTATGGCGCGCAATCTCCGCATAATCTCCGTTCCTGATGGTACGTACCTGACCCCAGAGCTCGGGCAAGGCGAGCTGCTTACACCACCGGCACACAGAGCTTTTAAAACACTGGCCATCCCCGCTGCGAACCTTCTTCAGTTTTTGCTTGAGTCGTTTCCACACGCGAGTCACCATTCCAGGTTCCATGGGAGCTGAAAGTCCGCACGCCCGCCTACATGAGACGCCTGGGGCGAGTCGGATGCGTACCCATCCAGCATGGCATGCGGATGCGGATGCACGTTGAGTGGCTGGCTTATTGACGCCGAATGCACTCGATGACGTTTCGAGAGCAGCTGGAAGACGAAGGCCTGAGGGCGAGCATGGCTAGGTGTGGCTATTGGTGCTGCAGGCACTTTTGCAAAGGGCATGGGCGTGTTCCTGCATGTTTGCTTTTGCTGAAACATGCCGGGGAGCCGTTGGTTAGCGTGTAGTCTGTCAGCGGCACGTCGACATGAATTAGGAAAAGGTGCAGTGGCTCCGGATACACTCAGCCGCTGAAAGGGTCCAACAGGCTAGACGTGTTTGCTTTTTTGTGAGGAACACCACTCATGGCGAACACATGTCGCGGCTTTTCCACCAAAAGGGAACGGAACGGCTCTTCTGCGACGTAGGGGAAACGGGCCCCCAAATGACCGCCCTGCCTTCTGTCGCCGCAGGCACGAGCTCCAAGATTGCGTTATGCAGCAAGTAGACGACGTGATGATGATTGCAGGTGTGCAGGATTATGTCGAGGAGCGCAGTCTCTTCAGGCTGGACAAAGATTGGCTGGCTGGTGGTGGAGCGGAGCCAAGCTGCTGCCAGCCAGGGGCCAATGCCAAGGATTCCGTCTTCGTGCATACAAAAGAAATATCGACTCCCAGGAAGATGCTGATACGTACAGGCTCTCGCTCCGTTTACCACTTTTTCTCTGCACCTGACTGGACTGAATCAGCAAAAGGCCGCCGAGACGGAGCGCCGCCGACTGGTGTCATCCTATCGCCGAGGGTTTGGTCGCCCCATTGCTGTTGGATTGCCATGTCGATATTGCAGGCCTAATAGTCTATGTACGCTATCAGCCGGCGTGGGGGAGGGATACAAGCAGGGCGCTGAGCATGTATGTAGGTGTATAGCTAATCCTCTTACGTGACTGATGATGGTAATAGCAGTGATTCAGCCGACGGCCATGGGCGCACGCCAGATGTGCCTTCGCTTCTTGATGTGCACCGGCTGGCTACGTGCTCATGTCTGAAATGGAACGATTCAGCGAAAGGGATATATATAAGTCGCCCGTCTGTGCGGTAGCCCTGGAGAATGGATGAAGCTGGCAACACGTCGAGCATTGACCGCTGGTTCACGTCTTTGCCCTCATGCGAAACGGGCCTTTTTGGCGGCAGTCTTGCGGCAGTCTTACGGCAGACTGGCCTGGAGGTGCCTGGAGGTGCCTGGATGTTCCCTGGAGAAAGGGCCTCGGCCATCCAGATTTCGGGATTGGGTCACGTGATGCTTATGGTGCCGTGCCAAGCTCCGGCGCTACAGTATTGTTCCCGCCCCGGTCCCAGTGTCGGAGGTGGGATCAGCAGAAGAACAGGACGAGGCTACACGCACGCAGTGTAGACATGGAAGGCTTGTGCCTGTGTATGCGCTCATTACAAGTACACCGTCGGGCTTCGAGCCTCGGTGCATGTATGTACAGGTAAGTGGCAGCGTTATTCAGCATGGACGGCAATTATGCATTGATTAACACATCCGCCCACATCGACGGTGCGCAACTGTGGGGAGCGGATGGGCCGACAATTGGGCACTTGTCAAAAGCTTCACCAGCACGAGATGCGACTCCGAGCAACACGCAGCCAGCAGCCCCTTTTCTCCATAGCAATAGTACTAGTGCAGCAGCGCATTCATCCAAGTGTGGCTGCACGGTGACGCTGCTGCTCCGACTGAGGGGCTTACACAGCAAAATTCTGCCTATGACGTCGCCGCCTGCGCTCGGTAAGCCTCTCACAGATTACTCAGCCACAGCAAGAGGCCATCCGAACTCGAGCCGACCGTTATTCCGCCCTTTGCCTGCTTTCTACAGGCCGACTTCACCGCCAGCGCTATGCGACCGCCCGCAACCGTCGCCACGCGCGCCCGCAAGAAAATGGCGCGGCATTTTCCTGGCGGCCGCTCCAAGGCTGCCCACGACTCGCCCTCACTACCCGCGCCAAACTCCCGGATATAATAAGTCTTGGTCTGGACAAAAAGACTTGAGCCACCATCACGCGCTGGATCCACAGCCAGCTCCACTCCGATCGACGACGTCAGGCTCGAACAGTCGCTGTTAGCACTTTCCGAACTGCCGAAGCCCTATTTTTTTTCTCAGACCACCCACCACACTGCCTCGAGACACTGCCATCCGTTGCCCGCACGAGACCAATTGTCCCAGCAATGCAGGAGGAAGACTTGGACATCCTTCGCAACGAGGCCAACGCCGACCCAGACAGGTATAACACATGGGATCCCCAGCGCCAGTTCCGCGAAGAGTACCACCGCCTGCACCAGCATGACCAGACGCCCAGCGAGCGCATGCGCAACATTGCTGCTCATGAGCGAGGAGAGTCGGTAGAGGGCGCCGACCAGGTTTCAGCCGCGCTCCAGCAAAACGCGACACCGGCGGGAGAAAGGGAAGAGGAGGTCGCCTCGCCTCTGTCGCGCCAGACCACGTCCTCGTCGACCACCAGCTCGACAAGCTCAACCTCGACCCACAGCCCTCGTCTCGAAGAAATACGCACCGCGCATTCGACTCCCGCACGCAATCGCCGCCCAACGGTCAATTCGCAGACGTCGAGCGGCAACTACCTCACCCTGCACCCCACCGAACGCGACCCCGAAGCCATCCGCCGTATCGAGACACACCGTAGCCAGCATGCAGGTACCGTTGGTGCTTCGCGAGTCGATTCGCGCCTGTCTAGGACGCTTACACGGCGGCGCACCGAGAAGCCACTGCCCAATCTGGGAGCGGGAAAACCGTTTCCTCCCCTTCTGCCGGACAGGGAAGAATACGTCGTCGAGTTTGATGGTGTAGACGACCCGCTGCACCCCCAAAACTGGCCCATGAAGAAGAAGCTGGCCATTGGTGCTATGCTAGCTTTCGATGCCCTCTCGGCAACCATGGGCTCCAGTATCTTTTCCGCTGCGACAATTCCCGTGTCCCGGCAATTTGGCGTGGCTAATGTCGTGGGTACTCTGGGTACGAGTTTGTTCGTCTTTGGATATGCCTTTGGCCCTCTGGTACGATATGCGCCTCCTACTATTAACCATCAGATGCACTGACCAGCTGCAGATGTGGGCGCCCTTCTCGGAGCTGTACGGCCGAAAGCCTCCGCTCATCATCGCCGCCTTTGGATTCGCCATCTTCAGCATTGCCGTTGCCGTCGCCAAAGACCTACAAACCGTCTTGATCTGCCGTTTTTTCGCCGGTCTCTTCGGCTCCTCCCCGCTAGCCATCGTCGCGGCCGTCTTTGCAGATATGTTCAACAATAGTGTTCGTGGTCTTGCCGTGGCAGTCTTTTCAGCGACCGTGTTCATGGGGCCACTTTTGGCGCCCTTCATCGGGGGTTTCATCACCCAGAGCTACCTGGGGTGGAGGTGGACCGAGTACATCTCCAGTATCATGGGCTTCGTGGCGTTTGTGTTGTTGTTTTTCTTCCTTGAAGAGACCTACCCGCCGGTAGTGCTCATTAATAAGGCGAGTGAGCTTAGGCGACGAACACGGAACTGGGGTATTCATGCAAAGCAAGAGGAAATTGAAGTTGACTTCAGAGAGTTGATTATCAAGAACGTCAGCAGGCCCATGCGCATCCTCTTTACCGAGCCTATCGTCTTACTCATCACCATTTACATGAGTTTCATCTGTAAGTCTGACAATCTTATCTTATCAGCGCTTTAATCGCATACTAACCAGACTAGACGGTCTGCTCTACCTCTTCCTGACCGCCTACGCCCTCGTTTTCCAAGGCGTATACGGGTGGAGTGCCGGCATTGGCGGCCTTGCATACTTTGGCATGGTTGCTGGCGAGGTTATTGCCTTTATTGTCGTCGTGTTGGACAATCCACGCTACATTAAGAAGCTGCAGGCAAACAACAACATTCCTGTCCCAGAGTGGCGCTTGCCAATCGCCATGGTTGGTGGTGTATTCTTTACCGGTATGTGTTTACCTAGTTGTCATTTGAATGGCTTAGCTGACGTCCAACAGGTGGCTTGTTCTGGTTTGGTTGGTCAGGTTACAACGGCCATGTACACTGGATTGTCCCTGTACTCTCTGGTCTCCTCACCGGTTTCGGTATTTTCTCCATCTTCCTGTCTTTGCTCAACTACATTGTCGACGCCTACCTCATGTTCGCCGCTTCGGCCATCGCCGCAAACACCTTTATGCGTTCAATGTTTGGTGGTGTGTTTCCACTATTCGCCACTTTCATGTTCAAGGGCATGGGTATCCAGTGGGCAAGTACACTACTCGGTTGTGTCGCCGCAGTCCTCGTACCGATGCCTATAATCTTTTACGTTTACGGAAAGAAGATCCGTGCCAGGAGTAAGTTTGCACCTGCACCGGATATCGAGCAGGACAAGAGGAGAGACGAGGAGAGCCGGGGACTAGAGGCAACGGGAGAGGAGGGCAGTGGTGAGATAGAAAAGGAGAGCGTGAACTGCGAAAACGGAGGACTGCAAAAGGAGAGGAGCAAGGAACAGTAGCGGTGCAACCAAGGATCAAAATTTTTCTTCTTGTATATTTAACGATTTTACGTTTTTAATCCAACATCCTTGAGCCCCATCCTCGACATGCTACGCATTTTGATGAATGACCAACTACATCCTTCGTGGAGCCCGTGGCGGAACCGAGGAAGGTTAGCCGAGCGCCAGCCTAGTCCCAGAAAAGAAATCGGTCCGCGATTACAACGAGACTCTCGGACGACAGTACTCCAGACCCGCCCCGCAACACCACCACGTGACGTAACATGTCGCTTCCTGACTTCGCGGGGTATAGGTATAAAGTACCCATGGGAATTGGGAACTATTTTGTCCGCACGTTGTTTACCTTTTACTCGCAAAGGCACTATCAAGGCATTGAACCTTGAAATTCCAACCAGTCCATTCACTCCAAACCTTGAATTCGTCTCACTACCGCCAACATGTCCATGTCTGTGGAAGAATGCCAACAGCCGCGCGCCGGCTTCCCTAAGCCTGTTCCTGACACACCCGTCAACGTCATGGAACAATTCAGCATGAAGGGCAAGACGATTGTCGTGACTGGAGCAGCCGAAGGCATCGGCGGCGCTGTAGCAGACGCAATGGCCGAAGCAGGAGGCAACGTAGCCCTGTGGTACAACTCCAACAACATGGCGATCCAGCGCGCGGAGAACCTGGCCAAACAATACGGCGTCCAGACCAAGGCCTACAGCGTCAACCAAATCGACGCCGCCGCCGTCGAAGCCACCATTAAGCAAGTCGTCGCAGACTTTGGCCGCATCGACTGCTTCGTCGCCAACGCCGGCACCGGCGACAGCAAGCCGCTGCTCGAGCAAACCCTAGAATCCTACCACAACCTCATGCGCGTCAACGTCGACGGCCCCGTCTACTGCGCCAAATACGCAGGCGAAGTCTTCAAAAAACAAGGCTTCGGCAACCTCATCCTCACATCCAGCATCTCGGCCCACATTGTCAACGTCCCCGTCGACCAGCCCATTTACAACGGCACAAAAGCGTTTGTATCGCACCTTGGCAAATCGCTCGCGCGCGAATGGCGCGATTTCGCCCGCGTCAACGTCGTTAGCCCCGGTTTCTTCGATACCAAGATGGGCGCCGGCCCGCTCGTGATTAACGAGGGACTACGCATGATTCCGCTGGGTCGCCAGGGCAATGTGAAGGAGATTAAAGGCTTGTTTTTGTATCTCGCCAGTGACGCGTCGAGTTATATGACGGGCAGTGATTGTATCATTGATGGCGGCTATGTGTTGCCGTAGATGGGAATGGGGGGATGCATTGCATAGTTTGGCCATCTAGATGTTTCTCACACATGTATATGAATAATGCGGTATTTTGGACGTTGCATGCTGAGTCCATGGCTTCGTGTAGGGGAGTGAAGTTTTTCAGCCTTTTTATTTTCTCTCTCTTACTATCGATATCACGTGTACAAGTATGCATACCGTTTGTCTTTTTGCCCGAGTGCAACCAACCATTTGAAAAAAAGGTGACATGTGCATTTTACTCTTCGTTTCTGTTTCACCGAGGTTTTTTTGTTTTATTACAACTGCATGTTGGATGTGTACACATGCTGAGGGAAAATCTGGCATTTGTGAATAGGCATGTAGTGGAGTGGAGAAGGATATTGGGAAGGTAAAATCATTGAGAGCTGTTTTACTGAGGTGGTTTGAGCAGCTGTTAGGCTTAGTCTGGTCGATGGATTTCTGATTCTTGACTGGAGAGCGTGGGGAGATGGGGTTGGAACGTGTGCTGGCATGGTTGGTGTGTTTACTTTTCCATCTCGACCAAACTGCTTTCTCATGTTGCTAGAAAACAAAATCCCGGATTCCATGGCAGGTCTTGGAACAGTCTTTGGCTATGTATTATTATTATTATTATTATTCTAGTTTAACGTCCTTTTTCAGCCCGAAGGGCTATATAAGACGTGTAGGGTTTT
>NW_007360014.1:259631-263585 GCF_000359705.1 Exserohilum turcica Et28A | reverse complement strand
GTAGGCTCCATCTAGGGTGGTGGGTGTTAAAGTCCCCTAGTATAATTAAGGAGGGTTCTAGAGTCTCTTTAAGTAGGCGCCTTTGGATTGTTGTCTTGTTAAGCCCTTCTTTTAGGCTTTTTTCGTTATAAATGTTATATATATAGATCCTAGTTGTAGAGGAGAGTATTGTAATAGCTTGTAAATCGTTGTCGTTGCTAATATATGGGTTGACCTCTGCATCTATGTCTTTTCTGATATAAAAGAGCGTTCTTGGCCTTAACCCCTTATAAGTAGGGAGTATTTGAGTAAAGTCTTGGTGGGCGATTGATCTAGTATTCTCGTAGGTATGTCCCTTTAGTAGCCAGGGTTCCTGTATAGCGATAATCTTGGCGTTTACTTGAATAGCTAGATTTAGAGCGCTCTCTATAGCAGGGCTACTTCTATTAACATTTATTTGTAGGACTTTTAACATTCTAGTTAGAAGAGGTAGTAGTCTTAGATGTCCTAGCTTGTAGGATTTCGCAGTTTTGGCTATTAGTTGCGTAAGGCTGTTAAGAGTATAGATCAAGTGGAAGTAATATAAGACTTCTGGTGTTGATCTTCTTGTTGGTTAGTTTTCGCAGATAGAGTGACAGGGTGCAAACGAGGACAGTAACGTGCAAGTAGAATAACTCTCTGTATTGTACTTGTACTTAAAACTTAAGTTAAACACATTAAGCTATAAAGGCTCAATGCCTATACTATATACTAAAGGAATGTCCTATGTTCTATATTGTCCTACATGTATCATGTTGTCCTATACGTGGTACTTCGTGGGACATCGTGGGATCCATGAGACACACGTGACTTGTCTCATAGTAGCGTTCCGCCAAGACCGTGGGACGCGGGGCGCTCATGCGTCATTAGTCTATATGCTCTTGTTATTTCGTAAGGCCTTAACATAGGCTTCTTCCTTTCTTCTTTCTTTATCTTTGTGCTATTCCCTTCCTTAGGTTCGTAACACTATCCTCCCCTTCCTAGCTTCATGTCCTTATGAGCTAACTTGTCATGGTCTCTAGAAGTACTGCGCACCGTCATTCCGTTAGTGACCGAATTAATCGTACTAGAGAACTCGCGATGGTTTCTTGTCAATATTGCGCGAAGCGGGGTTTGGAGTGTTAGATGTCGTTGTTGAAGAAGGAGTGTGGGAATTGTTATTGGAATGGTGTGAAGTCGTGTGTTCTAGTGGAGGTTCTGATCCTGAACTTTGAAAAGTTGGATCAAGAGTTGGCGCGTCTTGAACAACAAAAGGCTAAGGTTGATGTAGCGGAGTCTGTAGCTCTAGAGGCGCTAATAGCGGCGCGTGCGAAGAAGGATCGTCTTTGTAAACAAAGAAAAATCCTAAAACGTCGTGAACAACAGTGGGTTGACGAGTCAGGAAAGTACGTGGAGGATATTGAGGCGTTGGAGGCCATGGAGTGGGCGAATCAAGAGGTGTCTACTCTTAAGGGTGGTCTGATGCCGGGTACTCCTGCCTTGGATTGGAGTGTCTTTATGCCTACTTTCTTGGAGGGTGATCCTAGGTTTGCTAAGGCAATTAGTGATACTGTGCCAGGCGCTGGCGGTAGTTCGTGAGGTTAGTCTTTGGTTCCTATATGTTTTCGCTGTCAGGGTATCCTAACTATTTAACTAGGTATTTAGTTTTGTTGTTTTTTGTTTAGTGTAAGACGATTCTTTTAACTTTAAATTCGTCTTCTTCTTTAGGTTTAAAATAAAATGTTTTTATAGTAGCGTTTTAGGGTCAGCTAGTTCTAATAGGCGTATGTAGAATCTTAGGTGTATCTTCGCGTTAGCTAGCAGGTTAAGTGTATATATAACTAGTCCGTTTTGTTTTAAAATTAAAAATAGTCCAACCTTAACGTTGTCTAGTCCCTTGCTAGGTCGTTTTATGCGAAGGTTTTTTGTAAGTAGATATACTTTATCCCCCTTCTTTAGTTAAGGTGCTATTTTTCTTTTCTTATTTTAGTAGGAAATGCTTTAGCGTTAAGCCTATTTAAGTGATTCTTGTAGTTCCTCGTGAATTTTCTTTAGTTGTTTAGCTATTACGATAGCTGCTTCTGTCTTTAGACTTGGATATGTTCTAGTAAAGAGATTTAGATGTCGTCCGTAGTTGGCGTAAAACGGTGTTTTGCCTATTGCTTTTAATATTTTGTTGTTATATGCTATCTATGCTATAGGTAGTAATTATACCTAATTATCTTGCTAATAATTAACGTAAATCCTAAGACATGTCTTTATTGTTTAGTTTGTTCATTCTATTTATCTATTAGTTTGTGGATAGTAAGCTGTTAATAGCTTTCTCTTAGTTCTAATTGCTGCAAGTAGTGTCGTCCAAAAGTTAGATGTAAATAGCTTGTCTCTATTGCTGATAATTAACTTTGGTATTCCGTGGTGTTGGATGATTTTGTTGTGGATAATGTGTGCTAAGTCTACTGCTATATAGTCGTTCCTAAATAGGATATACTCTGCTTATTTTGTAAAGCAATCCACTACAACAAGTATTGCGTTATAGGTAACCTTAGTTGTTAGATCCTTTCATGCTAGTAATCCTGTAACAAAGTCTATAGAGATGTCTACCTACGGTTCTTGTGGTAGCTCTAAAGCTTGCATTTCTCCGTATAGTGCATGCATGCTATGCTTATTCTTTTAGCATTCTGCGCATTTGGCGATGTACGCCGTAACTTTGTCTTTTATTCCTTTAAAGTAGTAGTTGCGCTAAATTAGTTCTATTATTCTAGCGATTCCTAGGTGTCCGTGTACAGGATTGTTGTGATGTTCTTTAATAATAGTTTGTTGTACTTCTTTAGGTACATTGTTCCTAATTTTTATAATAATGTTAAGTTTATATACAGGTTCTAGGGATCCGTCTCTATTAGTCTTAAGTATAGGTTTGTTAACTATTGTTTTAGTTCCTGCAATGTCGTGTTGTTAGCTAAGAGCGTTAGCTCTTCTGTTTTCTTTTCCTAGTGTGTAGACGATTTTGAACTTATATTGTCCTAATAGTTTGGCCTATCTAGTCTGTCTTTAGTTAAGTACCTTTGTTGTTGTGAAGTGTACTAGGTTCTTATAGTCTATATAGATCGTGAGTTCTAAGCAGCTTTCTACGTATACTCTCTAGTGCTGTAGACATGCTACAATAGCTAGTAATTCCTTGTCATGTACATTGTATCGTTCTTCTAGTCCTAAGAACTTCCTTAAGTAGTATGCCACTAGGTGCCACTTGTCGTCGGTAAGTATGCTAGCACAGCCTCCTAGGGCTAGATCTAATGCGTTGGTTTTAATCTTTATTAGTACGCCTAGTGTAAATATTCTAAGACATAGTAGTGTGACACATGCTGTCTTAAGCTTATTAAAGGCTTCGTCTGCTTCTTTGCTCCACACGAATGGCGTATCTTTCTACGTAAGTCGTGTTATAGGTATCACGATCTGTCAGACTGTGAGGGGTTTCTGATCAAGGACTGTTTTTGGGTCACTGTGATAAAAGACTGTGATAAACTTAAGTATAGAAACTGAGTGTATTGAGTTGTTGTGTGTTCTGTCGTCTGTAGGGGCGCGAGGGCGCGCCCCTTATAAGAGCTATCGCTATTGCTTTTTGTATTAGGTAGGCCGCTAAGTATCAGCCTCGCCTACAGTGCCCGTGCACCAGATGAGCACCATCGCCAGTTGAGCACCCCCACCACCACAACAACAAAACTTCAACGCGTCAAAACTCAACCAATATGGACCCAATTCAAGAAGCGATTGCAGAAATTGAATCGCGAGAACTAGGAGATAAATTCTCGTATCAAGCAATCGCGAAAAAGCATGGTGTAGCACGAATGACGTTGATGAGACGACACCGCGGCGAAACTGAGGCCTATGGCGTGCGCAACCTCTCCCTCCATCCACAACACGAGAAGGAGCTTGTACGATACATCGATACGCTTACCGAAC
>NW_007360014.1:249402-252195 GCF_000359705.1 Exserohilum turcica Et28A | reverse complement strand
TTGGGATCACAGAATCCTGGTGCTCGAGTCCGCACCCGGATTCTGCCACTTATCTGACACGATCTTTAAGAAGTCCTAAATAGATTGTTAATTAAAGTTTACGAATCCTAAGAATAATTAGGTTTCTATAACTGTGGTTAGTGTCGGCCAGTCTTTAATAACTTAAATCTTCTCTTCGCTCATTTGTACTCCATTAACTCCTACTATGTAGCCTAAGAAGTCAACCTTAGTCTTATAGAATTCACACTTCTTTAGTTTAAGTCTAAGGTTATGTTTGTCTAGAGCCTTAAGTACTTTCGTCACATGTTTAATATAATCCTTCTCATCTTCTAAATAGATAAGGATGTCGTCTAGGTAGGCGATAACAAATATGTCTAGGTATAGCCTAAGTATATTGTTAATAAGTTCCTAGAATGTCGCTAGGGCGTTTATAAGCCTAAATGGCATAACTATATACTTATAGTGTCTATATTAAGTTCTAAATGCTATTTTCTATTTTTCACCTTTCTTCATCCTAGTAAGGTGGTATCTATCTCAGAGATCTAGCGCCATGAAGATCTTCGCACGAGATAATTAATCCCTAAGCTTAGTGATGTTAGGTAGTGGGTATTAACTTTTTATTATAATGTTATTAAGTCGCCTATAATTAACACATAGTTGTTCTATACCGTCTTTCTTTAGTACAAACATAGTTAGATATCCTACTAGTAACTTCAATAGTCGTATATATCCCTTAGCTAGACTCTTGTCGATGTACTCTCTTAGTACCTTAAGCTCTCTTTCCAACAGTTAGTATATAGGCCCAAAAGTCAGTGTCTTTCCTTCCTATAGGACTATCTCATAGTCCTAGGGTTTATGTTCTAGTAACGCAGTCTCGTCTACCACTTCCTAAAATAGATGTTCGTATTCTTTATACTATTTAGGGAACTTTAGAGTTGCGCTATTCTCCCTTCCTCTTGCTTCGTGATCTGTTGGCCTGGTTTCAGTATCTGCGGAGTGTGGCTTCCTATCCTAGGAACTACCTTTCAAGTACGCTCTTCTCTCGGCGTTATTGCACTGCATGGCAATGTTACTCTTATCTACTATCGAACTCTGCTGATGCGTAGGCTGGCTTGCGGGTGCGTCCGTTCCGCAGCACTCAAATTAAAACACCTTTAACTTCTAGTTAATTTGCGGGTTATGTTTCCTAAGCTATAGGAGCCTTAAAATAATGTCGTAGGTAGCTAGTCTAATAACGTCTAGGTTAATCTCTTCCTTATGCTCCTAGATGCTAAGTGTCACTTATCTAACTTCGTGTGTGATTTCGCTTTCGTTTAGCATTAGTTCGCCATTAGCTACGTGTAGTAGGTAAGGCTATTGTTTCTATTGTAACTTAAGTCTAGCTTAGGTTACTACGTGCGCTAAAACATAGTTTGCCTGTGATCCTGAATCCACTAGTGCCTGCATTTGTGTTCTATTAAGCTTCGTCTTAAGCTTTATTAATTCTAGAGGTTCTAGTACGTTAATTTCCCTAGAGAGGCCTTATTGACCTATCGCTAGCCTAAAAAAGACTCTTGTTATTAATATCAGTAGTAGTCTTTTGCCACTGCGTGCTTGTCGCAATCCGTGCTTAAGCACGTGTACTACTAGTCTTCTCTGCATTCTATTGAGGGGCCATCTAGGTACTGCACTTTGTATGCTGTCTGCATCTATATAATGTCCTAGGGATCTTCTCGTCCTAGAAAGTGCATCCTTTCTCGCTTGTCCTATAAGTGTTTAGGGTAGCTGTCGTTCTTGCATTCGTACTATAGCCATTTACACTTAGGCATGCCCTTAGCGTGCTATAGGCTCTATCCAGCTCCTCTCTTATCTAAGTAGTAAGTTAGGCAGTAGTCATGCGTACACGCGGTCCATAATAGGCTGGCGTAATTCTTGTTCCTTACGTCGTACTAGTACCACACAGGTTCCGTAGAGTTGTCCTATGCTTAGTTTTACTTAGCTTGTTGTGCCTATTGTATTATAAGGCCTTCCCTTAGCTAATTAATGTTGCTGTTAATATACTTATATGTGGGTAGTCGCTGTGTTGTCTAGACTTGGTAGAAGTCGATGTCCGATTGTAGGTGCCACAGTTGTTAGTACAAGTTAAGCAGCGTTTCGTTATTATCATCCTTAGTAGTGTAGAGTTTATTAAGGTGTCCTAGTAGTGTAGATAGGGCGTTAATCCATTTAGTTACTTCTGCTAGGATTTCTTGACGTTAGGTCTTAGGTGATTCTAGTATCGCGCTGTCTTGCCTCTTTACGTAGGGCGTAGATGGCCTATTTTTGTCCTAAAATCGTGCCATCTTTTCGTACTTAGACGCGAGGGGTCGTTCCTCCTTATCTGGCGTCTTGTATTCCTTGTCGCTAACTAGTTCAGCTTTAGATGTGTCTTTAGACGTGGTTAGGGTTAGGTCCTCTAATCTACTAATAACTTCTGTGTCGTCTAGGTGATATTTAATCTCTATTATTATTATTATTCCATTAGAGTCTATCTGCAGTCAGTGACTATGTAAGACTTTGGCCAGAGGCCGTTCTAGGTACAATTTGTTTAAAGTGAGAGTGTTCTCTGTATAGTACTGCTATTGTGCTGCGGTTTAGTCGCTTCTAGCTGCGCTTAAAGCGGACTCCAGTTGCTAAAGAGCAGTTTAGTAAACAGGAAGAGATGTTAGACAGCAGGGCTGTCTTCCAGCGAGCTCTTTTAGGGCTAAGGAAAGTAACTTAAGAAAGTTTGTTAGTTATTATTAGTTTTAGGTAGTGTCTCTCTGTTCTCGCTTA
>NW_007360014.1:233002-241826 GCF_000359705.1 Exserohilum turcica Et28A | reverse complement strand
ACATGGGCTTCTTCCTTTCTTCTTTCTTTATCTTTGTGCTGTTCCCTTCCTTAGGTTCGTAACAAAGGCTTGCTACAATTTACACNCTTAAAGATAGTGTGAACGCAAGGCTTGCCTTTGCTTAAACAGAATTACACTTGTGGAGGCTAGTGTGGTGGGCTTCGCTGCAGATCTGGCAGGCTACTTTAGAGCATTTAGCCTCTAGGTGCCCAAAAACCTTGGCATTTAGAGCACTATTTAGAGTTATTAATAACTCTTAGTTTCTCTGCTCTAAGGCTCTGCCCTAGAATATAGAGCTTTCCTCTAATAGCTCTTTGGGCTTCTTGTTCTGTAGCAAAAGCTACGCAGGCGGATCTAAAGTTTTGGTTTTTTCTTCTGGATTCTAGTGTTAACTAGAAGGGGCTGCCTACTACCTTTAGGCCTTTATTGAAGATTTTAATTTCCTCTTTTAGGACCTCTAGGCTATGGTTTGTTAGTAGTTTATGGATAACTACTTTGAACTAAGGGGTGATTGGTTGGGCTGCTTTGAACTCTGTGATATCCTTCTAGATCTCTTGGTTTTCTAGAAGGTATTTGTTACTCGTAACAAGAAGGATTCTCTCCTTGACGCAGGATGACGGGGTTGGAGGCCAACCACGTCCACGTTAGAAGGTAATGGCTATCGCGGGGCTTGGAGTCACGTGATATGCCATCCCGCCAAGGCTGGCCATCCGGGATGGCAGCATACACTAGGATGGCAGTGCCATCACAACCATCCCGCCAAGATGGGATGGACGGGATGGCAGGACTAGAGACAATGGGTATAAGAATGGGTTGGATTTTATTATTACACTCGTTGTGGTTAACTTTAGAATAGTTCATCTCTTACATAGATTGATACTAGTTATTCTATCATAGTATAGAATTAATTGTTCATTCTTTTAGTTAAATCCTATAACTCTTTTCCACATAGCACTTCGCAAACAATTACACAAACTACCGCTTTAGTCTACTCGCCCTAACCTAGACTAAGACTAGAGAAGTATAGCCGACCCCTATGTAACACTTTAACCACTACTAAGTCTTTGTGGAAGGATTAACTAATAGTACGCCTAATTAAGATTCACAATGTCTTATAATCACTCTTAATCCTAGGCTAGTGCTAGCGGACTAGTACAAGGTCCCAGACTAGTGCCCCAACTAGCATTTGACGACGAGATGCTAACCCTGAGTGACGACAAAGATAAGGACGAAGACGCACGAAACCTACGAGAGTTGCGGAATCTTAGGCAACAGGCCACGATCACGCAGCAGCAGATGGCTAGCATGCAGGATATAATTAATTAGCTTTTAAGTTAGCTAATGGCCACCCTAAATAAGAAGAGATCCCTTACAAAGCCTAAGATAGCGGCACCTAAGAAGTTTAATAGAACCCACACTAAACTATAGACATTTCTTACCAACATCGACTTGTACTGCGAGTACAATAGAGTACTAATAGACTAGGATAAGATCCTTGTAACAAGTACCTACATAAAAGGCAGGGCGGCTAAACAGATAGAACCCTATGTCAAGGACTTCCTAAAGGACGCAGACAACCTAGGAACCAAAAGCGAAACCTAAGGAATATTTAGAAACTAGGATAACTTTAAGAAGGAGATAGGACGAATCTTTAGGGAAATAGATAAAAAGAACTAAGCGGAGAAGGCAATTACTCGCTTAAAGCAGACTAAGTTAGTCTTAGTATACATAGCAGAGTTTAAATAGCTATAGGCAAGAATTAATTAGGATAATGCTGCGCTGCGAACTGTGTTTAAGAGCGGTCTAAAGGAAAATGTTAAAGACAGTCTTGTACACTATAAAAAGCTAGAAACGCTTCATGCTCTAATAGAGCTAGCCACGCGAATTAACTATAGGCTGTAGAAAAGATACAAGCAAAGGAAACGCTTATTCTAGCCTACGTTAGCAAACACGAGGAAGCAACGTTATAGTAAAGACAAGGATAGCGACACTATTATAATAGGCAAGGTGTAAGAAAACAAGAGCTAGAACACCTAAAGAAAGGGCTAGGACAGTCTTTCTAAGGAAGAACGCTAGAGGCGTTACGACAACAAAGCATGTCTCTAATGTAGCAAATAAGGACACTTTGCTAGAGACTGTTCTAACAAAGTTAAGCAAGGTTAAATTAAGATTAGGATAATTAGGTGCGGAACACTCTACCCATAGGACATAGAACCTAACGACACGCTTAGCGACCTAAACTTGTATAAGGAGGCACAACAGAAGTTAGACAAGGCCTTTAAGATAATACAAGAAGCCATAGGTCTAAAGGACTTCAAGTGGGATGACCCACTACCAACGGACTATAGGGTTGAAGGGGCTAAAGTACAGCGCCGCCTAAGAAACCAACTATGCTAGATGTGTAGAGACGCTACACACTAGGCTAATAATTGCGCTCTTAAAGACTAAATCATCATCACAGGACTAAACTCTAAAGAGATTGGATATTAAGCGGTTCACGAGCAACCTAGCTTTAGAGACCTAGAAGCCAAGGTTAAGAGGAACAAACCTCACACGTTTAAGGAACGGATAGAGCAACACAAGCACCTGCATTAGGTCGACTATAAGGCATAGTGCGACTACTACTTAAGGAAACGCGAAGAAACTAGGGACAATAAGGACGATTGCTGCTATACGCAATTGTAGTACAATAAGTGTTAAGTAGATAAATGCTATATGCACTAACAAGAAAAGCAGCAAGCACACTAGGAGCTATATTAGTTCTAGTGCAAAGAGAACTGTGAGTACTATAGGAAGCAACAACGAAATGCTTAAAAGGTAGATAACTTCTACTATAGCACGATAATAGCGCAAGAATGCACGGCAAAGAATTGTCGCATGCACTAATAGGAAATACTAAGGGTAACAACAACATAGATGTAAGCTATGTTAGCTGCGACAGCGGGACTAGTTCCCCACGAGTATATGTATTAGTTCTTTTGCTATAACTATGCATGCTAGGCGCATTTTAATGCTAAAATAGACAATAGGTACTTCCCTAAGAGAAAGGGAAGATAGTTAAAAAACTAGGACGCTACTAGGGACAAGGTCACGCTGGTGTAGGCAGTCTAAAAACGACCTATGTAGGAGTTAAGAGCGTAGGGACGCAGGATCTTAGACTCCAAGCGATAGTCCTTGTGAACAGACATCGTGTGACAGCGACCATAGACAGTGGTGCTGCACGAACCATGATCTCACCCAGGGTGGTGGAGATGCATGAGATACCCTATCAGACCAAGAAGGTGCCGATGCGAGCGGTATTAGCCAATGATAGCCCAATCGCGTACGGGAACGGCATAATAAGACTAAAGACTAAGCTAGTGCTAATAGATTTAGCAGGGATAGAAAGTCAAGAGATAATTAACATTATGGATCTTAGTAAAGAAGACATATTAATAGGCTACAACTAGTTGTCGAAGCACAATCTAGCTATCAATTAGCGGAAACGAACGATACTTAGAAGAGAACCTATGCACAAGGTTGCTAGAGTACGAAAAGAGTCAAACCCGATTATCCAGAGCTCACCTAAGGACGGGAGGATAGGTACGATCTCACCACATAAGATCGCGAGAATCTATGTAAAGGACCCTTAGAAAGTAGGAGTTATTTAGTTAAAACAAGTCGCGACTACAAAGGAAGGACTAGTACTATAGTTGGCGATACTAACAGAATACTAGACAAACGAGTTTAGAGAACTGTTTAAGGAAAATAAAGCAACAGACCTAGCGGAACACCAGGACTAGGATCATGAGATCGTCCTTAAAGATAGAGCTAAGTTAAGCCTAGGAGGAATGTACCCTATATCACCTAAGCACAACGCTAAGTTGCAGGATTACCTCTAGAAGAATCTAAAAAAGAGATTTATTAGACTAGGACATGGCCTAATAGCCTCTCTAATTCTGTTCATAAAGAAGCCAAACAGGAAGTGGCGACTATGTGTCAACTACCAACGGTTGAACGCGGTCATGGTAAAGAACTGATATCCCTTACCACTTATAGGAGAGCTTATAGATTAACTCCAAGGAGCTAAGTAGTTTACAAAGTTCAACGTCCGCGAAGGATTCTATTAGATTAGAATTAAAAAAGGACACGAGTGGAAGACGGCCTTTAAGACAAAGTATAGACTGTACGAGTATACAGTCATGCTATTTAGACTAGTTAACGAATGCGCTAGCAACGTTTTAGTTAGTAATTAACAAGGCACTCCACGAATACTTAGGAATCTTCGTTACGGCCTACCTAGACGATGTATTAGTATACACCAACAGTACGCTAGAAGAACATATTAAACATATTAAGAAAGTACTGTAGAAGCTTAAGGAGTACAAGTTGTACTTATAGGCTAGCAAGTGCGAATTCTATACAAAAAAAACTAAGTACTTAGGCTTTATTATCTTAATAGAGGGTGTTAAGATAAATCTAAAGAAGATCTAGACTATATAGGAATAGCTAACCTTTAAAACAGTTAAGGACGTATAATCCTTCCTAGAATTTGCAAACTTTTACTAAAAGTTTATTAGGAACTACTCCTAGATTGCTACCCCTCTTACAGAGATTATAAAAAAAGAAATTAGGTTTAAATAGACTTAAGACTGCTAAGAAGCGTTTAAGACGCTTAAGCAGGAATTCTTAGAGGCGCCTATACTAGAAATGTACGACCCAAGACAAGAGACGCGAGTCAAGACCAACGCGTTAGATTATGCACTTAGAGCTGTATTGTCACAGCAGTGCCTAGACAAGAAATAGAGACTAGTGTTCTACTATTCACAGAAGTTCTTAGAAGCAGAACTAAATTACAATATTCATAATAAGGAACTACTAGGAGTAGTTAATGCCTTTAAATAGTAGAAGGTGCATTTATTAGGCTTGCCCCACACAATTAAAGTGTTTTCCAATCACCAAAATTTAGCAAGTTTTATAATAACAAAGAAACTTAACTAACGACAAGTCTAATAGGCTAAGATGCTAGCTTAGTTCAACTTTAAGATTACCTACTAAGCTAGATCGCTTAACGGGGCAGCGGATGCCCTGAGCTGTAGATTAGATCTACGAGAAGATGATCACAAGGAACCGCACGATGCAGTATTCAAGCAGATGCCCGATGGCAGCTTGAGATATAACCAGCCGGAACTGGCTAAGGTAGCCAAGGTAGCCGCGCAGATGGAAACCCTACAGCAGCAATGGCAGCAGAGAGCAGCTAGCTAGCAATTCAAGCCCGACGCCAAAGGCTCTGATGAATTGTTAAAGGACGAGCGAGAGTACTGAGATATGGTTTTGAAGGATTAAATATATGTACCTCCACACATAAGATTAAGTCTTATTAAGGAACTACATAAGTCCCTAGAGTATAGATATGCAGGAGTAGAAGAGATAGTTAGAAGACTAGCAAAGGTGTTTGCTATGCCACGCTTGCGAGCGAAGGTGCAGGAAACCCTAGGTAACTATTTGGCCTGCTATTGCAATAAGCCTAAAAGACATAAGCCCTATGGCCTGTTATAGCCCTTATAGCTACTAACACAACTATAGACTAGTGTTATAATAGACTTTATAGTAAAGCTCCTAGTATTATTAGAACCTAGGTCTAACTAACTTTGCGACACAATACTAGTAATTGTAGATTAATTAACTAAGGCAGCAAATTTTATGCTAATAAAAGAGGCTATTATAGCAGACGAATGCGCGTACGAAGTAACTAAGGCACTAGTATTAGAGCACGGGGTGCCCGAAGAATTCATAACAGACCAAGATAAGCTGTTTACGTCTAAGTATTAGGACACATTCTTAGCAAAATTGGGAGTTAAGAAGAAGCTATTAACTAGCTTCTATCCTAAGACAGACGGCTAGACGGAACGAACAAACCAGACTTTAGAGCAGTACCTAAAGATGTACGCTAACAAGCTGTAGAACAACTAGGTTAAACTCCTGCCAACAGCATAATTAGCCTATAACAGCTTAAAGTTAGCTACAACAAAGAAGTCACTGCACTACGTAAACTATAGGTATAAGCTAGTTGCTTATTAAGACCCTAAAGATATTAAGAGTATCGCAGTAGGCGTAGACGATAAAGCACAACTAATGCAAGAATTGCATGCAGAACTAAGCAAGAGTATCGCTTAATAGAACCTTACAACAGCACGAGCTGCGAATAAGTAAAGGATTCAGGGACTAACCTTTAAGAAGGGGGACAAAGTTTTCTTGTTAAGATAAAACCTAAAAACTAAACAACTATGTAGAAAATTAGACAACCTCTAAGTAGGACTATTTAAGATCCTAGAGGAAGTTAGGAAAGTAAATTACAAGTTAAAACTCCTACTAGGCATGCGAATCCACCCTATCTTTTATAAGAAACTACTAGAAAGAGCACCTCTAGACGCCGAGCTAGCAACAGATATAGAGCTCGAAGACAATAAGTACGAGGTCGAGGAAGTTAAGGACCTGCGGAAAATCAGTAGTTAGTAGAAGTACTTAGTTAAGTGGCAAGGATAGCCTAAGAGCTATAACACTTAGGAACCTAAAAGAAACCTAACGAACTGCAAGTCACGGGTACGTGAGTACTATTAGAAATATCCACAGAAGCAAGAATTAGATTCTCGTAGGATAGAAAGAAGTCAAAGGACAAAGGATCAAAAGAAGAAGAATTAGCCTGTAACCAGCCCTAGTCAGTCGACTACGCGGGTAGCAATGGTCCAGTTGATGGAAGGTCCATACCAGGGGCAGAGCTCCCCTCAGCTTTCTCTTTCGCACGATCCTAGAACTCCAGAACAGCAAGATCGCGACGAGCGAAAGACCGCTCTCGAGATTTCACCTCCAAGAGTTCACGACGAAGACGCGCAGCGGCCTCCTTAGCCCGAGCTACCTCAAGTTCCTTCTCCTCACGCTCTTGCTGCACCTTCTCTCACTCTTCCTTAGAAATAAACAGACTACACTTAGCTTTTACGGAAATACAACTAGCACAACGCCTAGTAGCAGTGTCTACGAAACAACAGAGATTCTTCTCTTCACAACAAGAACAGCGATAAGCGGTTATCTCGTTCCCCTGCTCTATTACACGATCAGCACGGGAATAACGCTCTTCGTTCGACTTTTGAGCGCGAACACGGGTACGAGAGGACAGGACCTTAGGCATGGTTAGGAAGGCTGGAGAAAAGGGACGGATATAATAGCCCAGGGCCTACCGACCTTATATGCAGCTAGCGCTTTAACACGCGGCACGGTAAAACGATATTCTAAGGTATCGGGACAATACGCCTAAGAGGGGGGATAATGTTACTCGTAACAAGAAGGATTCTCTCCTTGACGCAGGATGACGGGGTTAGAGGCCAACCACGTCCACGTTAGAAGGTAATGGCTATCGCGGGGCTTGGAGTCACGTGATATGCTATCCCGCCAAGGCTGGCCATCCAGGATGGCAGCATACACTGGGATGGCAGTGCCATCACAACCATCCCGCCAAGATGGGATGGACGGGATGGCAGTGCCATCACAACCATCCCGCCAAGATGGGATGGACGGGATGGCAGGACTGGAGACAATGGGTATAAGAATGGGTTGGATTTCATTATTACACTCGTTGTGGTTAACTTCAGAATAGTTCATCTCTTACACAGATTGATACTAGTTATTCTATCTTAGTATAGAATTAATTGTTTATTCTTTTGGTTAAATCCTATAACTCTTTTCCACATAGCACTTCGCAAACAATTACACGGACTACCGCTTTAGTCTACTCGCCCTAACCCGGACCGAGACCAGAGAAGTATAGCCGACCCCCGTGTAACAGTATTTTGCTAAAAAAGCCAGAGTGGTAGTAACTATTTTATTGCCTTTTGCTGAAGGTGTTACTAAGGCTACTACTAGGGATTGTACTCCTCCCTTTGTTGTAAAGGCTTTATTAAAGGCGTTTCTGATTTTTAGGGCGTTAAATGCAGTAGGTATATCGCTAACTAGAACAATTTAGCGATCTAATAGGCTAGTAGTCTTTTTTTAGTTGTCTTTTTAGGGTTTTTTTTCTATGTGTTTTTAGTTTTGTTTTTTTGGATATGTATCTAAGGTTGTTCTTAATTACTAGCTGCTACTGTTGCGTAGGAGCTAGGGGGCTGAGCTTAAGGTTAGGTGGGCGGGGTATTTGGTTTTTCAAGGCGTCTAACTTTCTCTCTTAGTTCTTTAGAGACGTTAGATAGAGAGGAGATTTAGTCTCCTAGAATTATAGAGTTTTTCTTATTTACTCTGCCGTTCTCTGTAAAGTCTCTAAAGACTTCTACAAGGTCTAGTAAACTAGTTTGCCTAGTAGGGTTGTTTTTAGCTAGGTTAGCTGCTTGAATTACTAGGTTTCTAGCAATCTCTAAGGCCTCCTCAATAGAGGTTGCCTTTGGTGTTTTCCCTACTGTAGGGTATCTTGGCACTGCTCCAATAAATGGAGAAAAATTACTCCTTGTCCTAGTATGGGTAGGCCTAGGCGGTTCTTCTGGTTGCCTGTTAGGGCAAGGCGTAGAGGCCTCCTCAGCCATCTCAATTTCTGGATTATTATCCATTAGTCGTTTGCTTGTGCCTCTAAGGTCCTTTAAGGCTAGTCTTTTTTTGTTATTTTTATTGTTTTGATATGTCTGTGTTTCTTGCTAAATTTAAGCTTTAATAAGCTCCTGCGTTCCTATTGGCCCCTCTAGTCTTGGCATTAGAGCCTAAGCTCTGTGAGAAAATTCTCACAGGCGTGAGAAAACGAAGGAAGGCCTCCTTCTTCTCCCTACTGCGCGCTAGCGCCTTAGCTGCAGGTGTTGAAAGTGCTGTT
>NW_007360014.1:183967-227762 GCF_000359705.1 Exserohilum turcica Et28A | reverse complement strand
GTTCTCCTAGATAGCGTGCTTTCCTAGCGGTTTCCAGAAAACTCGAAGTTGGTGTTTTTTGTCTTTGGCTATGTAGCTTGTATTGAAAAATGGGGTTTATTCGTAAGTTGAAACGAGGTCTCATCTGCTATTATACTAGTGTCTGTATAAATGCTGTTTAGAAATAGGTCATTGTCTGGCTAAAGCCTTACCACGCTAATAGAGCATGTAGAATGATATATCAGGGCGCTACGATAGAGGTTAGTGAACGAAGGACCACGTGATAACGTCAATACCACTCACATCCGCCTTCCTCAACCTTGCATCTCACAATCGCTTATCAAAACCTCTAGCGGCTGATGAGACACTGCAAGCATCAAAGACAACTTAAGGGTGTTGAATTCCCTCCAGTAAGCGATGTTTGGATGTGCGCCTAGGTATCGCACAAGCGCCTTCCATACACGGATTACGTAGCAGGGTCTCGGCGCCATCATCACTCTCACTACTCCCCGCAACCTTCAGCGGTGACTACTCACCTTTACCACCAGAAAACAACTCAAAATCTGCCCCACTTCTTATCTCACTCACACAACGTCTTGATTGTCGCACTCCGAATTTTCCAAGGATGCGTGTATCAAATATGCAGCGCGCAGTCACATCGCGGTGCCTAGGCCCACCTGCACCTGCTACTCTAACAAAAACCGCAAAAAACACCGCAAAGAGCCACCTCAGTCCACCTGGATGCCGCGGATTCGTCACCTACAACACCAGCATCAGAAACTGATCTAAAGGCGATCGAAGCCATGCGTCTCTTACCTTGAGTTCACGGTTAAAGTGACTGTGGGGTCGTGTAGATTCCTCAGTCACCGTTAGTTATCTGTGTACTCGTCGTTCATCAGCACCCCCTTCAAGATATAACCTCGCTCGAACTTTGGGCTGCTCCATCCGCAACCAACTCGACGACTACACGGCACAGTCCACCGGACCTTCTGATCGAACGGCATCGACTGGAAGCAAGCACAGCAAGATGGCGTAAGTCCTCTACCTCATCCGCGACAGTGGTGTCGTTGAATGAGATCACCACTGAGGCTGAGACGAACTCTACTGACATGACCAGACCCATTCGCCCAAGTACTCCTCCACTTCGTGCCTCCACCATGAAGCAGCGAGATTCATCAGCTCGGCCTCCTGCTACTCCCACTTCCAGCAGTAGCTTCGCGGGTGACAACTTCAATATGATCTCACGTTCCGAACATGCGACTGTTCCACCCTCTCCAAATGCACTGCCCCCATACACTGAAGCTCTTGCTATGGATCCAGCTCCTGAGCGCAAGGTGGCTGGCCACAAAAACATTCGCAAGTCCAATGCGCGCACCGGCGCAGGTGTCCAGAAGGCTGGCGGTCGTACACGCCCCAAGGCCTTCCGTTTCATGGACCTTCCTGGAGGTACGAATTTGGTACAGCAGATGAAGCCAGAGCTGATTGTGAGCAGAAATCCGCAACCAGATCTACATGCATACGCAGGAGGAGCCCAAACAAGCTCTCCTTGTCCATCGGCCGCGTATCGCCTCTCTGCGTCCTCGCACGCGTGCGGATCGTGTGCGTACTCTGCCTTCAGATATCGCTGAACAAGAGTATGACAAGGATATCTCGAATGCCTGTAGCGACGGTCGTGATTCCGGAAAGACCAACCCCACGCCCAGGAACTTCCCTCGCGAGACCAACCGTCCATTCTGGGGCTTGACTCAGGTTTGCCGGCAGCTTAGGTATGAGTACCGCCCGATCTACATGGCCAAGCAGGAGATTGGATTGGACTTGACTGCGATTCTCCCCTATCTCGAGATCTTCTATCCCTCTGCGCCTATTGAGATTGCGAAGCTGGCTGCATCAGAGAGGCGCAAGTGCGACATGCCGTTTGTTGGCAATCTGACAATCGCAGTCAGCGATGTGCCAACCAAGTTGGAGCGCCGCTCTGAAGGTACTGAATTGCTGCCGTTGCTTGAGATTTGGGCAAACAGCATCAAGATGGAAGCGGGGTTTGGTCGCTACATGAAGGAAGACTATCACGCAGAGATTGATGGAGAGGCAAAGGATCTGTAAGGCTCTCGACATACAGGCTGCGAACTCTTGCTGACTTGGCACAGCTACCGCCTCTTTGGCCGCCGGGTCCTCAGGAATCGATCTTGCGGTGCCATGAACAACCTCTGGCGTAAAATCCTGCGCAGCCGTTCTCTTGCGTCGGTCCGCATCCATCGCAATCCGTCTATGATTTTGAGTGCTTCTACATCGACTCTTTTCGTGCAGACTGGTGCCATGGCGACTCCCCAGCTGGCCGCGTTCCCTATCGTGCTCAAGCCATATATCCATTTGATCTTCAAGAAGGAAGCAGCCGAAGCGTGGATGACGGATTTCGAGTCCATGATTCCGAAGCAGCCCGTGGACTGGCTGGCTCAGCGAGGCTTTGGGCACATGGAGTACTTTGATGTTAGGGTTGGGGTTGAGCAGACATGTGCCAAGTGAAGGGTCCTGCCGCGCGTTCGCATCAAGGTAGGGATGGCGGGTGGCATGCTGGGTTGAAGCGATATGAGAGGTATCCTTGTCAATTGAACGACTGTTCTGGACCGGGATGCTTGGTTGATTGGCCAGGGGCGGGTTACATTTACGGATGCATACACGACATATAGGATAGCACGTGGGGGTTGCTGGTCTGGTGGCATCGGACGTGTTGCCGCTCTCTTTCTATACGGAATGGGTATTTGCATACAGCTAAACGTTCGTTCGTCATGCAGTCCCTCGTGGCACCAAGGCGCTGTGATTGTGTGGATCTATTGGCGCTGATCACACAACAGTGCCGAGGGCCTACGTTGCTTTTCGAAACCGATAACGCAGACTGCAGGGAGAAATCGGCGACGCCGCAGCAGCAGCAGCAGCACACGGCCACAGCATTGCCCAATCAGGGGCGGCGTTTGGGGGGCTGGCTTTGCTGGAGCAGAAGCAAACAAGACCCACCCCGCCGCCGCCGTCGTTCAACAGCGCAACGCCGGCAAAAGGTATCTGTGACTTTGTCCCAGGCTTTGCTCTGCTTTGCGGAGCGCAGAAATCGTGTTATAGCCCAGGGCCCTTGTGAAGGCGTCAGGTACGTGCGCTCTCTGATGATTCCCCGCCTCCAGCTCCACTCCACCCACCACCCATGGATCCAATCCCTATCGCGCCGACCATGTGCATCGACACGCAACCTTCCCAAACAACACGCCTCCGCAGCCTGGCGTATCACCGCCGCCGCCTTTGGTGCGCCCCTGGAGCCGGGTATCCAATGTGGCGCCCCCTGCATTCGCCCATCCATCCATCCATGAGACGGGTACCGTGGACTGGCCAACAGCTGCACCGGTGCTGGCTTGCGTTGAGAACGAGGCGGCCCTTGACACAGACGCAGATGCAATTGCTTTCTCATGCGCCACTGCTGGATCACAATACACATTGCAGACTGACATGCCGCCGCCCGCTAGGGCAAAACCCATCATGGCAATGGTTTATGCGCATCCCAGCAGCCTCCTAGTGCTGTGAGGTCATCGACCAGGATGAGATCCAGTTCCCGCAACTCTCACACAGTGCCACCCGTCGCCACACACCCTTGCCCTGGCCACAGCGGGTTTCGATTGTTATCTTTAGCAACCAATACGTCGACAAGTCGTGAGGCTGCATGTCGTTCAGGTGTCATCTGGCTAATAATTTTGACGATAGCTTCTGCTGCCACTACATTCCCGACACCGACACCGAACTTCAACCACCAGCCCCAGACATGTCGCGACCACAGAGCATGCCTGACTTTACAGCCCTCATGGACTCGACAAAGTCCCTGTTCGAGGCAACAACCACATCAAATTTCGAGAAGCGCATACACAGCCGCCGTACAACGTCGCCAGACCGAAGATCGCACCATGGCCGCAAGAGACCCAGTCTCTCGCTCGCAGCGGGATTGATGATGAACACTGAAAGTCCATTGCTCACGGGGACAATGTCGCCGCGCAAGCGAAGTGGAAACTACCCAGCCGAAGACAAAGGCTTGGACGTCGACGAGGGTGGTACTCTTTTCTACGCCTATGCACTGCGAGTAAGCCATCAGGTGCGGCACTCTATGCGGGGACGTATACTGACATCAAATAGAGCGACTGTCCCTCCTCTCCGCCATACATTCTCACATTCGCCTCGGCTGCCGTGTGTTCGCAATGGTGGAGCCTTGTGCAGCAGCATTACCCGTCGTGTGCGCGCCCGAGCCCACAATTCTTGGTTATGCGAAGCGAGGACATGGAGCTCATAAAAGACGACCTCAAGTTTTTTGAGCTACGAAATAGATGGTTCCACACCTCGCAAGATAGCCCTGCGTGCCCACCAATTGTCTTGCCACTGCAGTATGCCAACGGAATGCCTGCTATTGCGCCGCCGTCGGCAGAGGAGAAAACAAGCACATCCGCCATTGAAAGCCTGACAGAGAGCTTGAAACGACTGACAAGTGTCGTGGAAAGTAACGCAGACCAGGTCCATGCACTTTCTGTCGCGCAATCAATGGGCCTGCAAGCCATGCAGGAAATCAATGAGACCAACAGCATCCAGATCAAAGCCATTTCCGAGTCGCAAGCCAAGCTCCAAGCCCTCGTCGACCAGAACGCCTCACACTACATCGCTCTTGCGAATTCGAACTTCAAGACACAAGAACAAAGCAGACTGTCTCAAGAACGCACACTCACAGCACAAGAACAAACACGGGATATTCTTGAAACAACAGCGGCACAACTCCAAACGCTATCCAAGAACCAAGCTGAGCTCTCGCAGACATGTCACGGAATGATGCACAGCATTGACCTCTTGAGTCATGGTACCGCAGCCGGCATTTCAGACACGGCGAGCAATCACTCGACATCTTCCATTTCTGCCAGCACAATTGCGAGTAGGATTAGTCCCGGGCCACGCAAGCTCAACAAGAAGATCAAGGGCGTGTGGTACGAGTATGACAGTGGGCCTCTGGTACCGGCGGGGGCGCCGAGGAAGAGAGCCGACTCGGTGAATACGAGTACGCCGCCCAAGAGCCCTGCGGCGCCGAAGCCTGCTTGAGTAGGGATAATTCCTTCTCTTTTGTGTTGGAATGGGGAACTAGGGCGTTTTGGTTAGACGTGTCGGTATTTGTCGGATGGCGTTGAGGAATATCTGTCGGCTTGTGCTGTTACTGTACATTGAGCCAGTTTGTGCTCTTTTTCTCAGCAATGCGTTTTTACTATGGAGTTTGAGCACCACATTAACATGTTTTGTGGAAAGGACCTCGAGTTTGATCTTTCAGGATTATGGAAAAACATAGTAAGTAAACTGTAGTGTCGCATATAGTTGATAGTCTTGGTATACATATTCTGATGGATAGGCAAGTGGATTGATTCTCTTGTAGCTCAATATGACTTTTCACATATCGTAAAGCCCCTATTTAGTATCACTGTCACGACTATATCACCTACCCTGAAATTACTGACAAAGACTGTAAAGCACGAGTATTATGAAGGTCAGCAGAGAATATTTTTCTTGCATTCTACTAGACTCATCTCATTTCTCAGCCACCACACCCCTAAGACCTCGTCGCCAGCTCCACCGCCTCCTTGACAACCTCACCCAGCGCCGCCTTGGGCAGTCCCAGCTTCTCATTCCACACCTCCTGCTCAGCGGGGAAATCATATCCAACATCGACATCAGCACCGAAAGTCAGCGCCAGCAGCGGATACGTCGCATTCGCATCTCCGGCATCGTACCTGGCACGCAGCGCCTTGATTTCCGCCTTACTATCCTTGTTCTGCACACGAAACTCTTCTCCAGTGTGTTGCTCCAGCGCAGCAACAATCTCATTCGTGCACGCCAGAAAGTCGCAGAGGAAAATCTGCTTGTTGGCCGTCATGTCGTCGTTCAGCAGCACCTTGGCAACCGCCAGCCCCGTGTTGGTACTCGTGGTAATAGCAAAGCGGGTGGCGCCAGAATCAAAGATGGTAGCACTCCGGTTCTTCACGTCGATGCCGAGGAAATTCCCGGATTTCGTTGGATCCAGTGCCCAGTCCAGCCAGCTGCCGCAGCAGATGCTGCTCCAGGTCATGGACCCGTTGCTCGAGGCGCAGACGCGCTGCAGGTACGCCAGCATGTTGCTTTTGATGTCGTAGGTAGGGACGAGGGCGCGGGCGCGTGCATCGAGGTTGTTAGCGCCGAATTCGCTGGGGATAAAGCGTTTGATTCCCGCAGCGAGGGCCGCGTCGATTAACCGGAATGCGAGTCCGTCTTTTCCTCCGCCTGCTGTTACTGGTGCGGTCGAGAGCGCCACGACGACGGCATCGTGGCCCCGGAACACGGACGTCAGTTCTGAGAGGGTGAAGGCGTCGGAGATCTTTTTCACGGGCACCCCTGCTGGGAAGCTCGCTGACGAGTTCGTCCGCGTTATGATGGTTACGCTGAAGCTGGGTTCTGCGAGCAGCGCGGAGAGAATGGGTGAACCGACGGAGCCGGTGGCGCCTAGGATGGCGACTTTCTGGATCGAGGGGGCCATGGTGGAGGGAGGGGGGGGGGTGGATGTTGAACTTGTTCTGAATGTCTGTTGTTTGGTTTGCTTGGGTAATTAAGGGCCCTGAAAGGCAATTGTGTGAGTGCCGGTATAGTTGTGTGAGCGTCAGTATGGAGACGAGATATCATTCTCTCTTCATAGCTCTCGTCTCCTTAGATATATATATATACTATTCAAAAAGTATTTCAAGAACCCTTCCACCAAGCCGGCACTGAACGATTGATTAGTCTTGCATGTAAACACACCATTCATTCCAGCTTGCTGCATCGGCCGCTGCATCCTGAAACCGCTTCATACTGATTATACCCAATTACTCAGCACCGCGGGTAACCACCTATTGCACGCATCTTGCATGTCGTGATGGCTGCTTCGTCGTAAGCTGCACGTGACCACATGCCGTTCAAAGCGGCATAGCGGCAGCGGGTCATGCCGGCCGAGGCAACTAAACTCGTAGATGTGGATGTGTAATCCCCAGGGCTGCGTACTAAGCTGCGTGTTTTGTAATCGCATACTAGCAAAAAGAAAAAAAAATCCTGGAAACGTAGCTTGCCAAGGGGGTGAGCGTGGATAGAAAGGGTTGCTAGGGGGTGGGGGTGGGGGGCAGATGCCGTGGTGCAATAGCAGATTCCTGCGCCTTTTGGGGCCGAAATCCGTAGACATGCGCCTTGCAGCTTTTGACAGTGTGGTTGGAGACAATTTTATCCGGCTTCGAAGATCGTATGTGTTTTGTTCTTTAGGTTTCTTTTCTCATGAACACGGCAAATGAGGTGGGCGGGCGGTGGGCTGGTGGTGATGAGCATCAGGTGGCTTCATAGCTGCGTGATAGGTTGGCAGCGGTCGGGCCGCAGATTCCCCGGTCTCTCTTTTAGCTAACTAAGTATTGCCGCACCTCCATAGCTCTAGCTCAGTCTCCACCCGACCTCCACCCAATCTCACCCTGTCGCTCTCATGCACATTGTCTGCCGCCGGACCCTAATGCGCAGCGGATGCTCCGCGCAGCGCTACATACACACGCACAAAAACAACAAAGACAGGCCATTCCGCTTCGACTGGACAGATGCCGATCATGTCCTGTGGGAGAAACAAGGGGGCATAGCAACGGCGGGTCATTGCAGAGAATAGGAGATTACCTTAATCCTGCTCATCGCCTACACGTAGGACAGTTGCCATGCCTCGAGTATCCCTACCGTGGGACAGACTCTTCCCCTCGGTGTCCAATTCCGACTGGTCTCCACTTTGCACCACATGCAGCCGCGAGGTCTACGCCACCAAGTACGTGGCCGGGGAACGACCGAGTGGCCGTGATGCACAGATTAGACACAAGTCTCGATACTAGTTGCGGGGGACGCGACATGTACTTGCTGGCCTGCGGACAAGTGCATGCAGCCCCATACAACAAACGTCCGCTACCCCGTGAGGACCAGACATCTAGCACTCTCTCGCAACATCGGTGCGTCAACCCTCACTAGCTGCCGACGTCAAAGGATAGGTTTGCTTCTGCCACGCTTCTGGTCGAACTCAAGATCTACGGTCTGGCTGAAAGAACAACGGTATCTGGTGCACGTGCCCACTCAACATTCCCGCCTTACTTGCTGCTCCCTATTGCAAAGCCCATGCACCCATAAGGGTGTACATAGGGAAGATCAGAGATACAGATTCTGCAGCTACACCCAAACTCCACCTCGGCCCCGGTCATTGGTAGCGGCGCGGACCGTCTTCGGGCTGCCTATACCAAGGGGAACGCCCTTGTGGGGTTGTCGAGTATTACTTTGCGCTGCATTCGGTCGCCAACCCTCGTGTTCGAGGTGTCGGTGAGCATCGCTTAAAAGCCTTTCCTTCTGTAATAAGCACGGTATCTGGGCCTGGGGCAATGCAGTAGGACCTGGACAGCAATTTGTATGCACAAAGGTTATGCCAAAGGTGCACGAAACTTGAGTCGCTATTCATGGCCAGCTTGGATGACGAACGTGCTAACAAAACCTCGTTCGTTAGGCACAAGCTGCGAACGACCGGCGCCCGCGAACGGGAACCGCATAACCGGCGGTTTCCATCATGATTCTAGCTGTTTGAGGAACAGATTTGCGCTTTGCAGTGTACACCTCTCTTGTCAAACGACTCTGAGCGAGGGCATTCAGCCGCAACGATCGACTAACAGCGACACATCTTACCTGGTCAGCTTTACCCAATTGCCGCGCTAGTCACTGCAAGACCTAAATTTCTTGGCTCCAATAGGTTGCTTGTATACAGAAATATGTTCAGCACAGTCTGGGATACCTCGCAAAGTTGTGCATATTCGCTGTTACATCGTGCAAGAAATTGTGGGCTTGGAGCAGACCACCCAGTTCCTTTCTCATCGCACAGCAAGCCACCATGCGCTCGGATTGGCTTGACGAAGGTATATACAAAGACATATACCTGGGTACCATTGCCAGAATGTGATATTTTCGTCGTATACCTGGCCTGGACGTACGCTGCAATAGGTCGGCATCCAAACGCGACGCTGGACAAAGAATCATGTTTGGGAGGCTGAGAACAAGCCGAATGCCAAGTTAGTGGGCGTCAAATAACAAGCACCGGGGCGCAACAAGAAACGCTAGAGGCTTCAGGGTACATGTTTCCGGCAATCAATTTCTGTGTCACCGCTACTGCATGAACTGTGAGAGGGCTGGCATTATTTAAAAGCGCTGGGCCATGGAATTCCGCATGTGTTCAAGCGGTTGACGCGCACTAGCTCTAGTCCTCTCAAACGGACGTCTTTCAGTGATCCGCAGTCGATACTACTCGTCAGTTGTACCACACTAATCCGCCTGCAGTCAGGACTCTTATCGAGGGCGGACGGAGACGCATGATGCGCGGCTACGCAGGGTCCTGGGTTCGGGATGACCCTCGTTGGTGTCTTGTCTGGATCATGATATGCGGTGGCTTTGAAAACGGAACCTAGCTAGTTACAAGGGCTATTTTGAGCGACTACAAATACGCAAGCCGCTCGCACGCGACGAGCGCGTAACAGAACAGGGTAACTTCTACGCCACCGACCTGAGCACTCACCATCATGGTTGAGATATCTGCCCTTGATTCTGGTCCGACCGACGCCCCGGCAGTCACACCGCAACCCGAGCATGCGAGCGGTACACAGAAAGACTCTTCAAGTACAATCCAGACAGCACCCGTGCCATGGAAACTGCCCAACATCGACGAAAAAGAGGATAAAGAGGGACCGACGGCCACATCGACCTCATCAGTAGAAGACAAGGGACCAAGGAGCCGCACTCCGCTGCCATTCCGTATACTAGTGGCATTCATCGCTCTCAACCTTTCCATCTTCCTGGTAGCTCTCGACACAGTCATCATACCCACCGCCCTGCCGACCATCTCGCAGTCTTTCCGAATACCCGACTCGCTCTACGCATGGACCGGATCTGCATACCTTCTCACCAACGCCGCATCGATACCCTTCTGGGGGAAGTTATCCGACATCTTTGGAAGAAAGTCCGTTCTGCTAGCGGCCAATGTTGTTTTCCTAGGCGGAAGCATTGTCTGCGCAGTGAGCATCAGTGCCCCCATGCTCATTACAGGGCGATCGATACAGGGCCTCGGTGGTGGTGGCGTCGTGGTGCTAGTGCACGTTTGTGTCAGCGACCTGTTCTCGATTCGAGATCGCTCCTTCTACATGGGCATGGTCGGGGCGTCGTGGGCACTCGCCTCTGCTCTGGGTCCTGTGCTCGGCGGTGTCTTTGCCCAGGAGCTCAAGTGGCAGTGGTGTTTTTACATCAACATACCCATTGTTACTTTTTCCATTGTTGTGCTCTACTTCACTCTCGACCTCCGTGATCCCAGAACACCGCTCCTCCAAGGCCTTGGTCATATCGATTGGCTTGGTACAATCACGATCATCACGGCTACTTTTCTGCTGCTTGTTGGGCTGCAGGTTGGTAGCGGGAGCTCCTATGGCAGGCCGCTGGTCATTTCACTCATCGTCATCGGGGCCTTCATATTCATCGCCTTTCCCTTCTCGCAATGGTGGGAGGACAAGCGTGACGGCAGCCCCATCATGCCTCTGCGCATATTCAAGGACGTCAGCAACCTCAGTGCACTGGGTGTCTGCGCATGCGATGCCTTGGTCTTCAACTCAGTCGCATACTTTGTGCCGCTGTATTTCCAGATTGTTCTCGAGAGGACTCCAACAGTCACCGGAATACTCATGCTCGCTGTTGCAGTACCTCTCGCAATAGTTTCCTTCGCATCAGGTCATTTGATTGAGAAGACGGGGCGCTTCGTCGAGGTGCTCCAAGCCGGACTCTTCTTGATGACTCTCGGTGTCGGTCTTCTGATAACCCTCGATGCATCCTTCGATCTCGGCAAAATCATTGGAATTCTCGTCGTCATTGGACTGGGTTTTGGCCCCAACTTTGGCGCTCCGCTTATCGCCTTACAAACACGCATCCAAGAATGTGACATTGCCACCGGCACGGCGGCTTTTGGCTTCGTCCGCATGGTCTCTGGAGCTATCGGTCTCGTTCTCGGCCAAGTCGTTTTCCAGCACTGGGAGTCTTCGGGGTTCCAGACGCTTGTCGACAGCGGGATTCCCGGAGATCTCGCTAGTATGCTTGTCGGCGGAGAAGCTATTGCCCATGGTATCCAGATCAGAGAGCTCAACGATGCGCAAAGGGTAGTCATACACAAAAGCTTCACGACTTCCCTGCGAGGAACATGGATCCTCTACACCATTGTCAGTGCATTGGGGCTTTCGATTTCCTTTGGAATTAAGAGGTCCAAATTGCATCGTGAGCCGCCGCCATTAACTGCACTCGAAGCTGGGCATTCAGACAGCGAGTAGGGCGTCTGCACCCTATTTGAAGTTTTCAGCAACGCATTTTTTTCCCCCATCTTATCCCCTGAATGTATGTCTCGGGGATAAAAAAATTTATCTTCTGCAACGAGTCTTGAATGATCCTCCCCGGTTTTCCACCTTTGCTCTGCCTACCAGCAAGGTGAACCGCAGCATCACACATACACACACACCCACACACGTACATGGCTGGTCACGTTTTTTTTTTGATTAAAAAATGTTGGAAATTTGATTCTACAATCTCCCTATCAAGACGAAGACTTACGACATCACATGAGGCCCCTCCCCCCCCCAAAACATGGCTTAACATGAAACCCCTAAAAACCCTGTATCTGGCTTCTTTCATCGCTACCATGTCGCCGACGAAAGATTATAAAACGAATGCGGATTTCCATTGCGATTTATACGGGTCATGTCATGATTTCACGATACCACGACGCGCGTCTTAAACTTGGATTATCCCCCATTCTCATCCCTCACTTATTTATTTACTTACTTACTTACTTGGTATTACCACACGGCAATTTCCGTAGAGGGATAAAACCCTTGGATCAATTGCATGCGTGTCAGAGACGACAGCACAAAAGAAGATATCAATGTACGTAACGCAAACGCAATGATAAGGAAGAACGAAACAGGGTTTCCGAGAAACGATGGTGTGAGAAGCAGGTAGTAGGGCTGCAATAACTTGCACTGCTGCGATAGCAGATAGATGAGCGTGCTGGTAATGAGGATATTCTTCTTTTTTTTTGTACACCAGCTTGCACAGTACTTACTTAGCTAGTGGTACTGTGATTTTTTAGAAGCATTGAATATTTCAGAGCGGAAATGCATGATTTTGAACCGGTTTGCGATGATCAGGGTGTCCTCGTGCTGTGAAGATGCATGTGTAGTTCGAAGGACGAGTGCTGCCTTTCTATGGGGTTACAAGCGTTGAGTTATCGTACCGAGTGGGTAATCTGATCAACACTGTGGCATTGAAATCAAATGAACATTTAATCAACTACACACCACGCCTATACACCGAGTTACCGCAAAAATATATATATATATAATATACATCTCTTGGCATTGCAACATCCTGATCCCGCATACTCACAACTACACAAAACGTTCCTACCTCGCCCTCCCCGCATCCCTCGCCTCATACATACCCGCGCTCCGTGTTCTCGGCCGCCCAGAACCCACCTGTGTGATTCGCCCCTCGATGACTTGGTACACGCCATCCGGCAGATGAGTTTCCCTTCCACTGCTTCTCCTCGCAGCGCTGCTTCCCTGCCTGCTGCGCTCGTCGCCCGCCAGGACACCCGGGTACTCGATGGTGTCTCTGCTAGCGGGACGCGGACGCGGGGGAGAATGTGTGAGGGAAAACGAGGAGAACGAGGAGAACGAGAGTGATGGTAAGGATGTGGAGGGTGCGCGTCGCGCGTGCTGAAAGGGAGAGGTGGGTTCCAGGTCGAGGTGCTGGGGCGCCAGATCGGGATTCAGGATGCGGTTGAGAGCCGTCGTGGCTCGGTCCACGTCTGATGAGCGTCGCAGTCGCGAGATGCGCAGGGCATGCGATATCGCGCTGTCGGCTTGGCTTGTGCTTCGTGTCAGGGGGACGATGGGCGAGGGGGCGAATATGGAGGGCCATTGCGAGTGTTCTATGGGGGAATCGCCGGCGGGGGATGTGTAGTGTGTGGGTAGAGTTGGTGGTATGGTGAAGCTGGTGTTGTCCGAGGGGTCGAATGCCAGAACTACTGGGAAGTAGCTGTTGTTTTCACTGCTGCCTGCACTGCTTGCGCGATGGGAATTCCTCTGGAGCCTCTTGCGAGAGGAGTTTCGCTCGTGGTCGCTTGTAACAGTTGTGGCGAATGTGGTTCTGGGACTGACGCTGCTGTGGGGATAGCGATCGATGGGGGATTCTTCCAATCTTGTTCGGCCGCGAGGTACGTCTCTTATTATGGCGTCTCGAGAATCTGAACTCCAGTGCCCCTTTTCCTCGTTCGTGTGCCCGGTGCCGTTTCGATCGCTTCTGCTGTTACCGCTGCCTGCACTCGCGACTAAGCGCTTGTGCCAGGAGCTGTTTCCATAGTTGAATTTTAGACGCTTTTCTGGGTCTCTTTTCCCGAACCACAAGGGCTCGACTTTTGAGACTATCACCGCGTTGAGCCATGGGTTGCCCGGAGCGTCTTCGGCAAGCTGGAATATGACATCTACTTCTTCGAGGGAGCGGAACGCGGTTTCCGGGTAGAAAAAGTATACGAGGGGGATGATGGCAAAGTTTGTCGCGGCGAAGATGATCCAGGTTTGATACGAGATGCGCTCGAATGCTATCGGGGTAATGAAGACAATGCTACGATGTTGTCAGTTATGCTGGCAGAATGAGATGTCATGAGGATAGACTTACACAAAGTTGAGCAACCAGTTTGCGCTGGTTGATAACCCATTAGCTGGACCGCGGATTCGGAGAGGCACGATTTCGACCTGATACAGCCATGCCATACCCTGCCAGCCAATCGCAAAGAAGACAGAGAAGAGGAACAAAAACACGGTACTGGCGATTCTTCCAGCATTCGTTCGATTCTCAGACCACAAATACTGTAGAATGGTGATGAGGACCATGCAGCCCGACATGCCTGAAGCGCCAAACATCATGAGTGAACGGCGGCCCCAAAAGCGATCGATTCCAACGACGACGATGAACGAGGCGAGGAAGTAAAGGGTCGCTGAGCAGGATGCTAGGAGCCGGGCGAGCCACCCTGTGTAGGACATGCGGGACAGGAAAATCCAGGAGAGATACTGCAGAACCAGATTGATGCCTGTGGCTTGCTGGAAGACCTGGACAAAGTAGGCCAGCACAACACGATGGAAGCCTCGTCGCTCTTTGTTGGAAAACATGCCCGCACTCGAACCCTGTGCCATGATCAAGATGGCGTCTTTGATCTGTAGGAACTCGTCTTTGGTATCACAGCTATCTGGATTGCCATCATTCAGCGCCGCCAGCACTGTCAGTGCCTCTTGTTCACGACCTGTTAGGATCAGCCAACGAGGGGATTCAGGCAGCACGAATAGCATTGCAATGGCAGGAAGTGCAAAGATGATTTGCAGAGCAATGGGGACGCGCCAGGATGCTGAAGAGCTGCTGAGGAAGGCGAAACCGAAGACGAGCCAATATGAGAGTGCGATGCCGGCGGAGACAAACGCACCGGCACTGATCATGAGGACTGTTCCTTTGCGATGAGATTTGACGCATTCCGCTTGATATGCTGGCGCGGTGGACGTGGTGAAACCATTGCCTTGTCGCTATATCAGCATATCTATTTCAACATAAGACTTTTGCGATGCTTACCGAAGCCTGCGACTGCACGACCAACAATGAACTGCGAAAAGCTGTGCGACGACGTCTGGATGATTTCGCCAATCATCCAGAAGGTTAGACCTAGGATGAGTGTTCGTCGCCGACCGAGCAAGTCGCCTATGAAAATGGTTGCGACGGCTGATACAATACAGCCCAGATGCCATGTCCCAACCGTGAGGCCTGAGGACATTAATCCACATTATTAGCACGACGTCTCGGCATGAGGACGTGGCGAATTATGTCTGACATACCCGTTACCCACGCATTGTGGAATGAACTGTCATTAACGATATCAACCTGCGGGAATCGGTTCAAGAACTGCTGAACGGTCAAGAGACCGCCCATGACACCCTGAGCATACCCGAAGCATCTGTACCACGTTAGCCTGCGAATAATTGACAAAACAAACCCTGCAAACGCTGTGTTCACGTACAAAAAACAAAGACCACAAGTTACACTAATGGCGCGTGCCAAGCTCTCGCCCCGAAGTCCTAAGAATCTTGTCATTGCGTCTGATATCCTGCAGCGACGTCAAGGGAAAGGAAATTAGATGCAGCTGAACGAGACATCAAGTGGAGGGAACAACGAAATAGGCCATGGACGCGCGTTGACTCGGGTATTACAGCGGAACGCTTCTTGCGCTTTCCAGAGTCTTGATAGCTTATCCATGTCGGCCACCACGCCAACGTCATGGTGTACGGGACCGTCGCAAGCGTTCCGTTTAGCCAATCCAGACATCCTTGTCGTTAATAGAGGGTACAATAGTTGAGAGAGATTAGCGAACGTTTCTTCGATACGCGATGTGGCTCTTGCTAAACGGTTGCAACATGTGCTGTCGGGCGGATCATTGGCGGATATATCCATGTTGGTCAGCAAGTTGAGATGCGAACTCAGTACTAATTGACCAGCGTGAAGCCAGGTGAGCCTGAAATACCCAGTTTTGATGATGGCCCGGCTGTGCTGGGCCCCGTCACCCTTGAACCATGAGGACTCTGCTCATCGCGTCTCTTAGCTTCACAGCTACTCCAAGCGTACCTTCAGAAAACGGGGATATACAGGGGGGATGTCCGAAGCCTATCCTGTTATAGTGCAAGATCCGAGCTAGGCATGTCCTATAGCCCGTCTCATCTTGCGGCTGTCAGGTACGCGAAGTGAAGTTGCAGTCTGAATGGCTGCTCTACAATACCGAGCAGAGGCGATCTGGGTGACGCGCTGATGTCATCGATATGTTAGCGTCGATCAACGAGATCGTGTGTCCAGATGCGGCTGATGGAAAGTTGTCTCGAACACAATGTGAAAATTACAATGACAACATCGAAACTTTAGAATACAGGGAATTAGCGAACGCAAGTGACCGGCATGATCAGTGATACGGGCTCGACTTGTTTTACAACTGCGCTGTTGATAGGTAGGCATTGCGACTGAGCTCAGAGTTTCAAACTTTACCCGTTTCCGCGTATTAAGATGCAAGCAAGATAGATTATTACCAAGACTTCGGCCAGATGTCGGGCAAGTCCTGGGCAGCAATATTGGCGCGGACTGTTGATGAGCTGCGTTTTTCGGTATCAACAGACTAGGTGCAAGGTCAAGACGCGTAAGAGTGGAATTGGGTATCGATTCGTTACTTGGCCAAAAACTTTTGAAATGCTTCCTGCTCAATCACAACACTTCCCACAGCGCGCAGCTTCTTTCTTCCCTCCTTCTGCTTCTCTAGTAGTTTGCGTCGTCTGCTCAGGTCACTTGCGTGTAGCTTGGCCAACACATCTTTGCGGTAAGGCTTGATGGTAGCCCTGGCCACGATCCTTCTCCCCGCAGCTGCCTGTATAATAACCTCAAACATCTGCCGTTCTACATGCTCCTTGAATTTCTCCACCCACATGCGTCCGACCTTGTCGACTTGTGATGTGTGCAGAACGCGGGAAACGGCATCCACTGGGGACCCGTTGACAAGTAGATTGAGCTTGATGATCGACGACCGACGAAACCCTGCATCTTCATAGTCCAAAGATGCATAGCCCTTGGTGGAGCCTTTCAACTTGCCAAAGAAGTCATCGACCAGGTGAGACAAGGGAATGTCGTACTTCAAGATGACCTGTGTGGCCGTAAAGAAGGTAAGTTCCTTCTGCTCGCCACGATTCGCCTCGCAGAGCTTGATGACCTCGCCGAGATATTCGTCCGGGAGAGTAATGGTCGCTGAGACATAGGGCTCATGCACCTCTTGCACCTTGAAGTGCGCCTGGTCTTGATCGGGAAACTCATTGGGATTGGTGATGATGGACTCTGTGCCATCCTTCCATATTACCTTGAAAGGTACTGAAGGCGGAGTAATGATAATATTCGCACCATGTTCTTGACGAAGCCGATCCTCAAATACAGAGCAGTGTAGCGTGCCCAAAAAGCCTAAGCGCCACCCAGCACCCAACGCATCCGACGACTCTTTCTGGAGCGTAACGCTGCGGTCGTTCAATATGATTTGCTGAATACTGTCTTCGAGGTGCTCGTGGTTGTCCTGGTCCGTCGGGAAGGCGGACACGAAGACCATACTTTTGGGCTCTTCAAAACCCGGGTATGGCTCGACTAGCTTCTCAGACCCAATGGTTGTGTACGTATCGCCAACCTTGGCTTCCTGTGAGCGCTTCATACCAGGATTGAAATATATGTAGCCCACTTGGCCAGCCTTCAAGACGGTTTGCGGCGTTTGATCGGGGTACATGATGCCGACCTCGCCCACAATGTATTTCAGCTTGGTCGCAAACGAGCGTATCGTGTCCCCAGGCCGCACTTGGCCGTCGAAGATGCGCACTAGCAGAATGACGCCTTTGTATACATCGTACCACGAGTCGACGAGAAGCATGCGGAGAGGTTTGTTTGGATCGCCTTCCGGAGCAGGGATCTTCTCGACAACTGTGGGCAGGAGAGATGCGACGTTGAGCCCAGTCTTTGCGGAAACGAGCACGGCGTCGTCGGGGTCAAGCTCAAACGTCTCCTGCATCTGCTCAAGCACGCGCGGCGAGTCGGCGTGGGGGAGGTCGACCTTGTTCAGTACCGGGACCAGCGTCAGACCCTGGGAGAAGGCGAGATAGAAGTTGGCGACCGTTTGTGCCTGCACGCCCTGGCTGGCATCCACAAGCAGCAATGCCCCTCCGCAGCTGGCGTAGCTTCGCGACACCTCGGCACGGAAGTCGACGTGGCCGGGCGTGTCGACCAAGTGCAGCAAGTAGTCTTGGCCCTCATGGTTGTAGATCATGGTGCACGTCTGTGCCTTGACTGTGATGCCGCGCTCCCTCTCCACATCAAGCTTGTCGAGGAACTGCTTCTGGCCACCCGGCTCAATAGTACCCGTGAGCTCCAGGAGGCGGTCCGAGAGCGTCGATTTGCCATGGTCGACATGGGCCACGATACAGAAATTGCGGTAGCGGTCGATGGGGATGTCGGCGATGCGCTTCTCAAGCTGTCCCTGCGGGCGGAAGGCCTGGGCATAGTGTCTGGCTGCGGGCCAAAGGCGTTCAAGCACGCGTGAGGAGCGCGGGGAGCCCCCGAAGCGGGCCAGAGGCGTCCGCCAGCCGTGCAGGAGGCTGCTTGCAGTTCGAACGCATGATCGCATGGGTGGGCATGAGACCAGGTGAATGCGCGGCTGCTGGTCGTATTGGAGGGCCGTGGATACAACTTTTCTCTGTGGTTGAGGTCCGCCATCTTATCTTATCTTATCTCATCTTATCGCCCAGGCGGTGGCCCGTTCCTGCCTCGCGCCCGCCTACAGACACACCCAGCCTATTACCACCAGACCTTTTCCGTCCCGACACGACTCCACAGCTGCTATACCAAGCTTGACTCTCATCGCGTACACATCTATATCACCGATTGAGAACATCCGGAGCATCCTCTGCGTGCCAAAACGCCAATTCGTCTCGCTCTCAGGGTTTGCAGCTCGCAGTTGCCCCATCAACAAACCACGTAAACAACGCCTTCCTCGCAACACCGCTCCCACATCACCACCACCACCAGCGCAACCATGTCCCAGCCCAAGACAAAGTCCAAGTCTTCCAAGTCGTCCAAGAGCGACCCCTCCAAGGTGCACAAGCTTGCCTTGAAGGGATCCTCCAAAGTGGTCAATGAATTCGTAGGTCCATCCAACTAAGCAAAATAGCCGCACGCTTACCCTGATTAGTTTGAGTATTCCATCAATTCAATCCTGTAAGCATACAAACTGCCTGCACGCCTACAAGGCCAGCTAATCTGTCTTTGCAGTTTCCAGCGAGGCGTTTACCCCGCGGAGGACTTCACGGCGTAAGTAGCTAGCGCATGACAGCCTGCACAGAGCCCACTGACCACATGCAGGGTCAAGAAGTATGGGTTGACCATGATGGGTAATATAGCGTTGCATTGTTCAACCAGATTCTCTGCTGACACCTGCAGTGACTGCTGATGACCAAGTCAAGGCTTACATTAAGAAGATCATGGGCCAGCTCAAGGAGTGGATGTACGGCGGTAAAATTTCAAAGCTGGTCATCGTCATCACGAGCAAAGAGACTGGGGAGCATGTCGAGCGTTGGCAGTTTGATGTGAGTAAAACCGTAAAAATCCCTGCATACGCCCATACTAACCATGCCTAGGTCCAAATCTTTGGGAAAAATTCAAAGTCAAAATCCTCCAAGAAGAGTACCGACCAGGAAAATGCTGCTCCAGAGTACGTCCAGGAAGCTCAATACATTGCATAGATTCTGACTATCCATAGCGCCAGTGATGCACCAGAGGAGAAGACCGAAGCGGAAATCCAGGCAGAGATTCAGTCCATCTTCAGGCAAATCACAGCCTCTGTGACGTTTCTACCCATGCTGGACGGCAACTGCACTTTCAATGTGCTTGTGTATGCTGATGCCGACTCCGAGGTGCCGCTTGAGTGGGGTGACAGCGATGCGAAGGAGATCCAAAACGGCGAAAAGGTGCAACTCCGAAGCTTCAGTACTAGCAATCATCGCGTCGACACATTGGTGAGCTACAGGTAAGCTGTACCCTCTAGTAGTTTTGTATGCGGTCGACTAACTTTCCAGACTTGCCGACTAGCGACATTCATGCTGTCCTCTTTGTTTGGGTCTTTCCAATTTTTTACTTTCGAGGTTTCGGTCGGGCGCTCGGAGTACCACCAATACATGATTCAACGGCTATTCGGGTCCAGGATTGCCGCATTATTACATCAATGTCACGATTGACCAATAGAGTTCTTCTTTCTTCTCTGAGATCCCCAAAGTGTGCACAGGGTCTAACAGGCGTCGGTTGCCCTATGCCAATTCTTGGTAGTGGTGTGGGGCGCGGCGCTTTTGTGATCAATGTGGATCCTGAGTCCCACACAGCTTCCGTTCCATCTAGTCCAATCCACTTCGCATGGCCAAGGTATGGCAGTTTTGGCATTACGAACCTGGAGTCGCAGATAGGTCGAGCAGCACGCCGCGCTAACACGGAACGCAGATCCCTATGCCAGGGACAATTAGTGCCCCAGTACAACAACAAAGTCTCGAATCCCCAAATAATGCAAAAGCCAATCATGTTACAACAAAAGACCGAAAGTAAGCGTTGTTTAATGATTCCGGCATCCACTATGAACATTCGCAAGAAGGCATTATCACACCACTTGAACGTATGTGCGGGATTGCGTGGATACACTTATTCAGGGACACCGGCCCGACACGCACCTTAGCCACTAACCTCACACGAATCTTTTTCTTCTATAGTTAGCGTTGCTTTCTAGCCTCACTAGAAAGTCTGCGGACCATGCTGGGCTCGGTCCGTTGACGCTCGCTAGTTGTGCAGAGAAACTAAAGCCCATTCTTTGCCCCCGCCTACTACCATGGAGCCATTGATACCGACCAGCTTCTTGTTACCCATCTGAGATGCTGAGTATCTCTACAGATAGTTACAGCGATAGGCTGCTCTTGCCATAGAAGCGTAGCGACGACTGAGCGAGCTGTCGCGAACGGCCGAACAAACACCACTGAGGAAGTCCAAAGCAATGCAGAGGCTACGCACGTGTCCAAGCACAGACGCAACCACTGCCAGCTGATAGTGTGGAAACATATCGTTTCGAGTTCTGTGGCACATCGACGCCATTATCCGACGCTTGCTTGTGCGGGCCGACCCGTGTCGCGTTCCAACTAAGAAGCCCACCCACAGTGTCTGGTTATCTCTAGAATCCGACACATTTTGTCCCTTGAAATCGACACTGACGCAATCAATGCTAATGTGGATTCGCTTACCCTGATTTACGCTCGACGCACTTTGGCCATGTCTGGCTCGCTCTTGAATACTAAATATCTACCTCGCCCGTTTCGCTCGCATCAGTCTCCCCGGCCAAAAGGTTGAAGACCTTTTCCATTCATTCACTTTCATTTCTCTCACTAGAGTGCTCGCCATAACTATCATTTGTCCCAACCGACCGCTTTCACAGGCAGGATGGGGCTCACAGACAAGCTGCCTCATGCTCATCACAGCACAGACGACAACGAAGAGCCTCCTCCGTTGAACCCTCTTGCTCCAAGAGCTAAGATCAACCCTAGCAATGACTCCATCGCATCAGGGACCAGGCCGGCTTGCTTTACGCCCCTCCAGCTTGGAGGAATACATTCACCAAGCTCTATTTCCATTGCTGATTCCGACCGCTCTCATGACACGGTCTTCTCTGGACAAGATATTATCCGGGACCTCAAGGCCGAAATTCTGGCTAACTGGCTGCATACCAAGCAAGAAGAGCGAGTATGGACATTTGGTGCATCCGGAGAGGGCGTTTTCATGAAAAGAGCAAAGGGTAGCTATGCTTGCGCGCCTCAGGGTGTTCAAAATGACGGCACTGGCCTGTACCAAGCAGTCGTTGAGCTAAACGTCCGCGTACGTGAGCGCATTATTGTCCATTGCTACAGATTATGTCTAACTCGTACAAGTGCGCCATGACCGTCAACACCAGGGTCATCAAGTATATCCTAGACCGCACCAGTGCACCTTACGTCCAGATTCAATCTGGTCTTCGTCTGCAAGTCATTCCCGACTTTGAGGCTCTTCCCTTTTGTCAAAGAGGTCAATCGGCTGCATTTGTTGCTTCGCGTGGGATGTTGGTCGTATGGCAAGACGACCCAAAGATGTTGATCGAACGAGCCGAGTTCATCATCAACGCCTTGATGAGAATGATGTGCGGATCTGAGTACGGCTATGATGCACAGGACGTTGAGCTAGAGAAAGTTCTCGGCAAGAATCCCGTGGTCGACGTTGAGGACTACGATGAAGTCTTTGATCCCACCGGAGGCAAGGAAGAGGGACCTCGAAAGATCAAGCTGTGGCAGTCAGCCTACTGTGGAATGTCAATCTTGCTGCTGACAACCGCCATCGGATCCGGATGGAGGCAGATTGCGATTCAGGAAGTCCAAGCTTACGACATGCTCCGAATGCTTTTCCTGCTCTGTCTGCCCGCTCAAATTTGGCTTTCATTGGTACGTTCACGCATTTTTTATTGATGAAGAGATACTGATGTCACAAGTTCTTCTTCCAAGCTGTGGTGGGAAATGTGGCACAAATCTTTGGTCCCACAGATCAGATGAATGAGAACAGCAGATACTACTCTGGCAAGGCGCCGAAGCGACTTCATCGCGATACTTATGGTGGACCGCTTCCACACGTCACTGTACAAATGCCTGTCTACAAGGAAGGTCTGCGCACTGTGATTGAACCGACTGTTCGTTCGCTCAAGCAAGCCATCTCCACTTACGAGCTGCAAGGAGGAAGTGCGAACATCTTTATCAACGATGACGGAAGTAAGTCACTATGTGCTCGATTGTGCTCACGGTATGGACTGACCCACCATAGTGCAACTTCTCTCAGCCGAGGATGCTCAGGATCGTCAGGAGTTTTACGATGAACACGGCATTGGCTGGGTGGCTCGACCAAGACATGACCCAAAGGGTGAATATGGACCGAGGCCCTTCCTTCGTCCCGGTAAGTTCAAGAAGGCGTCTAACATGAACTATGGACTTCGCATCAGCTGCAGAGTGGAGGAAATTCTCAACCAGACCCCGCGAGGTCAGTCATGGAGTCAGCTGGAGGAAAACATGGCCTACAAGGAAGCCATGGAGACTGCCATGAACGAGCATGCTGGCGAAGCCTGGGCAGATGGAAATATCCGCATAGGCGACTACATTCTTTTGGTCGATTCGGACACTCGTGTGCCCAAGGACTGCCTGCTCGAGGCTGTCAGCGAGATGGAGCAAAGCCCCGAAGTCGCGATTCTGCAATTCTCTTCCGGAGTCATGAACGTGACCAACAACTTCTTCGAGAAGGGCATCACCTTCTTCACCAATATGATCTACACCATGATCCGGTTTGCCGTGGCTGGTGGCGATGTCGCGCCGTTTGTCGGACACAACGCTATTCTCCGGTGGTCTGCAGTCCAGAAGATTGCGCACCACTGCAAGGACGAAGACGGCCGCATGTACGACAAATTCTGGTCCGAGGAGACGGTCTCCGAGGACTTTGACATGAGTCTGCGGCTTCAGAGTGTGGGCTACATTATCCGTTTGGCGTCGTACAAGGGCGACGGCTTCAAGGAAGGTGTCTCGATTACGGTTTACGACGAGCTTGCTCGATGGGAGAAGTACGTTTTTTTTCTTCCCTCCCCCCTCTACCCATTCTCCCATTTTCGAATGCGTGTATGGCTGACAAGTTGGCATTTCCTAGGTACGCATATGGCTGCAACGAGCTCATCTTCAATCCTTTTATCAAATGGTTCACCAGGGGTCCTTTTACCAAGCTCTTCCGAACATTCCTCTTGTAAGTCCACGTACATGTCCACCGCATGTCTGCTTTTGCCTATTTCGAGCCGTTGCCCGACTAACCCTTGATATCTCAGCTCCAACATGCCACTGGCTTCAAAAATTACCATCATGGCTTACATCGGTACCTACTACGCCCTGGGCTGCGCGTGGATCCTGACGATGCTGAATTACTTCCTGATTGGATTTTTCAACGGATGGCTCGATCATTACTACATCAATTCGTTCCGCGGTAAGTGTTGCCCAGAACCCCTGTTTTTCTTTGCCTGGCTACCGCCTCGCACATGCAAACTCGTACTGACTAGCCACCAGTCTACTTCGCCATTGTGCTCGTCTTTACGGTCCTGGGTAACGTGTCGCTCGCCGTGCTGCGCTATCGCATCGGCGAAGGCTCCATCCTGGGCGGCTTCCTGACGAACCTGAAGTGGATTCCGCTGCTCACGATTTTCCTCGGCGGCATCTCGCTGCACGTCTCGCAGGCGCTCGTGTGCCACTTTCTCAGCATCCCGCTGGAATGGGGGTCTACGTCCAAGGAGTCGGAGCACGTGTCCTTCTTCGTGGCCATCAGCAAGGTGCTGCGCCGCTTCAAGTGGAGCTTCATGTTTTGCTTTGGCATGACGGCGGTAATGCTGACCATGGCGTTTGCGCTGCCAGAGGACTGGCGCATCCGCACCCTCATTGCCGTGTGGCCCATGGGCACAATCATCGTCAGTCACTTCCTGCTGCCCATTGTGCTCAACCCGCAGTTGATGACTTTCACTTGGTGAGAGGTGAATGGCGTGGCTGGCGGTCTCTTGGTATATGGGTTATGGTTGGGTGAGGGACACGGCGTTGTACACTGGTATAGATGCTCTTGGTGTAGACCTGCTGATGCCCTCACCCAGGCGTGTAGAGTCTTTCTCTCTCTACATACTTGTGGTATAATCTTCTCGCGCTGTGACAAGGAAGCTTAATTTTGCTTTCCCAGACGTGGATCTACTTTCCACTTGCGAAATAATAAACGGACACCCGGGCGCTTTTAGCATTAATTGAATGTACTTTAGATCCTGAAGATAACTTTTCATTTTCCTCACATCTCTCTCTCTCTGTGTGTGTGTGTTTATTTTCTTTTGCTTCATCGGTTCTTTCAACCGCACCACGTAACAAACTTCTCCACCAGAAACTCTTCTAACCCCCACTTCCCGTTCATCCTGCCAAACCCACTGTTCTTCATCCCGCCCTGGCTGCCCGTCGGACTCGTGTACACATTAATGCTATTTGCATGCACCTGTCCATACTCGAGATCGCGGCTCATTTTCAGAAAACGCGCCATGTCGCGCGTCCAGACGGTGGCATTGAGTCCGTAGGCAGAGCGGTTTGCTAGTGCCACGGCCTCTTCGTCGGTCTGGACAACGTACAATGAAGCCGAGGGGCCGAAAGTTTCTTCGTCGAAGATCCTGCTGTTGGACGAAGGGTTGACGACGAGAGCGGGGGGGAGCGCCGTCGTCGATACAGTACCATCTGTGTCTGACTCTTGAGCAGCATAAACCACAGTCTCGCCGTGCGCCTGCGCATCGTCGAGGACGTCTCTTGCGTGCTGTGCGATGGACGCAGATACCGCACCGCCAGCGGCTTTCTGCACTTCCTTCATGGCGTCCACAAGCTTCTCTTGGAACTCCCTCGCCACAGACTCAAGCACAATAACTCGCTCGGTACTAAAGCATACCTGCCCGTGATTCAGCACAGCACCCAGCGCACACTGCATGGCGGCCGTCTGCAAATCCGCGTCGTCAAGCACAATTGCCGGACACTTTCCCCCCAGCTCCAGCACCACAGGCTTCAGGTACTTAGCAGCCGTCTGCATGATGTTGCGGCCCACGGCGGCCGACCCAATGAATTCGACCTTGCGAATGGCATCGTGAGCAATCAGCGCCTCAGTGACGGGCGCCGCGTCCGCGCGCTCGCACTGGATCTGATTGAGCACGCCGGGCGGAACTCCGCAGTGCACAAAGGCGCGGGTGATAGCAAAATGCGTCTTAGGACACAGCTCCGAGGCCTTGAAGACGACGGCGCAGCCCACGGCAATGGCGCTCGCAATGCCCCGCGTCGCCAGGATCAGCGCTGCGTTCCACGGCGCTATACACAGCACCGGTCCGACGGGCTCTTTGAACACAAAGCCCGTGGTGTTGGCCTTTTCCGTCGGCGGCACAATGCCTGCGATGCTGCTGACTTGCGCTGCAATTTCCCGCAGGTACGATACTGCGAGAGTGACATTCTGCCGCGCCCACGCTTCGGTGCATGATGTCTCGCGCACTTGGAGCGCAACCAGGGTGTTGGTCTGGGCCTCGTAGTGGCTGGCCACGCGCTGGATGAGGTCGCGCCGCGTCGTGTGGGGAGTAGTGCGCCAGGATTTGAAGGCTGTTTGCGCAGAGGCCGCGGCAAGGACGGCATCTTCTGGGGATGCGGACGAGGCGTCGTGCACGGGTGTTTCGGCGGCGGTGCTGGTGACGGCGAATGTCTTTGTGGTGTATACGGGTTTGTTATCGATCCAGAGAGGGACGATGGAGTCGTCGCTGGACGACATGGTGGCGGAGTTGTTGGAGAAGCGCGTTGCCAGAGTGTGAGTTGCTTGATCTCTTTCTGCTGTTATTGCGATTCGCTTGGTTAATTGCTATTTCTCCGTTTCTGCAATCCTCCATGGCCTGAACAGGTACAGGCGAGGAGGTATCCAGTATGTCGCTTGCTCACAGCTGCGTCATGCAATGTTGAGTTTACCGCTGCCGTCTTCGGCGTTGGCGTCGATCATGTTTCGGCAGATGGCCAGCGGTGCTGGTATGCTTACGTACGACCATCTGCACAGAGCGCCTCCATGGTATTGAAGCCTTGTCCGTGTCATTGGAACTACCAATAAGCACGGGGTGCGTCAAGGATAGACCCAGCGTCCTGGTACGCATCCGTCGAATGTTGTGACTGCTGACCCAACATCGGCTCCAAAATAAACCCGTAAGTCCGACTCCATGCAAGACCTCTCTCCGACTCTGCGGTCTCGTCCTTGACCCCTCATTTGCCAATGTACACTAGGTGTACATGACACACTGACTCAAAACGCCACACCGCATGTGTTGGTGAACGAATATGATGATAAGGGATATGCACATGAAGCCTTAGTATCAAGACTCCTCCACGAAAGAATATACATGCAATGGTACAAATGCATAAGTGATCGCAAATACTCCGTGCACAACCTCCATCAAACATCCATCCCCTTTTCTAGGTCCTTGGCCTTGGTGTCTTCTCCAGTTCTCAACCTCGCACCCTTCTCCGCGGCTCTCCTCTTCCTGCCCTCTATCTTCTCCCTGTCTTCTCTCATTTGCCTGATCAAGGTGCTCTTTTCCCGAATCTTATGCCCGTATAGGTAGAAGACGACTGGGATAGGTATCATGGCAAATTCTATCAGTGAGAGCATGGTGGCGCTCCAGTGCGGACCAAGAGTCTGATACATTTTGGGGCCAGCCAAGGGGAGGGTGCCGCCCATTGCAGACCGAAGAACCGCGTTTCCGGCAAGTGCAGAGGCCGCGTAGATGCCATAGGAATGGACAAGGTAATTTGAAGCGTAGATGAAGACACCACAGTTGCCAGCGCCAAAGGGAATACCAGCGAGAAGAGGGAAAATCCAATGGACGTTAGGGGTACAAGTCCTACAAACTTGTTAGCAGATAGTTTGTCACTAGAGTCAGACGTACATACCACGCAAAGATCATCTCGCCAATCGGAACGCATACTGCTGCAATGACGACAACGCTGACCATGGCCTCTGGATACGGTTTACCCGTTTCGGGATCCTTCTTGTGACTGTTGATTAGACGACGCAGGAGTGGCTCAGAAGCTATGGTGATGACGCCGCCAATACCAATGCCCATATACCCAAGTCCAACTAGTCCAGACGACCAGCCTCGTAGCTCGCCAAAAACGATGGGATACGATACAAAGCAGAGGTACAAGACTCCATAGACCAATGCGATGTAGACGTCCCAAAATATGCAAATGGGCTCGTTGACGGCCATGCTCAAAGGGCGATATAGGTTTTCCTTCAAGAGCGGCCAGAATGCCTTTTTGTCGTCATAGCGTGAATGATATCGCGGATCAGAGGTCTCCTTGCGTTTCTTTGCAGCTTTCGCGCGAAGGATCGCTGGCGCATACGTCTCTTTGATCATGAAGACCATGAACCAAGATGCCCCAGAACCAATCATGACGACCCAGTTTGTCCACCGCCAGCCCAAAGCCTGGAAAACGAATCCACCAATGACAGGTCCGACAACGGGACCATTCATGGGTCCCAAAGACCAGATGGAAAAGGCCAGGGCACGGTACTCTTCTCGTGAGATATCTGAGACGGTACCTGGGGCGTTGGAGATCATGGCAGCTCCTGCAATAGCGCCGAAGAAGCGCAGGACAAGAATCTGTGCGAGGTTGTTTGCTAGGGCGCATGGTATGATCAGAATGGTAAAGGCGGCAACAGCAATCAGGTATACTGGCCTCCGCCCATACATCTCACTAAGAGGCGCGAGGAGCAGCGATCCAACTGCAAGACCACATAGGTACGTTGTGATGCCCAGAATGACGAGTGTCTTTGATCGTATGCCGAACGTGGCCATCATGCCTGGTATACCGCTGGTGTAGCTAGTCGAGTACATGACAACGACCAAGGTGGAGAAGCTCATGAGAAAGATGATGAGAGACTTTTTGGCCATGGACCAGTCTTGGGGGTTCTCGCCGTCATCGTCAAAGTCGACTTCGAAGCGTGGGTCTTGGGTGGCATTGGTAGTCACAGTGGTGATGGCCTCGACCTTGTCGCCGGGCCAGGCGTGTCCCGTGTTTCTGCTCCACGTCTCGTGGATGGAGGGGCGGGCGTCTGCGACTGAGGCGATCGAGTCAGAGCGCGTCGACGCTGAGGATGCTGAGGATGCTGAGGTGCGATCATCTTGATATTCGACGTCTTCAACCGCGGGGGGCTTGTCAGGAGTGTGCGGCCGTGACGATGACAATGTGGCGGTTCCTGGTGTTGCTGAAGTATCGGCGACAGCGGTATCTTTGTCGAAGATGTCGCCAGACATGATGCTGGTGGGGTGTGCTTTCAGAATCCCGCGCTGTATCAATAGCGAGCGCAGTGGGTCAACGAAGGATGTGGGCAGCAGCCGACGTCTTGTCGCGTCCTGGAGGAGTCCGAACAGCGAGCAAGGGGAGAAAATAGCCAAGAGGAGCACATGGAAAGAAACCTGGGCGACGGGTACAGGACATCTCAGTCCCACCTGCGCGCCACAGCTTGCAAGGGCCAGAAGCGAGCGGCCTCGGGCAGCGGCGCCTTGCCGTCTTCATCGTGGCGGTCTCCCATCTGGCGGGAATAGCGGTGATAACGCAAGCGGCCATTGAAGAATATGACAGCAACCGAGGCAGGCAAGTGGATGCAGAGTCAGGCGCGCCGTGTGGGTGGGGTCAAGCGAAGGAGCGGGTCGTGGGCCACGACCCAGCAAAAGCTTAGCCCAGTGGTATGGTGTAGGCCGGAGGCGATGCCATTGGCAGCAAACGGTGATGAGGTGGTGGCATGTCGGGAGCGAGCGTCGGGAGAAGGGCGTGTGGCATGCATGCTCAAGGCGCAAGGCGTGAGGCCTAGGCAGCGGAGGGGAAGGCGCGGCCCAGGCCCAGCCGCGGTGGTGGTGGAGCTAGTACTGGGAATTGTGATTGAGTAATCCCCGGGTAAACACCGGAATGCCTCGCCTAGCCCCCGTTGACCGGCGACGGTTGGCCGCCACGCCATCGACCGTTGACTTCTCATCACCAACACTCTCACTCTCCTCGCCGTGCCCTACTGACTGCCGTGTCTGCCTTATCACCAGCACGCCGCTCCAGCTCTTCCTCCACCCACACCGCCCACCTCCTCGCCAGATGCAAAATCCAAGGGGCACAGATCTGCACCCTGCTAGACTGGTTCCAGTGTAATGCCAATTCTCGATTAGGAGGCGGCACACACCCTTTCATGATGCCGCTATCCGATCGCATTGGTGCGATATGCATGCTCCCTGAATTATACCCGGACTACAAAAGCAATATGATAACAGTCTGCAGTGCCATCCTGACCTCTCACGTCCCGTCTTTACATGCAACCAAGGCGCTCCAGCACTCGCCGTCGTTCAGTGTTTCTCGCGTTTCGTCCGTCTTTTGCCATCATGTATATCATCCCAGCATACCTCTCCTCTGCCGGTCCCCTTGATTCGAAATATGCAATCCGCGCGCACATTCCTCGCTGTTGTTCGCATGCGCCTATTTCAAGTGACGACGAGCCTGGCCAGCTTAGTGACCGCGGCCAATGTTACAACTGTTACACAATACTACACCAGTGACTAACATGCTAGATTACCCCTTTTGGTCGCCCTTCACTTTCCATCATGCCTTTCACCACTCCCACAAACCTGTATGCCTTGCACACGCAAGGCTGCGCGTATCACTGCTCATGCCTCACCTTTCATGTCGCACAAACTGTGGGGCGCTGCGAAACACCGCGCCTCTGCTTGGCTGGCGCCTGTTCAGCACAACAAGCACAAACATTCATCGCTTTACTCAACTTCGCAATAGCCTACTCTACTCACATTGCACAAACCCCACTTGCAACCATCTTTGGCAGCTGCCTCGTTGCAGCTGGCTTTCCCTAGCTTACCATGGCATCCGCTAGCCGCCTCCCGTTGCTTCAACAGTTGTACTACCACGTTGCCCTGCCTCGCGATATCCCCGGCAAAGAAGATGGAAACCTCAACACCATCGAAGCTTCTTTGCTCCAGCGTGTCCTGGACGCCGTTGTAAAGATCACTCCCTGCGTTGCTGCAGATGTGCAGCCTTACATCCACGGGCTGCGCGACACGCTGCAAGCATGTCAGATACTCAACGTGAATGGCACCATCGGCAAGTCCGCACTGATCAAAGAATTCCGCCGCCTTGACCAATACAAGATGCTTGTGCTCCATGTTGCACCTCAAAATTGTGGCCTACTCATATACCATCAAGTTGGGTAAGTTCAAGCGCTGATTGTTCCTCTTCACTGCTAACCCATCAAGCACCGCAAATGAGCCCTGTGTCGTTTTCGAGGCTTTTGAGGCATCCGCAACTGCCGAAAAGATACTAGCAGCAACCGGTGCACTACAATGGGACTGTAAGTGATACAAGTGGACCGAATGTGAACTGCACACTAACAATCTATGTGTAGTTCCTGGTTCGGCCGTCTCCATCCCCACGTCCAAGTTCAACGAGGAGCCATTCCAAGATGCCCTCGCAACCTTCCTCGAGCAGGCAAGCAGTGAGGCTATTACCAAGTTTGCCGCTGTCACCTGGAAAACCGCCGTGAAGCTACCGGAGATTCGGGATACTAGCGATCCTGCGCTCATCTCTGGTCTGCTCATGACCATACTGGAAGCCAATGGTACTGCAACTTCCGTACCGCGACTGCGTAAGCGAGTTCGGGACACTGTCAACTTTGACAACGCTCGGAAACCATGGAGAAGGTCTGCCTTCTATCTGGCCCTGCGAGTGGCCATACAGAGGTATCTATATCGTCACTTAGGTGCCGAAAAGGGCAGAAATTACTACAAGACAATCATTTGCATACTCCACGCACAGCTTCTAGAGGACGGACTCAAAAAGGTACCTCTCGAAGCAGCCTACTTTCTACGTCAGAAGCTGGGACGCCGCCTCGCGAAGCTGAGCTCCGATCTCCATGACTTCACTGACCTACTGCCTGGTGCCCAACCCCGCATCCCGCTGTCTTTGGAAAAGGATTTTGAAACAACGCTGGCGACGACGGGTGCATACTTGAAGCATGTTTGGCGAAACTTTAGACAATCACGGGAACGTGTTGTTCCCATTTTGCGCCAATACGCCAACAGTAACGAGGCCCAGTTATGTCTGAACAGCAGCAGGAGGATTCTCAAAGAACTTTCAGCAGAGCATCGGTCATTCTCAACACGGCAAGAGCGAAGCGCCGCCGAGCTCTTGGACTCCTACTGGGAGTCTGAAACCTCAAAAAAGCCTTACATGAAAGCTCTTTCCAACCTAATTTCTGCATCTCAGTACCACGAGGATTCTGTAATACCTGCGAAACTCTCGATGAAGCCTGAAGGTCCTTGTGTCATTGAACTGAGCAAGACCATCCAAGAGTACGTTCGCATGATGTGTACAAACAACCAATCGTACCCCTACCAGAAGAGCCAGCAGTTGCTTCACCTCATGGAAATATGGGTTCTCATGGACAGGGCTGCAGCAACATGCTACCCATTACTTCTAGAGTATCACTGTGGCTTTCATTCCGATATACTTGACCCCATTGAGTTGTTAACGCTCGAAGAAATGGTCCGAGCCCAAGAGGTCAGGCGATACTTGGTAGCTCGAAACCCCTCACACCCAAAGATGCGGAGCAGTACGATATTCGACGATCCTTCTGATGACTGCTTTGCCGTACGTTTTTACGATAGCGAGGGTGATGAAGGTGAGCTTTCAACGATGCGCCAAGAAATTGAAGACGAAGCCCAAATCGCACTCCAGGACAAGCAGGAAGAATGGGAGGAAATGAGCGCAAAGTACGAACAAAAGACTCTCCAGCTCAGCGAGAAGGAGTGTATCTACGACGCGGTCATGGACTGGGATCTCCGTGTGGCTGGCTCGCGCCACAGGCTACCCTGCGAGTGGCACAACCTTCACCATGAGTTGAAGAACATGAGGATCCGCATCTTTGAACACCCTCTTCCGAGCTATGAACCTGCTGCCAAAGCAGCCATCTTTGAGCTTCAGTGTCCTGAAGTATTCGCTAGCTATCGCGATGCTACCTGGCTTATCCTTTCTAGCTTATGCCATCAGCCAATGCAGCAGCTAAAACGCGTATCACTCATTCGCGAATACTCTCAGATTCGGCCCTACGCAAATCAAACCAGCTGCCATGTGACATTGGCATCTGAAAAAAAGGCCCATCTAGAATCTCACTACGCCACTTGGGGCTTCCCGATTGCGCTAGAAGAGATCATTCGCACTTGTGGCCTGAAGCCTAGATACTACGACAGTGCTGGCGCCGTCTGGACAGATCGACCCGGGAAGGCTTCGTTTTGGCATCACTTCCCCGTGAAACTTGCACCCACCTCGCCCTTCTCCACCCTTGGACTAGAGTATGCTACATGGCCGACATCGAATCAAATTCAAGCAAGCCAAGCGAGATGTCCCCAAGGGCTGGGGATCCATGAGTTCATGGCTTTTCAAGGTCTTTTGGTGGGAACCCATTCTCGCTGGATTGATCTTCTCAGGGAATTGGGTGCAACAAATCTCAACTTCTCTTCCGAGTCAACGTGGGTGGCGGTGGTACGTCTAGTATTTCAGCAAGGACCGAGCTCCGACAAATTCTCTGAGTATACAGACATGCATAACGCGCTACTAGATGACAGCCTTTCGACTGCACTTTTGAAGGAGGTTCGCTACCGTCTGGAAGCTATCCAGCGGAACTGGAGGGAGCCTATCCAAATGGATATCTTGATTACGATATTGCTCAAAGTTACATCCCTCACTAAAAGCGCAGAAGTTGTACGGCACGGCATGGACCTCCTTCATAAGGCTCGCCATATAATTGACGGCTGGCGAAGAGAGCTGCAGATGATTATCATGGAAGATCCCAATGTTCTGCAGTCGGCCATATGGGCTTCACTTTTATGCAGACGGACGCTGCACACAGACGCCCATCCGTTGGAGAACGCAGAGGACCTTGGAATGTACCTGGATGCATCCATCTCTCTTCATTACAATCTCGCTGAAGATTTCGAATCCATGCCCTACAGCCTCCGCAATGCCATCGTCCAAGACGTCATGTTCGCCTACGACAATCGCGATCGAGTGAAAGACACTCTTCTCTCGTGCCCTCAGATATTCATCGCATCGCTGAAAGCCGTTTGGCCCATTCCCGACAACTTTGACTGCACCGGACTAAAGTTGGAGAGCATTCCTGATACCTGGTGGATGTCGCTCTCGCTGAGGTCTACCACTGATCAGTATCACTACTTTGTGCACTACAACTACCTGTATGGTACCCTCTTGATAGACGGGAAAGAGATGGGTATGTTGCCGTTGTCGTATCGCACACACCCGACCTTTCGGCACCTCTTCGGCACCAAAAACCCGATCGTCTACCCTTCTCCGATACGGGATATGGAATTCGTTCTATGCGAGACTATCCGCAATCACCACAGAATTCATCTTGCGTACCGCAAAGATCGACTCGTCGTCCGTGCGGATCAGGACGGTAACTTTCTGCAGTTCATTCCTCAGGAAATATTCAAACCTGATCTCCCCATGCCACTGGTCGAGAATTGCTACCACTGGCTTCACCTTTGTACTGGCGATGTTGAAATTCGTCAGAAAGATCCGTGGAAGTTCAAGTTGAATAATTGGTGGCTACGAAAGTTCACTTCCGGACAGTACCAGGCCATTCGACACTTTAAAGAAGAGTCACAAACAGTACTCCTTGAGCCAAAAGGCTTGTTTGTCAACAGCATCGCTCGTATTTTCGGCCGCTTCGAGTTCCCGTCACAGATTATTGTGTTCGCTTCCAATGATGGTCGCGTAACAGTGGAGTTAAAGCGCATGGAACTGGGCTTTTTTGTCAACTCCAGAGGGTTGTTAGAATCGTCGCGACTCGGTGCTATCATCCCACAGAATCAGGATTGTGGAACTTGGTACGGCCTAAGCAACAAAATTCTAATTCAATCCACCACCAATTACCGCCAGAGGAGCATATTGGTTCCTTTGGGAGACTTCAAAGTTTCGCGAGACGAACTACATGTGTGCGTTGACATTGCGATGGGCGGAGGCGAATACCTCAAATATGGAATCAACGACACCTTGGGTCGCATTGACTGCGCTCCTGAGCCGCGCCTGTTACACCTCAAGGCTCTTTTACATGCCTATACGTCGCATGTTATAGCTGATCCACTTACTGGTCGAACAGGGACTGAGGAAGCCCTTTTTCTATTGCACACTGCAGCCTACCAGCCCTGGAACCCGCTGCCTGTTCAAGGAGCAGATATCCTCAAGCGCATTGCAGAGCTATCGCCAGAGCGTGCATACTACCCGAAAGAAGCCAAGTGCATGGAAACGGTGCTTTGGAGTACTGCATACACGATCTCTATGCAAGACGATCGTTATGTCACTGTAATCGCTCGGATATTACAAAGATCTTCGGATCTTTCCCAGTTTTCTCTCAATCAGCCGGTTCAAGAATGTCTTGAGATATCGGAAGAAGCCGTACATCTCGGTGCGCGTGCCCTTACGAGATGTAATGGCTCCAAACAGAAGCACGACTATCAGGACGCCATCTACAATTCGCGAGATACTCACGTGTATTCACAGGAGCGCCTGAATGTGCTCGAGATATCGAATTTGCTGTTAAGCTGGCAGCCTTCCTGCACCATCGAGACTTCATTGGCTGCCCTTCTACATGATGCTCCGGTTGTGGGTGGCTACGACAAGCTCTACCGGAAAGCTCTCCTCAGTGATCACCTCACAGTAGACGTCCGAGCCGAATGGGGGGGACTGGTGCAGAAGTCGCTGCAATGCAACTCGTGTGACAGATTCAGCCTCATGTTTCTTTTCAGTGCAATGGCGTTTTCGTCTGACGCGAATCTGAACCTGCTCCGTGTTCTGGTCTCTTTCGCCATGCTACCAGAAGTACGCAACATACCTGCACCAAAACACTCTGCTTGCTTCCATTTCCGCGCGGATGGGGCACCCCCAACGTCATATCTCGTGTCCTTGATGATCAAAGCACGGATTCCCTTCTCAGAAACTGGGTTCAAGAAACGCTCGCAACTAGTCAAAGCAGAAACGTTACACGGGCCAAATGTCGACAGGGCATGCGAACTGATGGCCGCCTCGATTCTAGAGCAATGGCCCTCTACAGAGATCGACCCGCGGCAACTGGTTTCAATTGACCCGGCACATCTAAATATTGAGCGCGCCTTAGCCGACATCGCTCCAGAATGGACTCGCCTTTCACAGAATCATGAGTTATTCTTGTATCTGGAAAAGGTCCAGGAAGTTCTTTCTCGGGTTGCTCTACGGGTATCAGGTAATCAGCCATTGCTGCCACCTCGCATGATAACTGAGCCACTACCCTCTTCTGTGTATCCCGAGCGTTCTAGAGCTGGGGATGATATGACACTTTCGAAGTTGCTCAGGGCCCAGATTCCCTATAAAACTGTAGCCAAAATGAGCTCGTCGGCTGTTGTAGGGACATACGCTGGAGCCCTCAGCAGCAGGTCTGTTAATGTCATTCATGGCTCAAACAACTACCATCATCGCTTTGACACCGGAGGAGAGAAGAGTGTGCATGCCAAGGAGATTGCTTCGCAGCCACAAGAGGTCCAGATGCTCCGAGAAGTCGTTGCGAAGTTCAAGGACCCATCCTCATTCGTTCAGTGCAGATATGCAACGGAGCTCGATGCGAGCATCGACGCGCTGAAGGATCATATGATGAGCAAGAAACAGGAACCATACCGCGTATGTTATCATGTTGCCAAGGAAAACATACAAGCAGCAAAGGACTTTGCTACTGCAGCGGCCGAACATGTCCGATGTGCTCTTCAAGCTGCCGACCCGCAAGCAAAATGGCTTCAGATGGTCGATCTCTGGCCAAGTATGACATCCATAGACTTACTTACTCAATTGCGCGAGTCCTTGGCTATCGAATTTGGGAGAGGCGCGAAAGAGGCACTTGTCGGTTTTGGCATTGCAATAACCAATTTGCAGCAACTATTTCGCATTCAGGATGCACAGCGGAGAAGGAAAGAGCAACAGGAGAAGGATGAGTGGTCTAACAAAGGACACACCAACTGGAATCCACTAGAGCATCCCGACTGGCTATTACTGGAGATTGATGGCGACATTCTCCTCCGAGAAGAGCAAGTTGACGTGGCTCTGGCAACCGTTTCACCTCAGTCAGGTCGGAATTCCGTCTTGCAACTTCTCATGGGCAAGGGAAAGACCTCTTGCATCCTCCGTAAGTTGACCCTTAATTCCAAGATCTCTTCATTTCGCTGATTTAGTTTCTAGCTATGGTAGCCGCTCTTCTCGCCAATAAAGCAGACTTGGCTCGCGTCGTTGTACCAAGGGCTCTCTTACTTCAGACTGCGCAAGCAATGCAAGCCAAGCTTGGGGGCTTGGTAAATCGCGAGTTGGTGCATGTGCCCTTTTCTTGAAGGACACCGACAAATGATCTCTTGATCGGCCTCTATGGAAACATGCACACACAGCTGCGCGACCGCCGTGGTATTCTTCTCACATTGCCTGAGCACATTCTTTCGTTCAAGCTGAGCGGACTGCAGCAGCTGTGTGACGGGAACCTCGAAGCGGCGTCCAAGATAATGGAGATCCAGCTTTGGCTCGATCAGTATTCCCGAGATATTTTGGACGAGTGCGACGTCTCCTTAGCGATAAGGACGCAACTCATCTATCCTTCTGGAACACAGTCAACTGTGGACGGGCACCCAATGCGTTGGCAAGCTATCCAGGCTGTTCTTCATCTCGTAAAGGATTTCTCGTCAACAGTCCAATCGCGATATCCCCGCAGTATCGAGATTGTACATCGCGGCATAGACGGGTTCCCTCTCATCTATTTCTTGCGCAAAGATGCTGAAGACTTCCTTCTCCGCCTTCTCGTCTCGATTATATGCAAAGGACAAGCCACATCGATCCTGCCTTGCGCTGAATATCCCCTCGCTATGCGAAAAGATTTAGAGACCTATATCTCCAGCCCGAATGTCCGCGGTCACATAGTCTCCAGAATCTCCGATGCCTTCCAGGATAAACCGGCACTCATGAAGACGGTCAATCTGCTGCGTGGCTTGTTTGTACACCGTATACTGCTCACCACCCTAAAGAAACGATGGAACGTACAGTATGGACTGCATCCGACACGTGTGCCTATTGCAGTACCATATTTGGCCAAGGGCGTGGCATCTCCTACTGCTGAATGGGGGCATCCTGATGTTGCCATCACTTTGACATGTTTATCGTTCTACTACGAAGGACTCAGCTTTTCTCAGTTCAAAGAGGCTTTTGAACACCTCGCCAAGACCGATGAACCGAGCATACAGTATGAGAAATGGTTTCCAAAAGGATGGCGTATACCAAGAGAGCTTGATGATTATGGAGCTATAAATCCTGAAGACATGCGACAGTTGAGCGAGCTGTACCAAGTGGTGCGCCACAGTGCTTGTTTGATCGACTTCTACTTAAACAACTTTGTCTTTCCAAAATACGCAAAGACGTTCAGACTGAAGCTCCAGGCCTCTGGATGGAATCTTTTCCCGTCAATTGCAACCAAGGCAAAGAGGACTGGGGCCCGTGTCACTGGATTCTCAGGCACCAATGATTCCCGACACCAGCTTCCACTTTTGATTCAGCAGCAAGACCTCCCGAAGCTGGCGCACACAAACGCAGAAGTTCCATATTACCTCCTAGCACCTCGCAATCAGTCCTATGTCCGTATGGCCTTTCCGGGAGGCACTCGCTGGACTGAGAAAGACTTGATGGGGAATCTGGCGCACCCTTATCATCACACTCACCCCAAGGAGCATTACAGGATATTCCATGGCACGAATGGCTTCCTGAGCTCTGAGTCACATCCACGTATCCGCATCCTTATCGATGCTGGTGCTCAAGTATTGGAACATTCTAACAAAGATTTTGCTCGAGCCTGGTTAGAAGAAGATCACGAAGCGGCAGCGGCAGTTTATTTCGACGATGATCACCGCGTGTGGGTGCTATATCGTACGAATAAGCGTATTCCTCTGGTCGCATCTCCTTTTGCCGATAATCTTGAGCGATGTGTAGTGTACTTGGACGAGAGTCATTGTCGGGGAACTGACCTCAAGTTCCCACCTCACGCAAGGGCTGCACTCACTCTTGGCCAACATCTGACAAAGGATGCACTGGTACAGGCAGCCATGCGACTGCGCTTACTTGGACAAACTCAGTCGGTTACTTTCTTCTCGCCCCCAGAAGTGCACCAAGGCATACTCGATCGACTGGGGGAAACTAGAGATTTCTACCATCCAACATCCGGCGACGTACTGCAGTGGGTCTTTGGTCAAACATGCGATATCATGGAGCAATCCGAACCTTCGTTCTTTGCTCAGACGTCACATTACTTGCAGCAAGAGCAAGCTCGGTTTGAACACCCTGATTACCTGCGCGACTCCTTGTCCCGAGATATGTTCCTGTCCAAAGTTCGTACCAAAGAAACCCTCTCGCTGAAGCAGCTTTACCAGCCCAAGAGCCAGCGTCAGAACGGTACTTCCAAGATATCCACATGGCATCCGCGTCTGGAAGGAATCTTTCAAGAGCTTCAGGATCGAAAAAAGCACTTCCAGGATCGCGGTACTGCTGTCCATGCATCAGCCCTGGAGGAGGTGGAAATCGAGCAGGAACGTGAAGCAGAATGCGAGGTCGAAGTCGAAGTCGAACATGTGCGCGAAGTACAACAAGCCCTACTATTCCAGGCGTACAAAGTGAAGAAGCTCCACGAAGACATTGCCCATTTCGCCACTTTCGGATGGCTGGTTGCTGGAAGTGATGCCTACCGACCTATGTTCTCGCAGCTCGCACGGACCGAACTGGGCCTAAAGCATACTGTCAATCCTTCAATGAAATCCGGCCTATGGATCTCAGCCCAATTCAGTCGTACGGTTGACACGGTTGAGCCTAACGACAACTTTATCCGGCCCTCACAGTGGATTCTCTGGAGCTCACTGAGTCAGCAAGCTCTGCTAGTTAGTCCGGAGGAGGCAAACGAGCTGATACAAGTGCTGCGATGTCTGCAGTCGGCAGAGGCGAACAGCAAGGTCCATCTCATCGTTTACGCTGCGCCAGTCACGCGTAGGATGCTCCATTTCAACCAACTCAACTACTACGCGATTCCCACCTTGCCGGCCGACTTTTCTGCTCCTGTTTGGCTTAGGGTAGAGTTGGGTCTATTTTCCGGACGCTTGTATCTCGAATGGGATGAGTACTGCGAGCTACTCGGATACTTGGGACTTTCCAAAGACTTGTCTCGGCACCCTGAGAAACCCGCCTTTGCAACGAAGCCGCTGACGTTCCGTACGTATCCACTAACGTAGTCGTTTCTGTGTGTGTGTTACTAACGTATGAATAGTCCACGAGTGGATCACTCTACGTCGCAAAGGCCAAGACTTTGAGCACACGCCCATGGGCTTCATCACCACCGGCAAGCCACTAACGGATAACCACCCTTTCTTCCGCACGCTGTCCAATGACGAAGATCCTGCGCTTCGTCCACAAATTGCACGACATGCTCCTGGCTACGCGCAGGAAGAGCAGGATGACGATGACCACGACGATCAGGCTGATGAGGAGTTTGCTCCTGCTGCCGAGCAAATCGATGACTCGAGTGACGACGAGCCGTTTGTCCATGCTGAGGATGGAGAGTAGATGGTGTGTGCTCAGTGCGCTTGATCAAATATGTACATTAGTGAGATAGAAATACAAGCAGTTGCTTGGCATGTGTCGAGATTGATGTCGTGCCGTTGCTGGACTGTGGGGCTGCGGTCGGTGAGCGTGAAATATCCGTCATGTCTTATCCCCTAGCATGAAATGTTATATGCATAGTACATACCATTCACGCTACATTCTGATTTCCCCCCTTCTGTCTCTTTTTTCCTTTCTCAGCTTCAACTAATTCCACGGCGCATACATACGACAACGCAGTTGCACCTGGTGCTTCCAAATACCGTGAAGAGAGCCATTTTTATTGCATCGTCTAGATTAACACACTACCTACCATCCCTAACACCCTCCCTTGCTACACTCTATCCATCCACCTTCTGCAACTTCTATAACTAAGCTTGATTGTATAAACATATCCCTGCCACACTCATTTGCATCTGAGCATCTCAGTGGTGAAAAGAAAAAATCGCGTAGCAAGGGTGGAGAATATGGATCGTGGTTTGGCGTGGCAATGGTATACGGTAGCATATGAGATAATGCCGTACGAGATGCTAGGATGCGATATAGGATAGAGAGAGAAAAGGAAGGGATATAAATGGTACATATAAGGAAAGGATGCAAAGATGATGGGCGGAAGAAGAAAAATGGGGTGGCGTGGTACAATATGTACATGTCACTGGCGTAATTATTGTCATCGTCATCGTCGTCGTCGTCGTCGTCGTCGGCGTCGTCGTCGTCTTCAGAATGGAGATTCAGCCGTCCCTTTTTTTTCTTCTTCTTCTATTCTCTTTGCTGTACGGCGGTAGGGTTGTTGGTTTGGCTGTATAGTTGGTCTACAGTTGATGCGATTTCGCGTGTAAGTAAAGGAGATGGGAATTTTCCGTGTGTGTGTATGAGATGGGTGCATGTATAACTCCGCAGCGATGTGGATAAGATTTAGCTAGTGGGTTTGCAGATTGATATACGGTGCGGAGTGTCGAGTGATTAAGTAAGTAAGTAAGTAGTATGCTTTATCTAACAAGGACAATGTTGATATTGTGAACATGCAGGCATGCGTACGAGTGAAGTATTCTACAATCCTTTCCTCCACGTCTCCTCCCAGAAATCCAGCCCTTGATGACGCAACAAGAAGCATCGAACATGTCCATTCTACCGTACATGAAACGTGCGTCGCTCCGCAAACGCGAGCGCATACGCATCTAAATCCACACTGAGCCAGCCCTCGCGCACGCCGTCTTCAAAGTAAAAAGGCCGCTTTTCGTCATCCAACTCGACGCCTAGATAGATCTCGGTGTAGGGACTCCACATGGCGATGCGTTCGTAGTCGTCGCCGACTTTCCTGAAGAAAAGCAGGAGCAGGCGAGAAGCGAGCTCCTTGGAAAAGTCATTGTGGTCGATATCGCGGTATCGGGTCGTGCAGCAGAGAATAGAGGGGCGGTGCGAAAGACCGGTGCAATCGTTCCATCGTAGCAGGGTATTGGCTTCGTCGACGGGAATGTCGAGTTGGTAATCTCGACGCACAAGGTCCGGTATCAGCTTTAGGAATGGGAATTTGACATAGTATAGCGAATGTGTCAATGACTTTTCCTCGTAGACGGTGAGGTCCATGACATGGGCTGTGATCTCAAGGACCTGGGATTGGGGTGTTTCATTGGTACGAATGGCGTACTCGGGCTCGTGGAAAGTCTCATCGAGATGCCGGTAGGTGCCACGATCCCAGTATCGGATGGAGAAGTCGTGTGAGAGCTTTATGTGGTGGCCATCCCAGTATCCAATCGCCCCGCGCCAGCCCAGTGTGGACCAACTGGGGAACTCTGGGCGGCGACTGACCTTGCGCTTGGGAAACCAATCCAGGGATATCATTACTTCGTTTTGGGTATCGGACGAACTGAGGAACGTATCTTTTGTAAAAGCAACGCCCCAGAGATGATATACTGGGGGATCACGTCTTCGAATGAAGTTGAAAGCCCCAAGAAGGGCGTTGAGGGAGTCGGATTCATAGGTCAGTTCGCGCTGGGAGTATGCGTCAAGAAAGACCTTGATTATTGAAAGCTTCTCCTCGGAAGTCTGCGCCTCTAGAATGTTGTTGGGAATGATCCCGTTCATAGCCGATTCCATTGGAATGCTCAACTGCTTATATTTTTTCGCGTGATCCTTGAAGCTTTCACACTCTAGACACGTGTTGCCAGTCGTATTCGAATTGCAGAGAAACAGTACGCCATAGTCTGTAAAACATAGTTTTCTTTTGGATAGAATTCCTTCCTGCAATGTCCAGGCCCTTAGAAACCAGTTTGAAGTGATAAAGCAGCTGAATAGGGGCGGCAGCTCAGTTTTCAGGGCCCAATTGCTGTTCAGTGGCTCGGTATAAACCTTTTCGAAGCTATTTCGGCTGACGCCGGGAAGTCCATAAGATGGGTCTTTACCAGCAGCGGCAATTATTGTTACTTTGGCGTGCGAATAAATCAAGTCCATCTGCTTGATTTGATTGTGCTGGTCGTTCTCGTCGCTCTGGTCAATGCACTACACAATCAGCTTTGTGACGCCGCACAGCCAACTTCACTCACATATCTGTCAACCCACAAATATCGATAGCCCAACTTCTTCGTAGCTATCACTGCATCCATTACTGTTGGTGGAAAACCATCAGCATCTTCGAAATTGCCAGGTCCCTGCACACCCCATACATACGAGAGCGCAACGTATTCGCACTCGGTTGGCGCAGGAACCACCACTCTTCCACTATGGTGGCAGTCGATAACTCTAAGGTTTGCGATTGAAGAAGCAGCTTCAGGCTCTTGATGCACATGATCTGTCAAGCATGTGTGTAGCCACGCCTTCAGTCGATTGAAATTGATGAGTCGCATTTCTTGCAAAAGTGCACGCCCCTCTTCACGTGCAGTAGTTTTTCGTAGTTCTACAACCCCATAAACATTGCCTGGCACACCAACCAAAAAGAAGTCATTCTGCGCTCGGCCGGGCGCATAGTCGGGTAATAGGTGAATTTCCGAGCGAATGCTATATTATTATTATTATTATTCTAGTTTAACGTCCTTTTTCAGCCCGAAAGGCTATATAAGACGTGTAGGGTTTTTAGGCCTATAAGTATCTAAGTAGGTTGTTTCTAGCTACGATATTTAGGAGGGGTTTTAACTAGATAAAGGTGAGGCTCGTAGCCTATTGGTTGGTAGGTAGGGGGGGATAGGGTAGGGGAGGTTTATGGCTACCTGTTACAGGTATTGCTCCTCGTTTTCTGTGTTTCCTTTGTACTAGGCTTGTGTTCCAGCCTTTGTTTCTTAAATAAAGGTAATAGTTGCTTCTATACCCTCTTTTGTTTAAAGGAGGATAGGTAGTGATAGATCGCCTTCGCAGGCTTCTCTTAGTCCTTTCCTTTCCTCTCTATATAGATTACATCTAAATAGAATATAAGGTAGGTCTTGTGTAGACCTATAGTTGCAGGGGCAACTATTAGAATCCACTTTCCCTCTCTTATATAGGTAGTCCTTTAAGTAACAGTGCCCTAGTTTAAGTTGGTAGAAAGCGCTAGAAATCTCTCTTCTAGTATTGCTAGGAATAGCGATTTGCTTTCCTATCTTCCACTTGTATTTTGCTGCGTACGTATGTGGATTCTTGCTAGTGGCTTTTTTCCTATACTGTTCAAGTTAGCTTAGCCATTCTCTCTCTCCTAGCTAATTAATTCGCGAGCTAGTAAT